>NC_138768.1:667675752-667980752 GCF_965119305.1 Pelophylax lessonae | reverse complement strand
AAAAAGCCACAATATAGCAGCAATAAAAGTGCAGAACATGCAGTTTTAAGATATTTACAAGTTTCTAAATGTATTTTTATATGATTATGCTTTTGTAAATTGCATGTGTAGACTAGCATTTACATTTATTTTTTTACCAGATCTTTCTATATGTCTTTCAAAAATCATATAAATAAATTAGGAACATTCTGCAACTTTCTTTTTAATGCCATGAGCTGTTCTTCATTTGTGGATTCACCTTAATTAGTGATGCTTCCAAATTATAAAATAATTTAGGATCATAGTGTATCATTTTATTTGATTTTACTTCTTAGGGAAAGAGTAACTGTTGCAAGCTAGAATTGTTCTAAATGTAGCTAGGTTATTTGCTTTACTCTCGTATAACTAAGTGTATACGTTATACCTTAGTGTTGAGGTGTGTCTGAGATCTCGGTTCTCTAAGTAGTAGCAGATATTTTCAGCTAGTATTCATGTTGTGTGTATAAGTCCTATGCATGCGCTGGTTTCTCATTGAGGTAATGTTGTTCCCTTGGTTAATTGCCCATGAAATACATTGGTGCTTTTGTTTATGCCAAGACCCCTCCTAGCACCAAACTGCATCCTTTTCTGTTTGTTTTGTTGTTTTTCTTAGCCTTTAATACTACTGTTTCCTATAGAAATCTTTTAGGAAGACATTGTTTTTCTATTGTCATATTGTGTTTAAAGAAAAAGAGTCTATAGCAATGGAAGACCAACATGTTTACAATATCTAGGACAGTGTTGTTTCCTTAAAAAAAAAAAAAAAAAGGGGGAAAAAAAAAACGCCAAAGGTTGGGAATTTAAAACCATCTTAATACATGTATAGTTGTTACATTTTGTTAGCTATGTATGTGTAAAGCTTTGCTTAGAACAAAATCATATCTGCATGTTTTATTGTTTTAAAGTCCTTGTTGCTGTATTTAGATTTTAATCATGTATATAAGGCTAATTCATTTTTCTTCCAACATAAAAGTTGTATTGCAGGAAGATCTAAAAAACAATCCAGTTACCTATTTATAAAATAAAATGCCTAATTTTGGCTAGGTATTGTAGTCCTGTATTCAGCGGCACACTGACTGCGAAAGCAAGGGGGAAATGCAGGGAAGACTTCATAAGTTTGTTGCTGCTCCTTCATTGTCCAGTTACAGACAGAAGAGTGCTTTAGGCAGTTCCGTATTGCCTAACTGCAGATAGGTTTGCACAGAAGCACATGACCTAAATGTGCAGCCTGGCAGGACTGAACAGAATTCCAAATTCTTTGGCAAGTAAAACCGTTCTCAATATGTAATTAAACTGTGTATTTAGCTTTTTTGCTAACTGTACTGTTTTAGCCACTGGAAAGGGAACCAACAAATCTGAATGTCCCAAAACTAAATTGGGTAGAAATAGCAGTCATTTCCCATAAAGTATTTCACAAAAAATACCCTTTGTTGCCTGGCTATGCATACAGGTTTGGACTGCACAGTTTAAAGCAACTGAAGTCAGTCCTTGGAATTTAATTGCCATAGAAAGTCTAAACATTTAATATTCTTCACCAACTGGAAAGCACCATGAGATTAAAAATCACATTTTCAGGGATTGCTTTATTTCTTGTGCGTTTACTAGGGGAAGCTGACGCGCAAGTGCTCATGGCTCAGCGTTCACTTATTTAAAAAAAAAAAAACACTTATTTCTCCCCGTTTGGCTACCAAAATGCTATTAAGTGTGGGTTTTCTTCCCATAGGCCTTTGCATATTCTGATCAGGCAATTGCACATGGGGAACAGAGAGGCTCTGGGTCATTCATTCAGTCTGTCATTATGCTGCCTCTCCTCTGCTTTGTTACAGCACTAAGCAGACATAAAGCAAAGCGCATGCAAGCCATGTATACAGCTTCTCTGTATTTACTCGGCTTCAGTTCTGCTCAGATGTGTAACTTAGGAAAGGAGAAGTAGTGTACTGATACAGGGGCTGAATGAAAGGCCCTCATCTGCCTTTACCATGATCCAGTCTCTCACAAGATAAGCATGTAAAATTCTGGAATTTGGGAGGAGTTACTAATGTCCCGAATTCTGTCTCAGTCTAAGAAAAGAAGGGAACCTAATTCATCTTGGTAACTTTATTAATACAGATGCATCCCTTCTACATCTTCTTTATATTAATATGCCAGTTGGTACAGTGTTAGGTGGGAAACAAGTAAAAACTTCTAAAATAATAAGGCTAGAGCGGTGGGAATGCTTCCTAACTCAAATAAATTCAACGACCTAAGGCATAAGAATTTTCCTATAGTGGTAATACCCCAAACATCCACTCCTATTTAGGTGTTGTCACTATAACCAAAAAACAAATCTAATATAAGAAACCCCTGTAATCAAGGTGCCTGGGAAAAACATGGTTACTTTAATGACAAAAGTCTATTCAAAAACAAGCTTACTTTATTTGGATACTTGAAAAATTGTTAGTGTATCAAAAAAATTACAAAAGAAAAACTTCCTGGGAATGTTTTTTAAGGTTGGTGATGCATTACAAAATTTCCTTGTTCAATGTCCTTTAGATTTACCTTTTGACTATGCAGTGCAAGGGCCTGCCTGATTGCATACAAATTGGAAGTGTTTAGGTTTGACCTCATATTATATTATATGGTTTTGGTAAATCTAAAGGAAAATTGTACAAGACAGTTGAATAGTGTATGGCCAGCCTTGGGAAGCATTTCATCTAAAAGGCCCTGTTGTCAGACTGGTTACCTGATAAAGCAGGTTTTGTCTCGACGGCTTGCTGAAGATATTCCACTTCACATACTTATTAAATTTTTTTTTTTTTTTACCTTTTTGTTTTTCTTTATGTATGATCATATTTTTAATAATACAATTGTCATGACTTCAGAAAATAAAAGTAGGCAAATTTAAACATCCAAAGGAATCTTCTGTGTTCTGGATTTTGCTAATTGTTGTGCTTATGTGCTATGCTTGGGTTATATAGGTTTTATTTTTGTGTTTGTTTATTCCAGTATGGCAGCATGTTTCTATTTATAGATAAATATATTTTTTTGGGGGGACGGCTGCTTTTTTTTTTTCATTGCAAATAGCCAGGTTTCTCAGTGTTGTGCTTTCAAACCTCTGTAACTAATGCATGTGTCATGTGCCAGCAAATGAATAGAATGCTTCTTAGGAATTACACAGGTGGCAGGAGAAGGGCTTTTCATGTGACACACACAAATCAGGGAAGCCAAATAGCGGGTGTTCACAGCACAATTACAACAGCTTTTTTTTTTTGTCTTGGGAAACCTGCCTCCTGTTTTAGTAGCTTGCATGTTAAAATCATAAAGCATCTTTCATATTGCAGCAGTATGACAGAAATCATTTTTTTAGTAATGAAGAGAGAATGGGAGCCGTCTCCTAAGTTAAAGTCAGGATGTAAACCAGCTGTGTAGGCCTAAAGGTATCTAAGGCCCGCCAATCTGTTTCTCTTCTATTTTGTTCCTTCTATCTCCTTTTATTATCTCTGGATCCTAAGGAGCCTTTCTGATTTTCTGCCTGGTTTTGTCTGCTCTTGAGTCCTGGTTTGGTGGGATGACATTACTTCTGCATAGAGTGAAAGAACTTTGATCTATAGCTCTGGCTGCTTTGACATGATTTGCTCCCTGGGTCTGGATACTTTCCATGCCCTTTCACTTCACTATCAGATAGGCACAGAGAATGACTTAAGGTGCTACCAGATATATAGTTAATCATTATATCGGAGATGTATAGAGAGCCATCATTACTTGCTTCTTCCAAACTGCTGCTAATCACTTTTTCTTTTGTGAAAGCGCTTTATTCTCCTATTTTTATAACTCTTTGTTAGGGCTTTGGTTCATGCAATTCAATAAAGAAACCTGTACTAATTTTATAGTGTGTGAACCTGTCAGAGAGCAAGAAACTTATGATAACCTCTGTGATTTGTTATCTCAAAGTGCAGGCAAGTCACTGTTTTGCGCATGTTCAGCATGCCGTGTACATATGTTGTATATGCCTACTTACACAATTCATAATTGCTACACTTTTTTGAGCTAGCATGATTTCTAAAAAGTCATTGTTTCGCAGCATTTATATCCCTAATGTAATGTTTTAGTACAGTTGATACATTTAAAGTACATCAAAAATGCAATATATAGCAGTTAGATGCAATGGCTGCGTTCATTTTCTTTACACATGTGTAGTGCAGTTTAGCATGTAGTAAATGTATAGTGCAATTTAGTAAAAATAAATTCATAGTCCATATAATGTAGCATTATTATTATTGTGTAAACCTTCATTTTCGTCTTTTGTAAGTCGGTTATGTGATCTTTTTTTAAACAATTTGTAATATGTGGGCAGACCACTTTCCTAGCCTGTGACATGTCCTGCACACGTCACTGCCGTGTTTTCCTTTCATTTTGTTCTGGTCCACACAGAGCTGATTGACATTCTGGTGGTAAAATAACTTTTTTAAAAAAAAAAAAAAAAAAAGGTTCTAAATTTTTAAAATAATTCAGAAAGAGCCAAATTAAGCAGTACTTGCTTTGATTTATGGACAAACATTAGGTTTATAACCAATTTCTCTCTAGTCATCTGAGTAATCCTACGTGACACCCCTGCACATCATGTAGAGTGACTCAGTGAATGTGATTGACAGCAGAGCACATCCTCTTTGCTCCCTTGTCTGTCTGTCCACCATGCTGGTCATGTGACAAATAGGAGATGTCTGCTGTCAGTCATGGTCAGGACTGTCAGGTGGGGTGTATAGCAGTGAAAAAAGAAGAAATTATGGATGCTTTGATCTGAAATTCAAGCATGCACAGACAGAGTGGCAACTCTATAGCGTGTGGGTATAACTAAATAGCATTGCCACTCAGAGTAAGGAATTATGATGAACTGTGGTCACCAGGTTTATAGTTAATAGGATTCTAAATTTAAAGAAACTGTCACTGGAGAGTAAAAATATTTTTGGAGCTTTAGATTAAATTTTCATTTTTTGGGTTTAGTGACACTTAAGTCTGAAATAGACTTGCTGTCCTTTTTGTGATGACACTCGCTCAATGCAATGGAGGAACAGCATTGTCACCCTAGGTTGCTCGCTCCTTATTTGGAGTTCAGAAGTGAACTGGGCTGGTCATGTTTTTTCTTAATGACAGTGGTAAAACAAAGCAATTTAATTTTTTTTTCTTTTTTTATTCTAACCCAAAATACTCCCAAAAAAAAAGCACGTACTTTTGTGCTATACAAATGACACATGCTGAAGACATATATATATATATATATATATATATATATATATATATATATATATATATATATATATATATATGTCTTTTTAAAATAAATTAGAAAATCCCCTATAGTTTGGATTGTCATTTAAAAACTGAAAACCGTTATTACTGTTACTGAGTGTGCTGCGATGTTAAAGCAGATTGTATTATGATATTAAAATAAAATACTGTGATTTGATTGTTTTTACTTCCCTTTTGATCGAGCAGCTTGATAACCATTAATGTTTTATGTCTGGAACAAGTGCTAATATGCTTTGCAAGATTTTTTTATAACTTTAGACACTCATTGTAAAAGTGTCAAGGGGATATTTAATCATCTTGTAGAGGTAATGTTTCCTTTGCATTCCATGACTAAAAGTGTGTATTTAAAAATGGAACCTGTCATAACTGATTTGCCTTAATAAAGAAGGGGGGGGGGGGGGCACTGGTCATTAATCGCTTGCACATTTTGATTTTTGTTTCTTTATGCAAATGTGCAGTCTATTGTGCTACCTTTCAATCACAATTTTTCTTTTTAGCCTTTTTATTGAGCGAGGAAAAAAAAATAACAAATGTTAATAAAGGCATATACAGTTATATACAAAAAGAATGGTATATAAAGGTTTCTGGTGAATAGGATATATTGCGTGAGATAAAATTAGATAAAGGTAGTAGGTCACAGTTTGATATTTAGTCTCATTTTATAGGATACACATAGATTTTTATCTAGATGCCTTTTGCAAATATCACTCCTGCTTATGTGCAAGGGGTTCTTGCAAAATGAGAAGTTAGGGATTCTTTCAGGGGCCTGGTAACAAACACCTTTGGTGTCTACATTATTTTTCCCTCCTTTTACAGTGCGTTTTTACTGTTTGAGAAAAAAAAAATGTCCAGGAGCTGAAAAAAAAAAAGTTTCTTGATTGTTCAGTGTATTTTTTTATTTTTTTTCCCTAGCTAAAAGCATTAGACTAATGGCTTATCCATGGTCCCAAATTTGACTTGGAAATTTGCAGGATCTGATTAAAGCCCACACATATTCTTTGGGGACATGGCTGTTCTTGCTTAGCGAGACACCTTATATAAAAAGAGAAGTTTTCAGGAAACTTTGTGAGCAACTATGTTAAGAATCACAAGAAAGTCGTATACTATACCCAAAGTTAATGTAGTAATACTGATCCCTATTTGCTGCTGACTTTTCAGTCCCTCATTATACATGGGTTCATTACAGACTTATGTTTTTGTGTTAGGTATGTTTTTTAGGGTATTCTTTGTCCCTACGTCCAGTAAATAGGCCCTGCTACATGTTACGTCACCCATGAGTCAATAATAGCAGAGAAAAATGTGCATTGGGCATTTAAAACAATGCTGATCTACATTGTACATGATTAAACTCTACTAAGATGCGCTAAGCATTGTTATATTTAATTAAATTTTGGTACTGCAGTCTTAGTAGCACCACCATGGTAGGCCAGAGCAGAATGTGTTTTAGGCCACAGTTAATTTTTGCTGCTTTATCATAACAAACACCATCCAGCTTCCCCTCCAGAATTTGGAGGTTACAAAGCCAGGATTAAATTGATTGTTATATAGCATTAGCAAACTTGGATCAAAAAAGTGAAAGTTTTAGTATTATTTAGTTTACCAGCAGTAGAAATATGTCAGTAGAAGTCCGACTGATTTTTACGGCTCTGTTTTCCCCTTGTGCTTATTTTGAATAAACAGTTCTGTTATATTTTTTGTGCTTGTGACAGCTTGAGCATTGTTAAAGGTACAATAAATTGCAGTGACACTGCTTGAAAGTAATATGGCATTTCTTTTTTTTTCTATTTACCAGACATTATTTGAGGTTTACAACTACCATATGCCACATTAAAAGCAAATCGCATGTTGATACCGTGTCACCTACCTTAAGAAATACATTTTAGGCATTCATTTTGTGCATTACTTCTTGTCCTGCTCTGGTGTTATGGCAATGATGTGAAAGGGTACACATTCATTTACCATAGGCTGATTAAATAATTATATCTAAAATGGTTTATAAATAATGTTTTTCTAGTCTGCCTTTACAAATGAGAATTGATTAGTTTAAATGTGGTCTAATAGAAAATTCTAATGTTTTTACATTTGTTTTAGTTGCATTTATTTATGTTGTCCTTGTTTGTTTTCTACAACGATCATTTCTTTTTGGAATTGCCATTGCTGGGAAAGTGTGCGTTGATAGACAACAATTAGTAGATCCTTGAGGCATCACTAAGGAATTCTGGCTGAGGGTGGTTCAAGGGTTCTTGGTAGTTGTGTGTCCCGGGGCTTGCCCCGACTGATAACACCCTTGCTGGCGTGAAAGTGCAATGCAAATTATGACAGTTACAACTTTCTGCTTTGTTTAACTTGTCAGTTTATTTCCTGGCTCTGAGCCAATGCTATGGTGTTTCCAGCTAGACCATGCTTGCCCTAAATCCAAAAGGTCACATTTATACAGACAGACCTAGGCAGGGCCTAATTGATGAGGAGGGGGCAAAAGTAGAATTTACTAGTCTGTTAGTTAGGTTTCTCCTGTTGTCCAGAAAGCATTAGGCAGATACAGCCCTTTTTCATGTTAAAGGCCGACCCCTCAGCTGAAGCTGGCAATCAAAGGAAGCAGTCACAGGAACCAGTGCAAGCATGCTATTGATTTTTCTGTTAGCTCTAAGTAGTTTGTTGGATGGGTAAATGGGTGACAGAAGCAGATAGGTTGTTATTGATGACTTCTAGAATAGTACTGACATGACAAGCTCATATTTTTTCAGCAGTGGCATTATGCTACCAATAGTGTTAAACAAATCAGAACTGCTTCAGCACAAAGTTGTCCATAGTATTATAACTGTAAGGTCCAGGCATACAGGAGGGCTTCTGTTTTGCAGGCAGAAAAAAAGCACATGCTTTACAAGTGAATGTATGTGAATATACAGTATGTATGTGTATACAGTGTGTGTGTGTATTTATATAATTGTATTTTTTTATGTTAAAGCCACAGGTCTAAAAGGTACATAAATATAAAAGTTTGCACACATAAAAAATAATCTTTAACATTGTATTTTACATTTTTGATATATTTGTGTATACATTGTATAGAATAGCTTTGGGTGAAATTTGAGATTAAAAAAAGTTTAAATAGTTTAAATATTGCAACCATACAAATAAGTTATGATTAACCTTCTTGAATTCTTCCATTTACTGCTAGGGAGATGAAAAACAGCAATAGTTCTGCGCTTCCTTGAAAAATAGGCATGCAATTAAGATGTTTGTATGCTACATAAACAAAGCATGCATAAATAGTTAGGGGAAGGTTAAGTTACCGCAGAATGGTTTGGGTTTAACTTCACCATGTTGCTCTGCATTTAATCAGTGTACACTGCCACAGCAGCACACCAATAACACACTGCCATTCCTAATCCACTTTTAATTCCTGGTTTCCTTTTCCTGATTTCCATGCCTTAAATAAGAGACTATAAAATGGCTCTTAACTCCCCCCCCCCCCCCCCTATTCATATTGTGCACAGAATCTTCATACTTTTTGCCTTACTGCTGTTACCAAAGGACCAAAACACAGAGCCCCTGCCGCAATAATGAACAACATATCCCGGCTTAATTAGAGTTTATTATGGATATAAAATATATAAAAAAGAAAGAGTTTATAGATAACATTTTTCAGAGTTATGACATATTTTGACATTTAAATTGAAGTGAGAGGAATTTCTTTTATTAGGCACAGGGTCCATTAGGAAAATACAGCGCATAATTTGTGCACTAAAGTCAGATAAGTTAAATACATTTACCAGAAATTTTGTTTTTAACCATTTAGTTTCAGGATATCTTAAGAAAGCGACTTTAAGTTATATTTGCCTTTTCGCCTGTGTCATGAACTTGTATTCCTTAGCACGTGCTTTTGATTGACTTGGAGAAAGAAACTCTTTAAACAAAATGAAATGAAACAGGAGGCTAAATGTTTTGAAAAACTTCCTTTAAATAACTTCTTGCCCTGGTTACTTGTTTAACATTGTTTGTGATGTTACACAGATCTTTCGACTGTTTCACAGGGAGCTGCTGTGGTCCGAAGCTTTATTATACAAAGTACTGAATAACTATCACAGTGTTTTATTTTTGATGGTATGGGAACACTTGTGCATGAAAAAACACTAATATTTGTGTCTGCAATTATTTATCCCTATAAACCTATGTATGTGCACCTCTGTATTGCATATTCTGCTTGGCGTAGAACACAAGCGTAATCTTTTATGATGTGTGTGTATATACAGGATGTATGTATGTAAGGAGTGTGTGTTTGTGTTGTGTGTATGTGTATATATATATATATATATATATATATATATAGAGATAGATAGTAAATCAGTTGGCCCTATAGAAGTATTGTATGTATTCTCTATTGTATAGATTCTCTATTTCAGAAAATCTTCATTCCCAGAGATGTAAGACCACTATTAACAGCTATTTAATTGCCTCATTATTACATACGAGCAATATAAGTGTATTTTTTATTCCCTTCTTTGCTTTTACACATTGTAATGTGTATATACCCACAAAACTTATAGACCTAAACAAGGGCCTTTATTGAAATCCGAAACAAGGGTGCAAAAGCAGTATAAACCAACCAAACCGATATATGGATAATCAGTGGATCCACTTTTACACACACACACACACATATATATATTTATTTCAGCTGAGGATTTTTTTTCTTTTTTGGGACAAGTGATACAGCATAGAAATTGTAGGCTAGCTCACTCTTCGAGGTATTACTTTTACATTATACAATAACTTGCTTATATTACTGGAGAAAACTGAGAAGACATACACGCTCGTACCACCACATTAAAAAAAACGACTGCAACTAGCTGTGTGTGTCAGTTGTGCAAGAAATATTTCAAATTAATCATTAAGTGTTTAGACAGTAGTATGGTGCAACTAACTAGGTTCCATAGGGTTAAATAACTGCCGCTTAAGTTGCAAGAGCAGAAGCTAAAAAAAAAAAAAAAATTACATGATTATTTGATTTCCCAAGGAAAAAGTCTTAAAAATGAAAATTACAACCAAACAGGATGGGCAAAAATGATTTGCTATGACACAATGTAATAGGGCATTTATTGGAATAGTTGCTAAATAACAAAGAAGCATAAAGTTAAAGAAGTACCACATAATTGAATTAGCATATGTGTGGTTAATTCTATACCAAAAACTGTACATTTGGAGCTCTACTAACCTGAAATTTTTGTCACCGTGGCTGCAAAACCCAAAGACCACTGCACAGACATCTAAACTGGTGTTAAAAGAACAAAACCTTATCGATGGGAACATTTTTTTTTTTTTATAGCTAAGGTGAATTCTCATTCACACTAATCTCTACATCCACATGGGTTTATTATTGGAGAAAGGAAACATTTTGGGTTCACTCACACCAGATGAACTGGAATGTGCTTGTAAATGCATTCCACGCACATATGAAATAGGAATGGACCCCTATAAATGCAGTTCACACCAGTACGTTGTTTGCCCATCGCTAAAAAATAAATAAAAAAAGTACAGTAGGCACTCCTTTTTTTTTTTTGCACACCAGAATGCACCTTGGGCAAATGAGCATAAATGAAAGGTACTGCTACTCAATAGACTGCTTTAAATGAAGCATATTCCTTTAAAAAAGAAAAAGCAATGTGTGTAAATGGCACACGTACAGAAACACAAATGTATACAACCAGCATGCACTAACATGTGTTGTGCTGTGAATATACCCTTAAACTACATGATCTCTTGCTAACTGTTGAACACAACAGGGTGTCCATAGTGGTATGGAAAATCATGTCATGGGACTTGTTGGTCTGCCTTGCCTATATGAAGAATATAAAGGGATTTTACAGGAAGAGATTCTAAAATGATAATTTCATACACACCAGAATTTACTCAGACTCCTTTATTGCCTTTTTTAGTGATGAACCTGAATTGCTTCAATTTGAAGTTGACCCAAGCCCAACTTTTTTTCTATTAGCTAATTTCAGAATTTGTTTATTTTTTTTAAAATTTACAAATTTCAAAAAGTGATCCTGTCATTAAGAGCTAAGTTCACCTTTTACAGAAAAAGACCCATGCAATGAGCCCCAGTATTTTAAATGCACTCTGCAGTTTGTTAAAACATAGGTAGGTGCAGATACCATTGCATTAGGCTGTGTTTGTCCCCCATGCAGCCTGGATCAAAAACTCCATTGTTTACATCCTTATGTCCTTGTGTTAATTGCAAAGAGCATATGCATTTACCTGTATTTTACCAATCTGCACAGTGCATTTACACCTACTGGGGCCCCTTTTCTGCATGGCCCAGTTTCTGTAAAGGTGAACATTTAAAATCGTGGGTTAAAAAAAAAAAAAAATCAATCCTACCCACCAACAGTAGATGGCTGCAACATTGATTCCATGCTGCAGATGTCCCCTGCCAGCTCTATCCTGAGAAATGAGCGATTAAAAACTGCCCATCGCTCAGTTCTCGGTCCGCTCTGACCTCACTGGAGAGCTAGATTGTGGAGGGGGTGGGAACAGCTGGCTCAGGCTTTCAGCTTGTGGTTAAGGCATCTGGACAGATCTCAACATTGTTGTCAGGATCCTTGCAGAGCCTGGACTTTGTCTGAAGTCAACCAACAGTGGACTTTAGCCACTGTCGACTGAATCTGGGTCACAGGAGTGCAAAACTAAGTGCACTCCTGTGACCTACAGAAGTATAGCCAAAAGGGATTGGCCAAACTTCTCCTTTTAAGGTCCTTGTTCTGGCATGTCTTGTTAATGGGCTGACAACTGTCTCTGAGTTGTTCTTCTATGTTGTCGCCCTATTGTCTGTGCCTCAGGTGGAGACTGCAAGAGGTGTGCTGACAAATTGCACAGGCATGGTCCACCTTTTCCATTGTCAGTAATCCCATTCAAAGCAAAGATTTGGAGCCTACACCATGACCCACACAATGGCACCCAAATAGGGTTTACATATTTTTTAAAGAGACTGCAGCTACATAACTAAAAAAAATAAAACATTATATATTACTGCTTGGGAAACGGTTTTTATATTTCCTGCCCTGCTCCCAATGTGAGTGATCATCGCTCTCTTGAGGCGATGCTGCTGCTAAAGTATCTTCTGCATTCCAGCACACTAAAAAATATATTAGATGCTGTTCTCCACCACTTGCTTTAGTTTTCTTTCGCCATCCTCAATGCCACAACCGTATACAGTTCTAATATAACATGGTATTAAAGATGGCAAACTTTGTTCTTTTAAGCACCTCTTCTCTAGAGCGAAAAAGTAATTGTTTCACTTATCTAAGGTGCTCCATCTCCTTATTATTTTGTTGTCCTCGAAAGACTATGTTTCTAAAACAAAGGTCTCCAAATTTTTTGAACACAGGGCCAGTTTACTGTCCTTCAGACTTTAGGAGGGCCAGTGAGAGTAGAAAATGCTTTAGGCTTGTTGCTCAATGTGAGTAAAAAAAATTACATAGCGTCTGTGGTCAGTAACAGTTGGTATCAGTGGGGGAATAGTGCCCCATCATTGGTATCAGTGGGAGGAATAGTGCCCCATCATTGGTATCAGTGGGAGGAATTCGACCCACATCATTGGTGTCGGTGGGAGGAAAAGTGCTCCATCATTCGTACCAGTGGGAGGAATAGTGCTCCATTGTTTGGATCAGTGTGAGGAATAGTGCCCTATCATTGAGATCATTGGAAGGTATGATGCCCAATTGTTGGCGTCAGTGGGAGGGATAGTGGCAGGGATAGTGCCAGATTGTTGGTATTAGTAGGAGGAATTGTGCTCAATCTTTGATGTCAGTAGAAGGAATAATGTTCCAATGTTTATATCTGTGGAAGGAAGTATAGCCCATGATTGGTGGCAGTGTCCTTTACTGTTGTCAATGAAAGAATTTTGCGTCACTGTTGGTGTAAGTGGAAAGAATGGTGCCTTATCATTGATGTCAGCAGGAGGAAATAATGCCTTGAATTAATGAGGAATAGTGCCCCAAGGGCCACATAAAGTAAAGTAAAGGGCAGCATCCGAGGACCAGTGTTCTAGAACATTCTTCCTGTGAATTGATGACCAAAACTGAACTGCTGTTGTTGGCAGATATATTGATGCAAAATGAATAATTAATTTATTATTTATAATTTTTCTAGCAGAATAGATTTTTGAAAATCTCTGGCCAGAAAAGTACTAACATTGGGAAAGTGTTTGGTGACCTCTTAAAGGTGGCTTCTCTTAGACAGTCTAGATGACTTTCTTAGCTAATTTATTTTTAGGTAAGAGACTAATGGCCTTATAGTGCTTCCTAATTGGTCCCTCACCCCCATCCCCCCCCCCCCCCATACCTACCTGGGCTCTCATTCAATTCAGCTCTGCACGTTCACAGCTCCTCTCGCCTCACTTGTGGGTCTCACAAGCTTTGCTGGGGCACAGGGAGTCATTGGCTCCCACTGCTGTCAATCAAAGTCCGGGGGGGGGGGGGGGGAGAATCACACATAACCTTCATTCTCAGCTGCTAAACCAGTTCAGCTCTTTAGGCATACTATGTATGTCCAGAGAATTACACTTTGATCAAAAGCTGTGCGAGTTTTGTATAGCCGGCAACCGACTTCAAATTGAAAGCGATGCGGCAGCTCCATAGCTTCCAACCACTTTCAAACAGCTGTCCACATGGTGCCCGTCGTCGTCCTGTGTTTCCCGGGCTGTCTCCTGTGCTTACCGACGCCCGGTAACACACCTGCTGGCGGGTTGAGACCGATGTAAATCCATGCCTCAATCTTATATGCAAACAATAAAACCAGAAGTGATGTCACTTCCGGTTTCAGACACGTCTAACCAAGCTGATCTGTGCTTGGTTAGATGGTGTGAAGGGCAGGGGTTTCCAAAAAGAGTACCTGTCACCTGCCCAATGCTATCACATAGGGGTTTATTAACCCCTTGTGATAGCAATCACATAAAAATAAATAATTTAAATAAAAAAGTATATTAACATTTAAAAAACAATTGCCAAAACCCCCATTGCCCCACATAAAAACACACACCAAGGATGTGTACATGTATGTAAGCCGCAATAATTCTTGCACAAGAGCTCCTAGGTAACTCTAAATTGATGAGCTGTATTGGCTTTTAAATCGTCACCTATCGTGATCTTTGGGCACTGTAGTTTATGGCAATATCGCAGGCTCACGCAATTTTAAAATATGGAATGTTGGGTATCTAACATTTACTCGATGCAACCTCATCTTTTATATTTGAACAAAAAATGGGTATTATATGGCATGGCGTTGCAGTAAAATTCATTTTATTATATTTTTTTTCCTAGAAAATTTGGGTTAAATAAGCAGTTGTGCAAATATCATGTGAAACAAAAATTTGCAACCATAACCTTTGTATTCTACAGGGCCTCTTCTTTCAGAAAATATATAATGTTCTGGGGGTTTATGTAATTTTATTGCCAAAAAATATTGCTCTGGAGTCTAACTAGTTAGGTGGTGGGGGTGGAGATTGGAGAATGATTTTTCCAGTGAACTGCTTTGCAGGGGGGGGGGGGGGGGTGGGACTTGTCAGCACATGTCTGATAATTGGAGGACAGACGGGCTATATTTCCATCACAGCCTTTAAGTGATTGGAAATTCTCGTTAAAAAACAAAAACAAAAATGTTATACTTAGCTGCTTTGTGCACTTGGTTTTGCACAGAGTTGCCCGGATCCTCTTTTCTCAAGTCCCTCTTCTGTGCTCTTGACCCTCCCTCCTGTTGAATGCCCCCACAGCCTCCTGTGTTCATTCAGACACAGAGCTGGGACCCGGCCCTGCCCTGCCCCGCCCCGCCCCTCCCTCTGCTGACTGGCTTACTGACTTTGATTGACAGCAGCGGGAGCCAGTCACGCCAGGCTGCTGCCTCAGCCAATGAGGAGGGGAGTCGCAGGCAGCTGACAAACTCCTGCAACATCACTGGATAAAGCTGGGCTCCGGTAAGTATTAGGGGGGCTGCTGCACACAGAAGGTTATTTTATCTTAAGATAAAAAAAAAACCTTCTGCCTTTACAATCCCTTAAAAACTGACCACCCTGTGAAAGATGTGCCTCTATGCCTAGCATGGTCAGTTTGAAATAGGATAGCAGGGGAACTGGCAGGATCACCTGGTTGTTCACACACAGGAAGCAATACAAAGAGAACAGCATACTTTTTAACACAAGTACATGGTACAGCAGACACATATATCAGAAATATGAAATGTTAGGGTAACATATTCTTTAAGTCACTAACCAAGATCAAGTATGTTTATCAGGCAATAAAGTCAAAGTGTCCAAAGAAGTCTGAACTTCAAATCTGCATGCCTTCTCTGGGTGAGTGATTCTCAAATCTTTAGAAACCACAAGACAGCAAGGCCATTTGCAGTTTCATAATGAAAAGTTGGTTATGGCAGTCTTCTTATTTTTCCTAATACAGATTTCCTTTAAGTGACATGGAGCTTTAGTGCCGGTTCACATTTGTGCGATGCGGGAACGCTGCGAAGTATGCATCGTGATCCCGCATCGCATCTGCACCCCTGGCAGTTCACACTGCCATATACGATACGCAGGGGGTGTCAATTAAAAGTTAACGACACCCCCAGTTGCGATTGCATATCGCAGTGCGATCTGCAAGTTCGCACAGAATTGGATCGCACTAGTGTGAACCACTATGCGATCCGATTCTGCTGCTGATAAAAAAAGCCTCATGTGCGAGTTTAGTGCGGATGCGGTGCGAATTCAGCCATACAAAGTGTATGGCTGAAATTTGCACCGCACATGAGATCGCATGTCATTTAGGAGCAGCGCCGGCCACATTGCTCCTGGGCTCCATGATGGGACTGAAAAAGCCCAGGAGGGGTGGCCGCGGGAAGAGGATGAGAACCCTTTCCGCCTCCCGAAGAAGTGATCAAGTGGGTAATAAGCCACTCGGAGCACTTCTGCATTACCCGGAATCGCCGGCTGAAGAGATACAGGTGCTGGCATCATTCCAGTATAACCTCTCAAACCGGGGAAGTGGCTAAGCAAAAGATAGATCTTTTATTTGTGAAGTGCTTTAGATTGTCATGTATGCACGTTCTATAGGATAGCATGACCTTTACACCACAATCCTCGTGTTAAACATGCTGCTCCATACACACGTTTACATGCATTTGTAATTTGCTGCACGTATGTTGTGTTTTTTTGGCATTATTAATTTATTATTATTATTTTTTTTTTTTTTTTTACTGCGTTTCATTTTCATGCATTTGTGATGCGTTTTTACGGACAAAACCAATGATGTATATTTTTTTTTAAGAACGTCAAAGCAGTGAAATGGTGTAAACTAGACGCATTAAAATACAATAATTTTTCTTACATATGCATTCATACTGCAAATTAGTTTGACTAAATCTGGTGCAACAAAAAAATGTTGCAAGAAACGTGCATGTATTTCCATGTGATAGTTTTCTGTCACATTTCAAAGTGTGAATCATGTATCCGTGTTTGTAATTGTATTCACAAGGTGAACCACCATCTCCTTTTTCTCGAGCGGTCACAAATGAAACAAATTAATTTTTTATGAAAGAAAAGCCTAATCAGCAATGACAGTGTAAGAGAAAGATGATTGCTACTTGGTCATTGTACAGAAGCACTTACTGTAGATTTGGTGTCAGAGCTCCTGTTAATGATGACTAATGTCTCTCTCTGAACAAGTGCCCTCTCCTGCTGCTGCAGCCATGCAGGGAGACAGCACACATGGAGGATGTGCCTGGAGATACAGCATGTGCTAAAACAAAGGCAGAGACAGCTGTATTTTACTGGCTTTCTGTGTATATTCACTGCAATGTACATGGAATATGGCAACAACCACGCCATAAACAAAGACAACATGGTAGCCTATTCAGTAGTGGGGTCTACATTGCTTTGATCTTAAAAAGATAACGCAAAGGAGCATTTGAACTTGAAGCAATACAAAGATTACTGCCTTTTACAATGTCTTCTAATGTTTAAATTATGATTACACCATAACACATTTCACCTGGGTTCAGGTTGTGTTGAATATTTGTGTATAGCATGCAGCCTTTGTGCATCTTTCTGCAAATGTGTCAGCCTTTTAAATGGGCTTCAAATTGCTTATATTTATGGCATTCTTTTAGAACATATATATTTTTGTGCACAGGCCTTTTTCAATTATTAGTTTTGTTTTTTGAAAACATTGATACTTTTCTTTGTCAAGTTACAATGTAATTCATTTATAAATCTATATATGATGCAAATACTGTTACAAATAGCTATTACTGCTTAAAATGACTGACTGATTTAAAATTCACATATGACTGCAAAGCTCCAGCTTTTCAGAAGCGATTTTTTTTTTCAATAACAAACATGTTATACTTATCTGCTCTGTGTAATAGTTTTGCACAGAGCAGCTCTGATCTTCCTCTTCTCGAGTCCTCCGCCAGCACTTCTATTTCCTCTCCCCTGCCGAGTGCCTCCATAGGATACCACTTGCTATGAGAGCACTTGTGTGTACTTGCTCAGTGTCCATAAGACGCACAGAGTCTTGCCCCCGCCCCGTGCCCCTTCCTCACTGGCTGTAAATAACAATGCCAATGGCTCCTGCTGCTGTGTCTGAGCCAGTGAGGATGGAGAGAGCTGTGAGAGGCTTTGGTCTTGTGCACATCGATGGATCAAGATCAGGCTCAGGTAAGTATAAGAGGGGAGCTTATACTCTCTAATGGCTCTGCCTTTAGAACCACTCAAAGTTATACCTAAAGCAGCCCTTTCTATAGTATACAAAGTCTCTAGTAGCTACCATCTATAAAGAATGTATACTGAACAGGTGAGTAGTAAACTACATCGCAGAGCTCTAGGCGCTATCGATATCCAACACTTCTGGTGGTTCTGATTGCGTGTCCCCCACTGGGTGCTCTGATTCCTTCCACTGATCTCTACTTAAACATTAGTAGTAGTTTGGACAGTCACTGGCCATACTGTCAGACAAAGTTTTTGCACTTATGCCTCCTGCACATGCTTATCGGCCAGTGGTGTAGATTAACACAGTGGTGACCCAACTGGAATGTGAGTGGGGTGTAATTTAGCAGCAAGCTCTGAAACTTTGTTAGAATGGCCAGATTGGGCTTTATCAGCATAATCTTTAAAGCTGTTGCTATGTGTTGCCTGCATTTTTTTTGTTTTGTTTTTTTTTTTGTTTTTTTCATTTAACCAGTGGGCAAAAAAAAACAAAATAAAAAAAGATTGATGCAGGATTGTTCCCCACTGCGCTATTGTATTTTGACAGCAAGGACCACAGATTGGTGCTTCCACACAGGCGACATGGATGCAGCAATCTCCCCCACTGTTCTGTTGTATTCTGACAGCGAAGACCAAAGTCAGAATATACTGATCAGTGCTGCAGCGGCTGGTTGAATGCTGGTTTTCTAGCAGGACAGTTTGAGAGAAGCCAGTCTAATGATTAAACAGAAAGGGCTACACACAGATCAAACATTTGGTCCATGTGTACCCAGCTTTATACAGACACAAAGATCCTTTTTTGATTGTGTAAATGTTCACTTCAATTATCCAATCATGTGAAGGGTGAATTCCTGTTTAGTTTATGATTAGATATTTAGAGTGAACTAGAAATTGGCTTTTAACATGATTGCACAATTAAAGCATAGATTCACCTTTTGGAGCATGTTACACATAATACCCATATTTGGGGTGTAAATGTTTAACATGTTCCAGGTCTGATCTGATCTCCCCATTTTCCTGATCCCACTCCCCATTGTCACTTTTCAAAAATAGCATGGCTGTGCAGGGCCCGCCCACATTGTCACCACTTTCATCCACTGCAATCTCCTAATGAATCTACTACATGTCCCGTCTACTACTGCGGCAGACAACTTGTAGTTTGCAATTAACTGCATGGACACCGGTAAGTAATTGTCGGCGTGCATGAAAGTACTGGCAAGCACGCTGGAGGCAGTGCCTGCAGGAGCCTGACATTGCACCAGTGATCTACTGATCAATTTTAGTGTTTGCTGATGATACCAAATTATGCTCATAACTTCATCACAGGATATAGCATCATTATATCTAAATAGGGGGTTGGGCAGCTACATGGCAGATAAAATCAGTATTGAGAAATGTAAAGTTGTGTACTTTTGTGCCAAAAATACTCATGTAAAATGCACATTAGGAGCTGTTCCCCTGGGAGAATCGGTGATGAAAAAGGATCTGGGGTGCTTGTAATTCACAGACTTGGCAATAGCATACAATGCCAGGCCACAACCAACAAATCTAGCAAAAAAAAAACTATCCTGCAATAAAAAGGGTAAACATTTAGGTTATAAATCAATTCTTCTACCCCTGGGGGGTGGAGGACCTCCGCTATGGAGATTGATGAAATAGATTATAGTTATTCACTGTGGAGAAGAGGCACATAAGAGGGGATATGGTTATAATCTACAAATATATCAAAGGTGACTCCAGTAACTGTGTACTATAGGATCCAAGAAGTGTAAACGCGTCGGCAACTTCAAAAATCTTTTAGATGTAATTGTTGGACAGTATGTATGTGTAATTTACACATACTTACATTGACGGGACCTGTGTCTTTATTTAACCTTATTAATTATGTACACTATAAACTATATAAAGCCTACTGAGTTGTTGTGAGAAAATGCCCCCAAGCAATATGGACCTCTGGATAGAGATATTGAACGGGGTTGATTTTCTTCTTTGAAAAAAACATGACTGAACTAATGAAACAAACGGTTTGCATGTGTGAAAGGGGCCTAATTGTTGCAAATCACGGATTCTTTGTTCAGTATGAAGTTTAATGAATAGCACAGTTTTACAAAATAGAATATTTATTGCCAATGTATTAAACATATATTCTTATCAATTGAATGTGACTTTTCAGATTTTTATAGCAATCGATACCAAATATTCATCAAAATATTATTGGTGCTTCCAAACTTTTGATTAGTGGCGTGTAAAAAAATGTCTCTGACTCTGTCTGTCTGACTGTCTCCCTCTCTATGGTGTAAAAAATAAATTCATGACCTTGCAATTTTCTTTTCTTAATCTGATCATGATGGATTTATTTGAAATGTTGTCTGTAAGTGTTACTTTAAAAAAGTGTAAATGTTATTTAAATATTTAATAATAAGTATATTTGTTTCCATTTTATTCTACTTATTGCTAGGAAAATGGTGGTGTACTTTCTTTTTGGTCTTCTGAGAAGGACATTGCTGCTGCCTGTCATATTTTTAAAATACATTGTACTGGTGTGACAAGTCTGGAAGCGCGGAGAACACAGATGTCAGTGCAGCTAGACAATACTAATTACACTGGGATTTTTCTTCCCTTCTGCCTGAATAGTGCAGTCTATTTTAAGTCTTGTCTGTACTCTTTGGACCTTTATTTTCTCATCTCCTTCTGTTAGTGCTGTATCTGCAGAAGAGTGCAATGTTTAGAATAATAAGGCCTCTTTTTTTTTTTTTTTAATTAAATCTTTTATTTCATCAACATACATATATAATCTCACAAAAAACAAAATACGTATTCCATAAATCCCCCCCAGTCATATACATAATAAGGCCTCTTATTACAATACTATATACATATAAAGCAGCTAATACAATAACATGGTGCAAAAACCAATCATGCATTTTGTTGCCTCCTATCCAGTTTTTGCTTAGAACAACTAATCAGTTTTCTATATGTAAAATAATCTACAGTGAAGGTTTTTTTTCCTTGATTGGATGCTGTGGATTACTGCTTCTTCAATAATTGTATACATGTCTCAAATAACTATTGTTTGAATGGACTCACTTGCTTTCTATAGGCAACAGAAATCATTTATATGAAGATTTAATTTGTACTAACCAAACATGGCCAATGTGTGTTCTAAACACCACACCACATTTTTTTGTTACAGAAGCTTTGACCAGCATTCCTCTGCAGTGCAATACATGTTCTGCGGGGACCCATGGGTTAATCTGGGTTACTGAAAGGGTAAAAGGTTGGGTAATAGGAGATCCAATAATGGTTGCTGCAGATGCTGATCAAGCAGCTACAGAAGTGGCTTTATCAGAGGTGTATGATGAGATAAATCCTCAGTCTCTGCTGTGCAGTTATAGTAATTATGACTAATGAACCGTCCAGTCTGGATAAAATGGCATGCCCACAGGGACTGTGTCCACTCACATGTGACTAGAGCTAGCAGCTTCTGTGCATTTTGCTGTTTGTAAGCCTGGACTGTGCTTTTGGAGGTTCGAGCAAATCTTACTGAACCAGGAAATGTGTACATATTTTTTAAAAAGCAACTAATTTACACTTCCCGGCAATGTTAAGAGGGTTGAGTCCTTATTTTCCCTTTCAAGAATCTTTGAATTAAACAAATCTGATAGTAAGTGCACGTAGCAATACTGTGTTTTTCTCCTACTGTCTTATGTTTCTATTGAATGTGTGCCTCATCCAGTCAGTGATTTTGAATTGAGAAATGTAGCCCCTTACAAGATCAGCAACCACTCATAAAACTCACCTTCATTTTACTGTGCCCTGTACATCCCTGTACACTAATCAGTTTTTTCTTCATTCTATATGTCTGTATTATGGGCATGCTATGTTTGCAGACTGTGTGTGTCAAAAGAACCGATCCTGCCTTTACATGCATTTCTTCTATAAATATATACATTTTTTAAATAAGCAGGTAAAATAGCAGTCTTTGCATTGCAATTCAGAATTGCTTATAAAAATATATGCTAGTAGTATGTTCAAATTTATACTCTATAAACCGAACAAAAGCCTTTCTACAGTTTATTCAGCCAGACTGAGCCAGTTTCTCTGCAGTGTTCCCTCTACACTAATACCACGTGGCTCACCCTTAAAGGAGACAGATTGCTGATATTCCAGGTTTCTAGGTAGCCCAGTGAAGCATGTCGTTGTAATGCTGTCTCTAACATTAGTTCAAGTGTTTTTCTACCATCAATACACAGCCTTCCCAAATAACACATATTGTTTTTATTTTCTGTTTTTTACAAATCAATGTGCTTTTCATAAATGTACTGTTTTTTTCCCCTTATAGTGCTTAGTCCTAAAATGTAAAGGTCAACCTTACATCGTTTTGATTTTCAAGGAATAATATACACCGATATGCAGCAAATTAAAATTTATAATTTCTCAGGAAGTCTGGAAATTCAATAAAAGCTATAATATATTTGTTGAACTTTGCAATTCAAGCTTTTCTACTTGGATACAATTTATAGAAATTTCAAAGTTACATGAGTAGCTTGGCTGTGGTTTCTGTATAATTTGCTAGTTGTACATTTATACTAACCAGAAAACAAAATCCTTTCACCAAGCTTCCACTCATTGTAATGTTTCTAGAGACAGGACCTTGTTTCAAACAGCATACTTTGCTTCAAATGGGTGATCCATTTTTATTTCATGGCTTGCAGTAATTAAATGAAACCATAGACTCAGTAATATTTTTTTTTTTTTCCCCCGCCCCACTTTTCCTTTTATTACATCGCATTTATAGGAAAGTATACACTTCTATACAGGTGTTCTTTAGTTCTGGTTTACTACAAGAGGATAAAGGTTGCACTGGGCCGCCTGGAAGTTCACTGGGACCTAGGTTCCTGTCCTAGTAGGAACTGTACTGAGCTGGTATTGGGGCAGGATTTTTTGATATGAACACTTTTTTTTCTTTTTCAAAATCAAGTCATTTTTATTTAATACAGAAATGCAAAATTTTATTTTTTTTTTCTTTACATTTTCAGTCTAAAAAAACACAAAAAAATCCAAGTGTGTTGCATACAAGCAAAATAACCCCCTAAACCACCCACCCTTCCAACCCACCTCAAGGCCTCCAAACAGTAGAGTGTCGCTTACTCATTATGTAATGAGTAAGCGACACATTTAGTCGTGAAACGCGTCTACCGTTTTGTCCTGCACTCACAGTGTGTATGTATTATATTTTGCCATTCATTTGATGTGGAATAAATACACTCCATTTTTGAACTTTATCGAAAGTGCGGTCATTCCTTCTTACCTCATGTGATTTTGGATTACGGATCCGACCGGCACCTGATTCCTGTCTCACCTGGAGCGGTCTCCCCAGCTTGGACTCTGTCTATTTCTCCAAACAGTAGAGGCCTAGAACCCAGCACAATTGTTAGCAATAGTAAAGCATAAACAAACTTTGTGCCATGTAATTTCTCTTGACACTGTATAAGTGCAGTCAAATCAAGACAATACTATATTCAAACATACAGAGCACCCAGAAAGTATTCACAGCACTTCACTTTTTTCACATTTTGTTATGTTACAGCCTTATTCCAAAGTGGATTAAAATACGTTTTTTTCCTCATAATTCCAATAATACCCCACAATGACAATGTGAAAGAAGTTTGTTTAAAAATCTTTGCAAATTTATTAAAAATAAAAACAAAAGAATTACATGTACAGAAGTATTCACAGCCTTTGCTCAATGCTTTGTTGAAGCACCTTTGGCACCAATTACAGCCTCAAGTCTTTTTGAGTATGATGCTACAAGCTTGGCACACCTATGTTTGGGCAGTTTCTCCCATTCATCTTTGCTGGACCTCTCAAGCTCCATCATGGATGGGTATCATTGGTGCAGAGCCATTTTTAGACCTCTCCAGAGCTGTTCAATCTGGTTCAAGCCTGGGCTCTGGCTGGGCCATTCAAGGACATTCACAGAGTTGTCCGGTAGCCACTCCTTTATCTTGGCTGTGTGCTTAGGGTCATTGTTCTGTTGAAAGATGAACCTTCAGCCCAGTCTGAGGCACTAGAGCAGGTTTTCATCAAGGTGACTCTGTACATTGCTGCATTCATCTTTCCCCTCGATCCTGACTAGTCTCCCAGTTCCAGCTGCTGAAATACATCCCCACAGCATGATGCTGTCACCACCATGCTTCACTGAAGGGATGATATTTGCCAGGGGATGGGCAGTGCCTGGTTTCCTCCAGTCATGATGCTTGACCAAAGAGTTCAATCTTTGTTTCATCAGACCAGAGAATTGTGTTTCTCATGGTCTAAGTGTCCTTCAGGTGCCTTTTGGCAAACTCCAAGAAGGCTGTCCTTTGCCTTTTACAGAGGAGTAGCTTCCATCTGGCCACTCTACCATACAGGCCTGGTTAATGGAGTGCTGCAGAAATGTTTTTTTTCTTCTGCAAGGTTCTTCTCTCTCCAGAGAGAAACGCTAGAGCTCTGAGTGACCATCGGGTTCTTGGTCACCTCCCTGACTAGGGCCCTTCTCCCCTGATTGCTCAGTTTGACTGGGCGACCCACTCTAGGAAGAGTCCTGGTGGTTCCAAATGTCTTCCATTTACAAATTATGGAGTTCACTGTGCTCATCGGGACCTTCAACACTGCATAGATTTTTCTGTACCCATCCCTAGATCTGTGGTTCGATACAATCCAGTCTCAGAAGTCTACACACAATTCCTTGGGCTTCAAGGCTTGGTTTGTGCTCTGACATGCACTGGTAACTGTGGGACCTTATATAGACAGGTCTGTGCCTTTCCAAATCATGCCCAGTCAACTGAACTTATCACAGGTAGACTCCAATCAAGTTGTAGAAACATCTCAAGGATTATCAGTGGAAACAGGATGCACCTGAGCTCAATTTTGAGTGTCATAGCAAAGGCTGTGAATATTTGCGTACATGTGATTTTTTTTTTTTTTTTAATAAATTTGCAAAAATGTCATACTACTTTTGCATTGTCATTATGGGGTATTGTTTGTAGAATTTTGAGGAAAATAATGATTTAATCCTTTTTGGAATTAGGCTGTAACATATCAAAATGTAGAAAAAGTGAAACAATGTGAATACTTTCGGGATGCACAGTATAATATACAATAAAAGATACTCATATACAACCCTCTTGGGTGAGGTCATTCTAAAATGAACAACTACCTATTCCTCCTTGGCATCTTCCTTACTTTTTAGCAGTCCAAGTAAATTCATGGTGAATAAAAAAAAAAGACTAAATATAAATATGAATGTATTGTGTAAGGAGTAACAGCATTACATAAGCAATTGTGAAAGTCTTCTCTTTAATATTAAAATGTTCAGGGAAAGGACCTTTTACAGTATAGGATTTTGGGAAAGCCCCCAGAAAAGGACAGCAAAAGTCCAGCTTTACTTGCACATTCTTCATTATTCTGCGGACAGATGAAAATACGTATTTATTACCAACTATTTAGAGGCTCACTTAAAGCTAAAAGTTAATCTGATAATATTTTATCTTCCCTGGTACCTACTATGCTAATAACCTTTTTAAATGATCACAATTGTTCTGATAGACTTTCTCAGTGATTAATATTTGGTCTCCAGAGAATGGTCTTTTTCATCCAGAAGTGTATGAAGACCTTTTTTGCAGGTAACACTGGGTGTGGGCCTCCTGGCTTCTAGATTCAACAACAATCTGAACAGGTCAAATAAGAGGGCATTTCAGTGATACTCATTGCACTAGATGGGCCCAGGCGAATGTGATACTTGGACCTCTTCAGAATCCTGGCAGACTTTTTGCGGGAGCTCCCAGATTGCCCTGATCTTCTGTGCCATGGGCCAGTTTTGTGTCTCTGATTCATATTCTCTGGCTTTAATGGCTTGACCTAAGGTATGGGGGTCTATCTGAACCCATTATTCCTACACCACTAAAAGGCTAATAAATCAACCTCTCATAAGGTCTACCATTGCACCCGGAAGGCATACTTTGCGTGGTGCAAGGCAAGTTCGCTTACACTACAAGTGGCCTTGTAGTGTAAGCGATAGGTTTGCCTTGAGGCTTAGGGCATTTTTTCCTCACTAAGATGGGGTCTACCTTTCACCCTAACTATGGCATCATGCTTTAATCCTTCTATCCTGCTCTGATAAATCCCAAGAAAATATCCCTCTATTATTTGTATGTGGCAAGATCTGTTCGACTCCCTTTTTCTAATTTCTGACAGCCTCCTGCAAGGGATAAGCCTGTCTTTCATTCCACTATTGCTAGTTGGGTAAAGCAAATTATAATTCAGTTTTGTAGGCTTATGGACAAGGTTAGATCTTTTCCTGGTTAGGTGCATTCTACTAGATCTGAGTGCCGCTTGGGTCTTTCAGATTTGCAAGTAGGCTCCAGCTTACTCCCCTGTCAGATCCAAACCCCACCCACCAGCTGTATTTAATTTTCACTGGTGCCAATGATCATTGGTATGCTGTCGTTTGCAGATCCGTATAGCAACATTTTTCCCTGAAGAAGGGGGAGTCTCTGTTCCCCCGAAACGCGTTGGCTTTAACATGTTCTGCTACCCATAAAACGATGATCTTTTGATGTAAGTGGGATTCTTATTGCTGATTTTCAGCGCTCCTTTAACCGACTACCACTAGAAACTTTGAAAACGACCACTAGGCCGTATCTTAAGATAGCAGCCCAGACCCATTAACAAGAGTCCACTGCCTTTTTTTATCCAGTCGGGCCAGATTGATTGGGAGTTAATTTCCCCAAGTGGCCCTCTCTCCCCTACCACCCACCCATAGACCCTCTATCGAGCAGGTCAGTCCAGCGCAGCCATCAACTTTTAAAAAAAAATACTCAAGATTATCATCAGAAGCCTAAAGTAAGTATTGGTACATAGCAATATGATTTAAAAGCCAAGCAAAATTCTTTTTTCTTAGTGAGCCCTAAATCCTTGCATTGGCATTATAATTGTTATTCTCTGTATGTATAAGGAGACAATAGAATTTTTTTGATAAAAAATAATAATTTAAAGCTGATATCTGTTTCCTGTCACTTTAAATAGTTTGTTTGGACCAAGTTAGTCCAGGTCTTATTTGCATAGCTACCATAGGTGTAATAGGGGATTGAACATGCTCCTGATGTCAGATATCGAGTTCCAGCCCCCAATTCCCAAGAGGTCTTTGAATCTAACTCGGATATTGAGCAAGAGGGATCTAAATTGAGGTTTGTGCAGACCTTATGGGAAGTCTGAGTTGCCCAGAATGGAAGTCATCCCAGAGGGCTGAACGTATGATGTGATAATACCCTGAGTTTTAAGGATTATAGAATGTGTGCTGGAATCTAGAAAAGTAAAATAAAGACTTTGGCTATTGGTCCATAAAACTTGCCAGAGCTGGATTAATAGTTTGTACATATCCTACCCTTTATCTGGACAAATGTTACATGGTTATTGAAGAACACCACTGACAGATTCTTGTACATAGTGTTTTGTATGTGCAATAAGAATGTACAGTTACTAACAGAGACAAAGTGTGGCCATAAAATATTCTAGTATACACAACTATTGCCACATAATATTCTAGTTTACACTACTATTTCTACATTAACTGGTTCATTGAACTTTAACAGTAAAAATAACCAAACCTAGTATATTTATCATCAAAAGTGGGTTGTTATTTATTTTTTTTTAAGCCCGTAGCGTGTGAAACGCACTCAAAAGACTCCACCCGGTACATAAAAAAGTGCACACACACAAAGTGAGAACACAAAAAGTGCACAGGGTGTGCGAAAACGAATGGTCTTCCCTCCGAAGAGGTAGGACCCGAAACCTCGATCCCCCGGGGCGCAAGACTCCTGACAGGGATTTAAGGTACTTGTGGTCAGTCGGCCGAAACCAAACTGACCCCGTTCTTCAGGGGGACTGCCGAAACAGCCCACCCCAAGTACTAAGTGGAGCTCCCCCGAAGGGAGACCCCATGAGAGAGGGCGGACTAAGCCAGAAGGCCATATCCAACCCCTCCCAAGACTCAAGGCTGGGCCCGAGGACCCACACCCTACAAGTCGTGCAAAAAAAGAAAACAAAGGTGATAGTGCAGGTGACGGACTTACAAAGAAAAAAAAACAAACAAACAAAAAGTGGGGGAAAGGGAAGTGGGGAAAGTGCAATGGTGCCATGTGAGGAACCAAGGCAGGCCTTCCAGCCAGAATAAAAAATTCCTCTGGTGCAAGCCAAAAGGCCTGTCCCAAGAGGCAGGTGTGAAAAAAGTGCAGTGACCAAGGTGCCGAAAAAACTCACAGCGAGTTGCCCCTCACCAGTGAGAAATGAAGGCACCCCTGGGCTGCCACCCCAGGGGCACTTACACTACGGGCTTTTTCTATCTCAGCCCCCGGCCAGACCGAGTTTAGCCTATCCCCACCAGCAGACATCAGAACCTGAACAGCTTAGAGAGAGCTTACCTACCACTGGGGACAGGCCTTTTGCAAGGCCAGATCAAAACCCAGGAGAGAAAGCCCTCCCCTCGCCATCCTGTTCCTCAGCCCATTATATCCAGGAGCAGTTCCACCGGCCACCCTGTCAGACCGGCTTTCCTGCCCCCTTCAAACTGGTTAGGACAGTTCAACCCATTCAAATCAGGAGGCGGCGGGCCCCACATGCTTTCCCAGATGACCTACTCCCCATACCTCAATACTTAGAGCGCTCCTGGTTTCGGTCATACTGGTACTAGCTGAGGCCCATACCAACTGATAAGAACAAATACTACACTTGATCTTAGCCAAAAGGCAGAGAAGTGGGTTGTGTTGGAGATAATTTGCTATTAATTAGCCCATGTGTAGGTAGAAAATGATTCCCCTGATGGACCCTAGCATACAGCAAAGGCTTTTTAAGCTTGTGTCCAGTTGCTAAAAAGTCAAGACAATTAGGAAAATAAGGTCATTGCTTTTGAGATGCTAATAGATTCTGGTTACTTCCTCCATGTTAGGTAAGTGTTATCTCAGTTGTTTTGGGGACTCTGGTGGTGGGGTGATCTCCCAAAAAGGATTATGCTCATGCAAAAGGGATGTAACATGGTAAATATGCAAATAGTAACTTTAGGAAAACTCACTATTTACTTAATACATCTCTGCCAAATTTCAGTAAAGAGATGGTGTTTACCCACTTAACCACTTCCTGACCGCCCGCCGCAGTTATACTGCGGCAGGGCGGCCCTCCTGCGTAGGTATACGTTGGTCCGGCGCCTGCATGTAGGGGTGAGCACGCGCTCCTGCCCCCACTCGGCAATGGGGAAACCGATGCACAGAGCAGGCAGCTACGATTGCCGCCTGACACCCGCGATCACTCCCCACTTAGAAAGAAGCACGGTCAGCTGTTGTAAACACAGCGGACCTTTCTTCTCTCTGGAATGATCACAAAGCCCCTGTGATCCTTCTATATAGGAACACAGTTCTCTGTGATCATTTCACAAGCCATGCCCCCATACAGTTAGAAACACGCCGTTAGGTACACATTTAACCCCTTGATCACTTACTGTGTTAACCCCTTCCCTTCCAGTGTCATTAGTACTGTAACAGTGTATATTTTTAGCACTGATTACTGTAGTGATGTCACTGGTCCCCCCAAAAATATCAAAAATGTCAATCAAGGGTCCGATCTGTCCGCTGCAATGTTGCAGTCCCGCAACAAATCGCTGATCACCGCCATTACTAGTGTAAAAAAAATAAATAAATAAAAATTACATAAAACTTTCCCGTAGTTGGTAGAAGCAACAAAATATGCTTATTGGGATTTTTTTTTTTTACCAAAAATATGTAGCATAAAACAAATTAGCCTGAAATGTTAAAAAAAAATCTTTTGGGAATGTTATATAGCAGAATCTGAAAATATATATATATTTTTTTCAGAATTGTCTATTTCTTGTTAATAGCGCAAAAAATAAAAATCGCACAGGTGATCAAATACAATCAAAAGAAAGCTCTATTTGTGGGAAACAACGGACATCAATGTTATTTGGCTACAGCGTCGCACAACCGCGCAATTATCCATTAAAGTAACGCAGTGCCGAATCGCAAAATATGGCCTGGTCATTAAGGGGAAAATCCTTCCAGTCCAGAAGTGGTTAATAACCATAATAAAAGGCATGCACAAACTAGGTATATATAATTTTTGCCTAAAATGGTTTTATCCCCTAATGACCAGGCTATTTTTTGCGATACGGCACTGTTACTTTAACTGACAATTGCGCAGTCGTAGGATGATGTACCTAAATAAAATTGATGTCCTTTTGTTTCCCACAAACAGAGCTTTCTTTTGGTGGTATTTGATCACTTCTGCGGTCTTATTTTTTTGCACTATTAACAAAAAAATAGACAATTCTGGAAAAAAATGAATTTTTTTACTTTTTGCTATTAAACATATCCAATAAAAAAAAAATAAAAAAAATCATTTTAGGCCAATACAGGGAGTGCAGAATTATTAGGCAAATGAGTATTTTTGAGGATTAATTTTATTATTGAACAACCATGTTCTCAATGAACCCAAAAAACTCATTAATATCAAAGCTGACTATTTTTGGAAGTTGTTTTTAGTTTTAGCTATTTTAGGGGGATATCTGTGTGTGTGGATGACTATTACTGTGCATAATTGGCAACTTAACAAAAATCAAATATACAGTATACCCATTGAAATTATTTTTTTACCAGTGAAACCAATATAACATCTCAACATTCACAAATATACATTTCTGACATTCCAAAACAAAAACAAATTGGTGACCAATATAGCCACCTTTCTTTGCAAGGACACTCAAAAGCCTGCCATCCATGGATTCGGTCAGTGTTTTGATCTGTTCACCATCAACATTGCGTGCAGCAGCAACCACAGACTCCCAGACACTGTTCAGAGAGGTGTACTGTTTTCCCTCCTTGTAAATCTCACATTTGATGATAGACCACAGGTTCTCAATGGGGTTCAGATCAGGTGAACAAGGAGGCCATGTCATTAGCTTTTCTTCTTTTATACCCTTTCTTGCCAGCCACGCCGTGGAGTACTTGGACGCGTGTGATGGAGCATTGTCCTGCATGAAAATCATGTTTTTCTTGAAGGATGCAGACTTCTTCCTGTACCACTGCTTGAAGAAGGTGTCTTCCAGAAACTGGCAGTAGGACTGGGAGTTGAGCTTGACTCCATCCTCAACCCGAAAAGGCCCCACAAGCTCATCTTTGATGATACCAGCCCAAACCAGTACTCCACCTCCACCTTGCTGGCGTCTGAGTCGGACTGGAGCTCTCTGCCCTTTACCAATCCAGCCACGGGCCCATCCATCTGGCCCATCAAGACTCCCTCTCATTTCATCAGTCCATAAAACCTTTGAAAAATCAGTCTTGAGATATTTCTTGGCCCAGTCTTGACGTTTCAGCTTGTGTGTCTTGTTCAGTGGTGGTCGTCTTTCAGCCTTTCTTACCTTGGCCATGTCTCTGAGTATTGCACACCTTGTGCTTTTGGGCACTCCAGTGATGTTGCAGCTCTGAAATATGGCCAAACTGGTGGCAAGTGGCATCTTGGCAGCTGCACGCTTGACTTTTCTCAGTTCATGGGCTGTTATTTTGCGCCTTGGTTCTTCCACACGCTTCTTGCGACCCTGTTGACTATTTTGAATGAAATGCTTGATTGTTCGATGATCACGCTTCAGAAGCTTTGCAATTTTAAGAGTGCTGCATCCCTCTGCAAGATATCTCACTATTTTTGACTTTTCTGAGTCTGTCAAGTCCTTCTTTTGACCCATTTTGCCCAAGGAAAGGAAGTTGCCTAATAATTATGCACACCTGATATAGGGTGTTGATGTCATTAGACCACACCCCTTCTCATTACAGAGATGCACATCACCTAATATGCTTAATTGGTAGTAGGTTTTCGAGCCTATACAGCTTGGAGTAAGACAACATGCATAAAGAGGATGATGTGGTCAAAATACTCATTTGCCTAATAATTCTGCACTCCCTGTACGTATTCTGCCACATATTTTCGGTAAAAAAAAAAATCTCAATAAGTGTATATTGATTGGTTTGAGCAAAAGTTATCGTGTCTACAAACTAGAGGAAAGATTTGTCACTTTTTTATTTATTTATTTTTTTACTAGTAATGGCGCGGTTAGTGATTTTTAGCGGGTCTGCGACATTGCGGCAGACAAATCTGACACCTTACTGACATATTTGAGGGGACCAGTGACATTGCTACAATAATCAGTGCTAAAAATATGCATTGTTACTGTACTAACACTTGCAGGGAAGGGCTATGGGGAGCGATCGCGAATGACATCGCGTTTGCCGGACTTGTTGATTAGCTCCCTCTCTGGCCAGTCAGCTTGCACGCTCCCCCACTGTCTATAACGCTAAACATCGTACAGGTATGTCGTTTCGTGTAATAGAGCCGACCTGCCGCAGTACTACTACGGCAGCTGGTCGGCTACTGGTTAAAGCAGAAAATACAACATTTAAAAGCTCAATAAATGCATCACTAGTAAATCACAGAAGGTTAAAGTGTATTCCGAACTAAAGTGTTAGTCTACCTAAAGCTCTGGGAAATACCACAATACAGTCACACAAGTCTATTGCTGTATGCAAATTGTGGACAGAACACCCTTAACATTTTTTAGCATGTTCGTAAGGAAGTGAAGATGAAATGTTTTTGGCAGATAAAAAGGAAAGGCAATTTTCAATAACATGATATTACAAAATGGCTTCTGCAGCATTGTGTATGTTATGTCATTTTTGTAATGAAAATTCTTTAAGTGTCCAAATGAGAATTGAACTGTTCAGCACTTCTAAGCATAAGCGCTATCCCCTGTGCCCATCCTTCTGTGCACCATGCAAAATGTGTGATATGGGCACAGCTCTTTCAGACAAGATATTAATTATATGTTGTAGCTGTAGGGTTTTTATCTGTAGATAATTTTTGATCTGTAGTGTGATGACAAGATTTTTGAAGATTCAAGTATCACTGGAGAGTATGAAATAATACAGTGCAGCCTGCCTGCGGCACATTATTGTTTAATATAAAGTTAATTCAGTTTGAATGCTAGTGTCACTCTCAAACACTGTCATACATCTTTAGTTCCACTGGGTTTTTTTCTCCCTTTTTAACAGCTTAATATTTTTTGCTTTTGGTGAACAAAAGATGCTAGGAGGTTTGTATAGAAAAGCCTCATTCATGAATGTTGGAGAGTTCACCTTTAAGTCTGAAGAAGAGTGAAAGGAGGCTATTTTATACACCACCAGTGCTTATAATCCAATTAAGGGCTCAATAATAGGCGGATTAGAAGAAGTTTACTCCTCAGCAGACGAAAGCTTTTTAACTAGTGCATGTTGATAGCAAAAAGCTGTAAAGGGGGAGAGTGGAGAGAATTATTGAGATAATAGGCAGTAATCTTAACTCATCTGATGTTTGCGCTGGCCACAATGTAGCGGCCCTTCATAGCTAGAACAATAATGCTTAGTCTTTAACTGTTTTGTTGCTGAGCTTTGCTTGTCTTTTCAATTTACTTCACTTGACTGTTGGATAGTTGTAGAGGCCACAAATACCATCAATCCCACACTAAATGACCCATTTTCCTTTTACTTCAGTGCCTTGAAGATAGCCAGATTTCTTTAACTCAAGAAACAAGTAATGATAATTTAGTCGTTTTAGGAAGAATATTAATGAAGAGCCTCCTGGGTAAAAAAATAAAAGGGCAAAATTGACAATAGCATCAGGGCTTGACAGCATTAGCTATGAGCATGTACCTATAGCTGCATAAACTGCAGCTGTCCTTACAAACCAGCTATGCAAATAATGACTCTCAAAATTCCCTTTTACATATGTTTCGGCCCCTGTCATTATCCTAAAATTCCTGGACCTGCTGCTGCATTGCTAATGCGATCAGGGCACGGTGCATGCCCACACAGCCTTCCACCTCAGATGCTGAAGTTTCATCCTACAGCCTGGGTATGTAATAGAAAAAAATTGGCAATGATCATTCAAAACAATAGCAGTTTGCTTAACCACTTCAAGACCAGGACTATTTCTGCCACTTGTTGTGTAAAAGTTAAATTTAGTTTTTTTTGCTAGAAAATTACTTAGAACCCCCAAACTTATATATATATATATATATATAGCAGAGACCCTAGAGAATTAAATGGCATTGTTGCAATATTTTATGTCACACTGTATTTGCGCAGTGGTCTTTCAAACACAATTTTAAAAATTCACTTTGATTAATTTAAAAAAAAAAAGGTTAGCCCAATGTACAATGTGAAAGATGATGTCACAGAATAAATAGATACCTAAAATGTCACGCTTTAACATTGCGCTCACTTGTGGAATGGCGACAAACTACAGTATCTAAAAATCTCCATAAGTGGCGCTTTAAAAAAAAAAACGGTTATCTGTTTAGAGTTAGAGGAGGACTTGTGCTAGAATTCTTGCTCCCTCTCTAACGATCGCGGCGATACCTCACGTGTGATTTGAACACTGTTTACATTTTCTGGGCGCGATTTACATATGCATTTTCTTTGGCACTTGAGCACAAAGAGGTGAGGTGCTTTAAAAAAAAAAAAAAAATTCCCTTTTATTTTTTTTCTGTCCCTTTTAACCACTTTAGCCCCGCTTACATTGAGGCTACTGCGGCAAAGTGCCGCGATCCCGTCCAGCGACGTAGACCTACGTCGCTGGACTCTGCCCCTTGTGGGCGGCGCTCGCGCGCCGCCGGAGGCTCGCTCCCGCTGTGTTCATTCACAGCGGGAGTCGGGCCAGCGGAGGAGCAGCGGCGATTGCCGCTGCTCTGCCCCGATCGTCGGGGATGGAGTCTGGAGATCCGCCCGCTGTGTGTAAACACAGCGGGCGGATCTCCATAGTGACAGGAACTGACAGATCGGAGTGATCAGCATAGCTGGACATCCGATCTGTCCTTCTGTCACACAGTCACCTCCCCCCCCCACACGTCAGTAAGCACCAGGCATACATTAACCCCTCCCTCTCCAATAAAATTAACCCCTTCCCTGCCAGTGTCATTTTTACAGTAACAGTGCATATATATAGCACTGATTACTGTAGTAATGTCACTGGTACCCCCAAAAGTGTCAAAAATGTCAGTCAAGGGTCCGATCTGTCCGCCGCAATGTCGCAGTCCCGCAAAAAAAATCGCAGATCGCCGCCATTACGCGTTAAAAAAAAACACCAAAAATGACAGAAATCTTTCCCTTAGTTAGTAAACGCAATAACTTTTGCGCAAACCAATCAAAATACGCTTATTGCGATTTTTTTTTTACTAAACATAGGTAGCAGAAAACAAATTGGCCAAAAATTTTAAAAAAATTTGATTTTTACATTTTTTTGGGGGGGGAATTTCATATAAAAAAATGTGAAAAATATTGTTATTTTTTCAAAATAAACGCTATTTTTTTGTTTATAGCGCAAAAAGTGAAAATCGCACAGGTGATCAAATACCACCAAAAGAAAGCTCTGTTTGTGGGAAAAAAAGGACGTAAATTTCGTTTGGGTACGGCGTCGCACGACCGCGCAATTGTCAGTTAAAGTCGCACAGCGCCGAATCGCAAAAAGTGGCCTGGACGGAAGACAGCAAAATCCTCCGGTGGTAAAGTGGTTAAAAAAAACATTTTCTGATCACTTTTATTTATGTCACCAAGCATGTAAACATCTCTTGTGACAGTAATAGGCAGTGACAGGTACTCTTTAGGAACGGATCTGGGGTCTAAAGGACCCCAAAGCCCTCCTCTGCACTTCAAAGTATTCAAAACGCCCAAATCTGCATTTTTTAATACTTTGGATTTTTTTAATCTGTTGCCGTTGGCTGCCTAGTAAACTAGAAGTGACTATTCAGGCTTTGCATGGGTCTCAGGCCACCTGGCAGATGTGCCAGCTGGTCGTTCAAGTCTCCTGGTGGGGACGTACCCTCGCACTGCTTGTAGTAGCTGCCGAGCGGCTAATTAGCCGCATTTGTTGTTACAAGAAAGATGACCATCGGTTCTTAAAAAAAAAATGGTACTGGGGTGATGCATGCAGCTGCAGGTACTTGATTTTGCGTGAAGGGGTTAAAGCAGTATTACCACATCTATACAGGGCACTTTTTTTTTTGAACAAAAATTTTATTTTACCCCCTTCCTGCCCAGGCCATCTTTCAGCGCTGTCACACTTTGAATGACAATTGCGCGGTCATATAACACTGTACTCAAGCTAAATTTTTATAATTTGATTCACACAACTAGATCTTTCTTTAGGTGGTATTTAATCACTGCTGGGATTTTTTTATTTCTTTGCTAAATAAGCAAAAAAAAAAAAACTGAAAATTTTGAAAAAGAAAATGTTTTTCTTTGTTGTCTGTTATACAGTTTTGCAAATAATCTTTCTTTATAAATTTAGGCCAAAATGTATTTTGATACATTTCTTTTGTGAAAATAACCCAAATCAGTGTAAATTATTTAGTTTGTAAGAAAGTTATAGAGTCCACAAACTATGGTATATATCTGAAAATTGATCAATCCTGATGTACTGATGGCCTATCTCATTCCATGAGGCCCAAAAATGTCAAGACAGTACAAATATCCCCCAAATTACCCATTTTTGGAATGCAGACAGTCCAAGGTATATAGATGCATGGCGTTTTTTTTTTTTTTTCCTGAAGTTTTCATTTTGTCATAATTTTTCGGAAAATGTTTTTTTTGTTTTTTGTTTTTTTGCATACTGTCACCAGTGCAGTAAAGCATCATATAATGGGTGTGGCGGTGATCAGGGACACTGACTTGTGTCTGTACTAAAAAAAAAAAAAAAAAAAAAAATATATATATTATATATATATATATATATATATATATATATACATTTTACATTTATTTATTTTTTTAATTTTTATTTAGATTATTTTTAACATGCTTTGACCAGAGCTCTGATAATCGCTACCATAGTAACGTGCTACTCTGGGGAAGTGATCAGTTTTTTTTTTTTGTTTTTTTTTTACACATTTTTACACATTATTTGCATATAGCAATGTGCAAGCATTTTACTGAATGAAACGATTCGTTCAGTTTGTTTTGTTGGGATTAGCTGTGATTGGCCACAGCTGATCACATGGCACAGATGAACCGGGATTGACCCAGTCTGTACCATGTGATCACTGTGACCAATCACAGCTAGCAACACAATTGTATACAATGGATGGTGTGAAAGGAAGCCATCCATTGTTTACCACTGTCATGTGACCTGCTGCGATTGGTTACAGTTGTCACATGGTACTGGCAGCGGGCCAGTACAATGATCAGTCATCGGCTGTGTCTGGTGGACGCAGCCGGTGACAGATAGTGCTGCTGTGCAGCCCTGTGGCCAGGTGCGATGTGGAAGAACATCATATAACGTGTCCATCCAGATTGGCGAGAGGCCAGCCCTGGCGTCATTCACAATAGGCCAGGCTGGAATCGGATAGACCCCCAATCCAAAATAATTAACATATTGCTACTTACCAATGCTTGGATGTGGTGGCTGCTACACTCTGGATGAAGAAGCAACAGGGAGACCTTTGGACAGCAGCATCGTCAGTTTGGCAGGGAGTGTTAGATGTACTAGCAGATTAAAATACACTAACAAATTGAAGCCAAACTCCAGCTAACCCCTTTTAAGCAGTTACAGCAACAGTTACCTTTTGGCATAAAGGTTTTACATAAAAAAAATAATTGTAGGCATCCGTGTCAGTGCTAAATAGTTTGTCTTAACTCTCTAACTTCTATATCTGCAGACCAGCTTGTTCTATTAAAAAACAAACTTACTGGCAGGATCATTAGGTGAAAATAAAATAAAGCCTAAAAAGGAAAACCAATGCAGCCATCATAGCTAAGATTTAATACATTTTTGCTTTTGGGTTTAGTACAAATTTAAGGCATGGACACACCCTCTCCTCAACCTCTTAACCAGATAAATGCAATTCTTCCAATATTAGCTATGAGATGCTTTCCGTGGTATTTATGGAAAATCTTATAACCACATAGCTAGTTTTACTACACAGCCAAATTAGTCTTGCACCTAGGATGGAAATTGGGTAGGGTTGGGTTATAAATGTATGTAAATGGGTATTATTGGCCTATTCTGTAGAGTAGTACTGCATTGAGGATGTGCAACAAAGTCCATAGAATCCAAAAATATTTGCTGTCACTTAAAGAATGGCTGGAATTATTTGCTGTATGCTTTTAAAACTCTCCCAGTTTGCTACTATTTTTAATTTATTTCAGGTACTTATATAGCACTGTCAATTTATGCAGTGCATTACATATGCTTTGTACATTCACATCAGTCTCTATCCTCAAGGAGCTTAAAATCTAAGGTCCATAATTCACATTCATACATACACATAGAATGGTCAATTTAGACAGGATCCAGTTAACCTATACCAGCATGTCTTTGGAGTGTGAAAGGAAACCGGAGTACCCGGAGGAAACCCACACAGACACAGGGAGAACATGCACCTCTAGGTTGGTAGTGTCGTGGTTGGGATTCGAACCAGCAACCCTTTTGCTGCAAGGTGAAAGTGCTAACCACTACACCACTGCGCTGCCATTTCATTGTTAGTATACCCACATTTGCCACTACCCACCAAATGAATTGATGAAGACTACTTTGTACATATGATCATCTTATATAGGTTATGAATTACGATAAAACTGTGATGTTGTAACCCCATCTTAATTGAGTTTATGTTGTTTGCTAGTTTGATTGAGGGTCTTAAATCCAGAGCCTGCATTCACTATATCTGGTCTCCCACAGTACACAGAACATGAAAATGCAATTATTTCTGTAAATATAAACTACTAAATACCTTTTCTCAGCAGTATATAGCAGTCTTGTGACTTTTATTAGTTCCTAGTAAAGCTTGAAGGAGGAATTTCCATTCTCCCCTGACCCACTGTCTGGACAGTGCTAGTTGGCCATGTGCTGATCATATGCACTCTCCCAAGAAAAAAGAAAACTTATCTAGCAATACGCACCAAACTGAGCATGTGCAGCATGACTCCTAATGCGCTGTTCTATCAAGAGATGAGTTGGAGTAAGTTAGAGGAGGAGGAGGATCAGAGACAGGATCAGACAGCCTTTATACACCATGTGGAGGATTAACCCCTTAGGTTTTACAGTAAGTATAACAAGCATACTTTACTGCATATACACATGGATTTTACTGCTGTGGGTTTACTAATACTTGAAGTTTGACTATGTGTACTACATTTTCTGTGTTTGAGTTTTTCAAATAATAAAACAAGGGGCTTTCATTATAGAAATGCGGGATAAGCATAATACTCAGATGATCTTCCTACAACTACTAAAAAAGTCTGTTCTTAGAAGCTGGCAATAATCAAGCAAACGTCTTAATGGAACAATGGGTAATGAGACATCTGTCTGCCCTCTATTAGATTTTCTTCAGGATATCTCTAAATGGTGAAAGCAGATAAATGTGTAACTGTTGCTGCTCACATCACAAAGACTAGTGGAAAGTTTCAAATCTTAAATAAACCTTTGGAAGGTCAGGTTGAAGTCTTACCAAGGGGTGCAGGTATTGATTGGCCCTTGTCTGTGATATATAAGTGACAATATATTATTTCTTTCACCGTGCGCTTGGTCCTTACATAGGAAAGTGCTCTGTCATAACACTTTTGTCCATTTTAATTTGCCTCCAGTATGTAGTCTTTGATAACACACATCTGCAACTGCTTTATTGCTAGTGTTTTTTTATTTTACTAATAAATATCAAAACATTGCAGAATGCAGATCATATGTGCTTCGAAAACAATGGAGATTTTGAGAACTCGTCACTTTATGGATAAACTAGTTTTACATTTTGCTTCTATTGAAATACTCTGGAATGACAAATGGAAGAAAATTGATAGATAGTATTGATGAAAAGCAGCTGCAAGAGGGGGCTGTGCCCTTGACCATGGTATCCTTGAATTGGTTTTCATCTTTTTCTTGCACTATATTCAATAACAGAGCATTTTGCTCACTCGTTAACTTTTTTTCTTTGTATGCTGACAAATGTGCAAAAAGGTTTGCCCTACTTTTGGATAGTGATGATCATTTGTAAGCTTAGTATTCAAAGATCAAAGACTTTTCTTTAAAATTCCGATGTACATGCAGGCTCTGACCTGAACTCCAAGTGAACATGTGCTATATTATAGGGAATATCTAAAGGTTTTAATTGCTCCTAAGCTGTACTTAGAGTTTTTTCTAGAATTTTCTCAAGAAAAATGAGGATGCCTAAGCATTGTTTTAGCTGTATATCTGCAGTGTAAAATCTAGAACTCACTATTTATGGTAGATTTTTTGTTTAAACATTCCTAAGGAAATTCTGAAAAAGCCTTCATCAGACTTTTCTTTCATGCCATCATTGACCTGCGATTTGAATGGAGTTTCAGACATTTTAAACATGTTTCATTACAATAATGTAAATGTGTAAAAAACGACTGCGCTTACTGTTTTCAAAGGACAGCTGCTGGCACTACAATAAAACAATATTGTTAAACATCTTGAAAATGCAACAGTGCCACGCTAAAAACATGGAGAGAAGACAGATTACTCTGACATATAAAGTGCTACACAAAAACATTTCCTTTAAAATGTTTGAGTGCAAAATCAAACAAAGCGCAATGTGCAATGTAAATAATATGTATGGTATTATTCCTGTATACTTTAATACAACACCAAACTAAAATTGGATATATAAAAAAGTGTAAAGTCCATATATCGTGAATGAATGGTGTTCAATCAAAAATGAAGTAAATATCCGAGAGATAAAGATGTTCCGTGTTCCAAAGCAGAGAGATACCACCACAAGTGCATCTGTCACCATACCAGAGAATCTGGAGCGCTTACCAGAAATTGTGGACTCTACTGCCAATAGCAAGGATGTGGAATAAGGGAATAATAACCGCGCTAAAGGAACAAATAAATTGGGACAGCAGCAACTTCAAGTGTGACCACACCCTAATAAATATACATATAAGTCGCGCTAAATATATTAGATGGAGATGTGAAGTCCATAAAAGTCCAAAATTATATTATTGATAAATTCCAGGACCAAGCTCCCTTAAGGGTATGTGCTTACCAGATGAAGGTAAGGAAAAGGCAGTCTCGCTGCGTGGAAACTTGTCACCTTGACAGTAGATCCAAGCTTCTATGATCAATCAACTCAGTGGACATGGGATCATGAAAAGCAAAAAAGTACCGCAATAGCGTAAAACCCAACAGACAAATTGTGACTATCACCACAGGTGTGGGTAAATGAAATTGTGATGTGATATGACCTCCACCACAATAAATGAAATAAATAAATCATGCAAAAATATGGGGAACTTAGGGTGAATAACCCTTACCAGAAAGGTTAAGGGTTGACGCCTTAAGTGATTAAATGTGTATCGGTTGGAGTAGCCTCTTACCAAACATAAAAATAATGACAGTGAAGAAAACGTTGAAAAAAAGATAATCGTGCTGAACCACCACCAGCTGAATTCGCCTCTTACCCTGGATAGATAAAGATTAGCCAAAGTGTACTAAACAAATCCAGTGTACCACTCAGGAGCCAGCAATATCACACCTGTGAGAGTTGCCTCTTACCACATATGAAGTTGTATCGAGCCTGTAGGGTAAACCAAGTGGCCAAAGACCGACCCCAAATTGAATCCAAGCCTGTATGTTTACGAATAACCAGGGGATCCGACCAGAGGTGTAGGTAACTGGGTCTCAGAAGTTTCAGCAATATAGGATATCACCACCTCCTCTACTGCAACTTCCAGTAACGTCTCCTCGTTACTTCGTACCACACCCTGTCTTTGTTCCACATCGAGCAAGGAGTCATATAAGCAGGAGGCAATAATTAATGGTATAGCAGTTGATTGTCTGCGTCTCTTCTGATCTTGTGAGTGCTCAAAAGACAAAAAGGTCTCCACATTGTGTAATACCATCCAAATAAAAGTTTATTTAAAAAGTAAAGAACTTACATTTTCCATGTAAATAGTGAGCAATTCAAAATGTGATCACATATAGGCTCCAATTGAGCTTATTCTATGACATTGCGTACATTGGAGACTCATGGAGTCTTTGGAGCACTTCTCTCCACCTGATCCCCTCTCTGAGGCTGCAGGACCCTCTGGGTCCCAACCCTCCATCGATGCACTGACGGCGATCCTGGAGTACTTTGTGTCCCTGGTGGAGGTGGCTTTCAGGTGATGGGCTAGCAAAAAGCGCCCCCTCCTTTCCCTGCCTCATCTGTCTCATCAGATCCTGAATCTGATGCAACCGCAGCAGACGTGGGTCACCCTACTGGGTCTGCAACCGTGCGCCTGGAGTCCTGAGATAATGAGGATGATTCCTCCACAGCTACAGCTGCGCACAAAAGCACTGGTGGAAGCACTGATTGTATCTGTGTGTGAGACCTTAAAGATGGAGGACTCAGCTGCAGAGGAGGCTCAGGTTCCCTTTGGCACTCACAAGCCATCCAGAGCAGCAAATGGGTTTCCTTTTCCCGCTTATTTTGACAGAATTGTCGCTAAAGAGTGGGGACGACCAAAGCATCCCTTTTGGGGTCCCTAGGCGATTTGCTCGTCGATACCCCTATGAGGAGTCCCTTATTAAGAAGTGGACCCTCCGGTTTCCAGATTAAACAAGGGAATTATGATTTTGGTTGAAGAGTCCCAGGCCTTTAAGGATCCAACTGAAAGGAAGGCAGAGGCTGCAGCCCGCAATATGTACACTCTGGCTGGTTCGGCAATGAGGCCGGTATTCACCATTGACCTGGTGTTGCAAACTCTGACTGAGTGGGCTAAGCTTTTACGCCATGACCTGGAGATAGAACAGCTCCCCCCTTCCTTTGCTGAGCTGGTGGGCCAGCTGGTCCAGGGGCTGCAGATTATCTGTGATGTCTCTTTGGATGTGGCTCAGCTCTCTGTTTCGGCAGTGGTCTTTCGGCGGTGTGTCTTTTGGCTCAAATACTGGTTGCGGACCAGACTTAAATGCCTTGACTGATCTCCCCTTTAAAAGAGATTTCCTGTTTGGAGCTACACTAGATGACATAATGAAAGGTCTCGCAGGGGGAAAGAGTACCTTTCTTCCACAGGCTACTAGGAGCAAAGACCCTCGTCGAAGATGTAGGCCCTCCTTCTCGACTCATACGTTTTTCATCCCTTAGGGTCAAATGACAAGGGCTCAAAGCCTTTCAGGGCCTTTTCTGGAGGATCAAAACAAACTTGGTCTGGCAGGCTGAGAGCGGGCTTCTCCAGACCCGCAGACAAGGCTTCTTCAGCTTGAAGGTGTGTGCTCCCCCTTATCGTGGGTGGGGGGGGGGACGTCTTCACTGGTTTCTGGACCCGCGGACTACAGACCCGAAGTCTGTAGAGAGAGTACAAAGCTCTTGGTGGCAGGTCGTTTTGGGCACGTATAAAGTTAGGGTGAGGACGGGATCAAGAGGGGGGGATAAAATAAAAAAGGGGTGGAAGAGGACAGTATGGCTAAGTAATACTTGTTGCTACATGTTCTGGCTCCCTGACATCCGTTGTGAATCATAGGATGTAGATATGGGCCGCGAAAATGTTTCCGAGATGAGATGTCACCTTTACTCTTTCCTTGTCTTTCCTTCCAACTTGCGCCTGTCCCTGGACCGCTTACAGGGTCTGTTTGGGGCGGTACAAGACCCGTTCCTTCAAGGGGTGATTGCCGGAACGTTTTCAGGGTTTTTACTCAAACCAGTTTACAGTTCCCAGGAAGGAAGGCATGGTGCGTCTAATCCTGGACCTCAGGGCACTGAACTTCTTTGTGCGAGTGCAGAAATTCAGATTCAGAATGAAGTCCATTTGCACGGTGATGGCATCCCTGCATCAGGAGGATTTTCTTGCCTATATCCACATCGTGGATGCATATGTGCCAGTCACCAGTGCTTCCTCCGCTTTGCCATGGGAGAGGAGCATTATCAGTTTGTGGCGTTACCCATTGGTCTCACCTTTGCTCCTTGGGTCTTCTCAAAAATGTTAGCCCCAGTGCTAGCATTGTTACGCCAACGGGGGATCGCGGTACTGGACTACTTGGACGGTGACCTTCTGCGAGCGGAGTCTCCTACTGCTCTGGTGGAAAACCTGGAAATCACCATACGAACTCTGAGGGAGTTAGGCCGGATTCTAAATTTTACAGAAGTCTGCTCTGGTTCTGTCCACAAAGCTGGACAATCTGGGTCTGACTCTGGAATCGGCATTAGCCAGAGTGCTACTTCCTTTGGACAAACTCCAGAAATTGCAGGCTGCAATTTGTCTCCTGCTGTCCAGCAGATGGTCATCCCTCTAGACTTGCATGCGGGTGCTGGGCCTGATGGGTTCTTCCTTCAATGCGGTTCTGTTTGCACATTTCCAAACGAGATCCCTGCTAAGGGAGATTCTGGCCAAATGGGACAAAAATCTGCAGTCTCTAGACAATCAGATCCGGCTGAGCTGGGAAACAAAGGAGTCCCTGATATGGTGGCTTTGTTCCCCGCCGCTTTGGCTGGGCAAATCCTTCCTCCCCCTGTATTGGATAGTGGTCTCTACGGATGCCAGCCTGTCCCACTGGGAAGGTGTCCTCGGCAAAGATTCTGCTTGGGCACTCTGGACGAGTCCAGACTACCGATCAATGTCTTGGAACTCAGAGAAATCAGACTGCCTGGACTATTGGATGGATCGTTTTCAGCGATGTCCAGTGCGCATTCAATCGGACAATGCTACAGCCGTGGCTTGGGGGCGCAATAAGTTTCCTGGCGGCTCTGGAGGTAGCTGACATTCTAAGGTGGGCAGAACGGTTCGTTCCAGCCCTCTTTGCCGTACACATTCCCGGGATGGAGAACTGGCAGGCAGATTGCCTCAGTCGGCAGGCGTTGGACCAAGGGGAGTGGTCCCTTCATCCGGAGGGGTTTCATTAGTTGTGTCTCCTGTGGGGCATCCCCGTGGTGGATCTGTTGGCGCCTCGGCTCAACATAAAGGTGCAGAGGTTTGTGGCTTGGTCACGTGATCTTCTGGCGGACGCCACAGATGCTCTGGTGGCCCCGTGGGGTCAGTATCATCTGATTTACGCCTTCCCTCGTCTCAAGCTTCTGCCAAGACTTCTACGCAGGATCGAGGCAGAAGGGATTCTGCCATCTTAGTGGCTCCAGACTGGCCTTGCCGGGCTTGGTACACCGATCTGGTGCAGCTAGTCGCCGACGTTCAGTCGCTTGGTTTGATGGCTTGGCTGTTAAATGCCAGGTGCTGATGGATAGAGGTTTGTCTGTGTCGGTGATTCCAACACTGTTAAAAGCTAGAAAATGTACTTCTAGGCAGATCTACCATCGTAAATGGAAGTGGTACATTGCGTGATGTGAGTACTATCGAGAGTCAGGTGTGGGCCTTAGCAGTCTTATCTCAACAGCCCTTGGCCACATACTCCCTGGTGCGTAATTTTCTTCAGGGAGTTAGGCACTTGGCCCCTCCAGTGCGGTCTCCATTGCCGCCTTGGGTCCTCAATTTGGTGCTCTGTCCTCCAGAAGCCTCCTTTTTTGAACCTTCTGTAGATTCCCCTTCTTACGCTGTCCCAGAAGGTGGTCGCCTTGGTGGCTTTCACCTCTACATGCAGGGTGTCAGAATTGGGGGTGTTATCCTGTCATTCACCTTACTTGGTGGTTCAGAGATAGGGTGGTTCTTCGTCCCTGTCCGTCGTTACTTCCAAAAGGTTGTCTCTGATTCTCATTTGAACAAAGTCATTGTGTTGCCTTCTTTGTGTCCCAGGCCAAAATATCCAAAGGAAATTGCCTTACATGCCTTTGATGTGGTCCGGGCAATTTGGGTGTACGTGGCACCTACAGAGTCTCTTAGGAAGTCAGACTCACTCTGCTCACAGCTGGACCTCGGAAAGGGTTGTCCGCTTCCTCTGCGACCATTTCCAGATGAATCAGACAGACGATGACCCAGGCCTATTCCATCAGGGGTCAGGTTCCTCCTTTCCCTGTCAAGGCGCACTCTACTCAAGCGCACTCTACTCAAGCGCTCAGTGCCTCCTGGTCCTTCCGTCATCAGGCGTCGGTGACTTTCACAAAGTTCTATCAAGTGGATGTGTTGGCATCTGTGGATGCTTCCTTTGGTTTTGCAGGCTACTGTTTAGAGGACCTTGTTCTCTGAGGATGTATTGTTTTTTTCAGGTGAGCTCCAATTGTTTTGGTTGAGCTCATATTTACCTGGATGGCTATAGTTAGCCTTGGGAATTTATTTTTTGCTGTTCAGTGTTTAACACTGCTTTGGTACATCCCAATGGTTAAGAAGATCAGGAGCTGTGTCCGTCAATGAACGAAAGAGAAAATGGTATTTTTGACTTACGGTAAAATCCATTTCTCTGATCATTGACGGACACAGCACCCACCCCGTTGTGGAGTTGTGATTGTTCTGACACTGCTTGTAACAAAACTGAGTCCTCATAGCAGGGATAGGGAGTATACCCCCTGGGACTGCTCATAGGCATAGCCAGACTTTTTTTCTGTCTAGTGTCCTACTCCTGTAGGGGGCAGTATAACCCAATGGTTCAGAAGATCAGGAGCTGTGTCCGCCAATAAACATCAAAGAAATGGATGTTACGGTAAGTCAAAAATCCCAATATTCCTTCTTGTGGGTTCTCTGATGATCTAAAAACCCTGCTGGAAAATAATTCCCAAACACAACCACTTGAAGCATTTTGCCACCAGTTTATCTGTGGTACATGTGATTAATATAAAAAACACACATGTGGTATGTTGATACGTATTTTGATGGTAGTATATGACTGAAAAAATGTTGAAAACACCACATTAGAATATTTGACTAATGTGTAGTATTTTATTTTGTGACATGCAAATAACATGAATGGCAGTCACACATTCCAAACCACTGAGATTCCAAGATGAAATGCTTTTATGAATATTTTAACCATATTACAAACTTATTTTGTATGCTTATATAAATCGGCTGAACTTTTTCTTCTCTTCTACAGCTATGTCATCTGCGAGTCCCAGAGTAGTCCTTACACAAATAACCTTTATTTATGTTACAAATGAAGGACACTCAATTTGTAGAACAACCAGCTATCATTATTTCCTGCTATTTTGTTATCTTATTATTGTTCTGATCCTTTCTCTTTCTTCTGTGCTTAGCATGTAGTGGGCTAAATGTTTAATGAGTCAATGTGTTAAAGGCTTCACTTTTCTTCCAATTAACCCCAAGACCACGCTGGCATTTCTGTAAATCCACAGAAGTATTTTGTGAGGCCTAAAGGGTAATCTGCAGGCAGGCTGTGAAGAATGTAAAAAGACTAACCTGCTAACAAACACTGCAAAGGCACAAAAAGAGCTTAATCCGTATTATGGTAAATGCAGGCTTAATGTCCTAAAAGAGGCTTTGCCAGTGAGGACAAAACAATGAGAGCGCACCAATAATAAAATAAAAAAATAAAAAAGAGCTTTTATTTGGACTTCAAAAATTGTCACAGATGAATAACTCATAACATAGGGAAAAGTTACTTTTTAAAGTGATGCAAAGCTGTGAAACCACTTTCAAAAGAATGCCTCCCCATTGTGCATTAGCCGGCTGGATTTTACAATGGTTAAGATGGGTTTGATAGAAAACGTTTCATCAGTACCATTGCAGCTCTGTCAACACTAATGTTTATTTTTAAAACTGATGCTAAGAAGTTGGCTAATGGCTAATTTATTGGTACACATGGTTTTCTAAATATTTTAGATTATAACACAATCTCAAAGGTTTTTTTTTTTTTTTTTTCATTTAAACTGCATAATTTTAGATATCGGATAATGAGGCTTGTTGATCCAGTCTTAACCTCTTGGCTTAGGAACTTTGTGTATGCTTGCGGCTTGAGCAAGGCAAGCTTTCTCTGTCATTTTGTACATATTAAAACCTGCTAATTTTGTAGCCTGAGGTTGCACTTTGCTATGCATTAGTGTAATTTACACATTTCTTTCTGTGGAATGCACCTGTTAATATTTGATCTATTTGGTGATTAATGCAGTGGAAATCTGTACTGATAAAAATGTATAGGCAGCTATTGCTGGTTTTCTGAAATAGATATTTACCTGGCTGTTTTTAGCCTCAATACTTTTTGTGCCACTTTCCAATGGCAAGTAAACAGCTAGTATAGATGGTGAAATCAGCACTCCTGATATTCTTTAGAGATCAGTGACTCTTAATCACCTTGGAGGCTAGACCGCTACAATTTTTTTTTAAAAGTGGTAAGCATGTACAGCCATAGCCAAAACTTTTGAGAATGATATAAATATAGGTTTTCACAAAGTGCTTCTTTAGTGTTATTGGATCTTTTTGTTAGAAGTTACTATGGTATACTGTAGTATTACAAGCATTTCATAAGTGCCAAAGGCTTTTATTGATGATTGCTATAAGTTTATGCAAAGAGTCAATATTTGCAGTGTTGACCCTTTTTTTATTTTTTTCAAGACCTCTGCAATTCACCCTGGCATGCTGTAAATCAACTTCTGGGCCACATCCTGACTGATGGCAGCCTAATATTGCATAATCAATGCTTGGAGTTTTTTAGAACTTGTGGGTTTTGTATTTTTTCACCCGCCTCTGGAGGATTGACCACGAGTTCCCAATGGGATTAAGGTCTGGGGGTTTTCCTGGTCCTGGACCCACAATTTTGATGTTTCGTTCCCAAAACCACTTTATCACTTTTGCTTATGGCAAGGTGCTCCATCATGCTGGAAAAGGCATTGTTCAATACCAAACTGACAGTTGGCAGAAGTTGCTCTCCAAAGAAGTTTTTGTACCATTCTTTATTCGTGGTTATGTTCTTAGGCAAAATAGTGAGTGAGCCTACTCCCTTCGCTGAGAGGCAATCCCACAGTTTTTATCTGTCTAGTCAAGAGTAAGGACCTAGGCTCCTGGCTGGGATCCCTGGTCCTAGCAATTTTTTTCTCCTTCCTTCCTTATCTTTTTTGCTTTTTCTCTCGGGAGATCTACAATCAACTGCTGGGCTGGGCAACTGTCTGGATAATCTAGATCCAGTAGTCCCCCCAGCCCAGCCAGTAAGTGCATGCAGATCGCAGCTACGTGCTAGGTCGGCCATGACATAGCCTCACGGACTGAGGCTGGCCCGCGAGTTAATAGTCTTGCAGGGTCGCATATGACCGGGCTTGGGGCTGAGTCGCAGCAGTCCCTTGGCCGACAGCTCCCCTACTTTGGTGGTAAGTACAGTCCCCCCTCTCTGTATTTTTTTGGGATGGATGTAGGTAACCTCCAGGGAGGGTCGGACCTGCCTGTAGGTTCCCTCCCCCCATACTTAAATCCCTCAGTGAGCTGGGCTTCCCCCACTCCCTTTCCCCTGTCTGGACCTGAAGTCTCGTGGGGGTTTCAAAGCAGAGCATGCAGCGGAGACCCCTGGGGTCTCCCCTGCTATCCGCACTCTGTAAGGGTCCTGGGATAGTGTGTGTCCTGCCCTGGTAGTCTGGAGGGGTCCCAGTGTAGGAGACCCCTAGATGCATGCCTTACTGTTTGCGGTGTGGGTATAGTGCAGGGGGGTCCCAGTGCAGAGACAATTGCAGAATGCGCAGTGGAGTCTACCCTACCATGTGTCCTACCTTCAGGGGGGGGGGCCCTTGCAGAGGGTGCAGCGTTGCAGAGGGCGCAAAGAAGATCCTGGCAGCATGCTTCAGCATTTGTAGCTGATTGTGGCCATTTTCTCTTAGTATGGCTGGTCTCCGGTTGGCGGCCATGTTTGTGTAGCCCGATGATGTAACAGGGTCATTTTCCCTTTGTCTGGGAGACGCAGGAGATCGAAGCCTCGTGGGGATGCCGAAGCTCCTCCTCTTAGTTACTTCTTCTTGTGCCCGGAACATATGAACAGGGATGGTGTCCATGATGCTGCTGGGTTTGAATTCTCGTCGCTCCTCCGGTCGATAGGGTGAGTCCTTGTGGGTCCCTGTTATTGGTCTCTCTGCTGATAGGTACCCTGAGCTTTGAGGGGATCCTTTAGTGGTGCCAAAAGATTGTTTTTGTACGGCAAGACTTTTCTTTCCTTATGGAGCCTCAGTCTCTCCCCCACTGACTCCCTCATGGAGGTGGCAGGTCCCTCGGAACCCCATGGTTGCATGGACGACGTTCCTGCAGTCCTTAATGTCCCGGGTGGAAGTGGCGTGTGGGCAAAGGCCCAGGAGGAAGTGTCCCCCGCCTTCCCCTGCTCAATTTGTCTCATCTGATTCTGAGCCTGTTGCCGCTGTGGACACCGTCCAGGGGGACTTAATATCACACCCCCAGATCCATCGGATAGTGAGGATGATTCCTCCATGGTCACAGCAGTGAATGAAAAAGCGCAGGTAGATGCCGACTTTAGAAATGGAGGATGCGGCAGGTGTAGCTATGGATGTGGTTGTCTCGTTTGGTACGCATAAGTGGCCTCGTACTCCAAAGGTGTTTCCTTATGTGCCTTTTTTTGACAGGTTTTCTTGTAAGGAATGGGAACAACCAAAATTACCCTTTGTGGTCCCCAAACATTTTGCTGTACGTTACCCTTTTGAGGAGTCACTTTTAAAAAAGTGGACTAGTTCACCAGTGGTGGACCCTCCTGTTTTCAGGTTAAAGCGACCATGATCCCAGTAGAGGAATCCCTGTTCTTTAATGACCCGGCTGACAGGAAAGTGGAGGCTGTGGCATGCAGCATGTTTGCTATGGCTGGTTTGGCATTGCAGCCAGTCTTTGCCTCAGCCCTGGTGTCTCAGACCCTAACTGAATGGGCCAAGCTTTTGCGCCAGGGCCTGGGGAGTGAGCAGGTCCCCACTGCTTATGTTAATTTAGCGGACCAGTTGGTCCATGGGCTGCAGTTTATTTGTGATGCAGCTTTGGATACAGCTCCTGTGTTGTCTAAACTTTCCGTTTTGGCGGTGGTGATTAGGCGCGTACTGTGGCTTAAAAGTTGGTCCGCAGACCAAACCTCTAAGCTCCCATCGATCTGCCCTTTCAAGACTATCTCCTGTTTGAGGCTACCCTGGATGACATCATTAAGGAGTATCACAGGGGGGGGGGGGAAGAGTACCTTCCTGCCATAGTCAAGGAAAGGGAAGGAGCCTCGTCGCAGACGGGGCCCACCTTCTCAGCCCTTAGAAAATTCTGTTATGCTCCTGGTGGCCTTAAACATCCCTTGGGGGCTTCCTCTCAGAGAAGACCAGTTGTCCCAAAGGCTAATCTACCATCCTGCTTTACAGTCGCTGGTTTTATTGGCTTAGCTATTGAAAGCCAGGTACTGAAGGATAGAGGTTTGTTTGGATCAGTGATCCCTACTATGGTGAAGGAGAGGAAGTCGTCTTCCAGCAGAATATACCATTGTATATTTCTTGATGTGAGTCAGTTGGCGCTTATCCTCAATCCTTTTCTGTGGCTCGGATCTTAACCTTTCTTCAATAGGGCATTGATCAGAAGTTGGCCTTGAGTACCATCAAGGGCCAGGTGTCTTCCTTGGCAATCTTCTTTCAGAAACCCCCTAGAAACGCAGTCTTTAATTGGTACCTTGGCTCCACCTGTACAGTCTTTTTGCCATCATGGGATTTGAATTTAGTGCTTTTGGTTCTCCAGAAACTTCCATTTGAGAATATTCGGGAGATTTCCTTGTCTACGTTATCCCAGAAGATGACATTTTTGGTGGCTTTTACCTCGGCCTGCAGGGTATCGGAATTGGCGGCATTATCATGTTGCAGTCCCTATTTTGTGGTCCATAGGGATCAAGTGGTTCTTCTTCCCTGTCCATCCTTCCTGCCAAAAGTTGTCTCTGACTTTCATTTGAATGAGGACATTGTGTTACCTTCCTTGTGTTTCAAGCCAGCTCATCCCAAGGAATTTTCTTTGCATACCTTGGATGTGGTTCATGCAATCTGGGTTTTTCTGGCAGCTACTGAGTTCTTTCAGAGGTCAGACTCGCTTTTTGTGGTTATGGACAGACCAAGAAAAGGGCTGGCCGCTTCATCGGCTACCGTCTTTAGATGGATCAGACAGACGGTGACTCAGGCCTATTCCATTAAAGGTCAGGTTCCACCTTTCCCTGTCACGGCGCATTCTACTCGAGCGCTGAGTGCTTCTTGGGCCTTCCGTTATCAGGCATCGATATCGCAAGTGCAAATTCTATAAGGTAGATACTTTGGCATCTGCGGATGCTTCTTTTGGCTGCAAAGTTTTTCATGTTGCTGTTTAAGAGGGGCTGTTCCCTCTTGAGGGGTGTTTTTCTTTAAACTTTTATTTTTTCAGACTGGGCTCCTGTGGCTCCTTTTGGCAATTCTTTTGGATGTCCCAGTAGTTATGAGTTATGGAGCGCTGTGTCCGTCGATGAAGGAAAGGGAAAATGGGATTTGTGTAATGCCCCATACACACGTGCAGATTATCTGCAGACTTTTGTCTGCAGACTTACCAAAACCATATAATATGAGGTCAAACCTAAACACTTTCAATTTGTATGCAATCCGGCAGGCCCTTGCACTACATAGAAAAGGTAAGTCTGCAGACAAAAGTCTGCAGATAATCTGCACGTGTGTACGGGGCATTATTGCTGTAAAATCCATTTCTCGACGGACACAGCACCCACCCCTCTATGGAGTTCCGATACTTCTAATACTGCTTGCTACTAAACTGATTATCTGGAGCAGAGAGGGGGTTATATACCAAGCTGAGGACGGCCCATAGCATAGCTTTTTTTTTTTTGTTCTGCCTAGTCCTACTCCTGGAGGAGGCAATATAACCCAGTAGTTATGATTTATGGAGCGCTGTGTCCGTCAAAAACTCAGAGAAATGGATTTTACGGTAAGTACAATAATCCATTTTTCCCCACTGTATATAATGCTAAACAGATGTCACTGACTGGGCTTCCTGCTCTGAATGATGTCTGAATGGTTAAGTATCTCCACTCTGTATGCTTTTTTTAATTGTTTGGTGTTTGTTTTCTTTTAGGAGTGGACTCTTAAAAGTTGTTGCCATTATGTACTTCCAAATTACCTTAAGTCAGGGATATTTGCTACTGTAATTTTTTTTTCTCTTTAGTTGTTATTTGAGTCTCCTTTAAAATCAGACATCTGGAGGCAGATTGGATGAGCACAGCATGCTCATGATTTTGTCGTTTTCGGATATCCAGTAGAAAGGTCAAGTCGGCAAGCTATCTTAACAGTTTACTTCATAACATTGCCTTTGAAGAAACTCCTCCAAACTCTAAGTTTTTGCCTCTTGCTATCTGAAGCAGTGTAACCATTCACAACCTATTACACTTTAGCAGACTTGTATAAAGTATTCAAAATTTCTACTTGAGTAAAAGTACAAGTGCTCGATCAAAAAGTGACTTAAGTGGAAGTGCTCGCAGAAAAAGTTACTTAAGTAGAAGTACTAAAGTATTCAACATTTTTTTTACTTAAGTATTGCAAGTAGTTTTTTCAAAAAATTTGCTACTTAAGTACTAAAAGTAAAAGTACCAGTAGTTTTGAAAAAAAATTTCTACTCAAGTACTGAAAGTAGAAGTACAAGTACTGTGTTATGTAGTTATTAAAGAAGTCAAAAGTTTGAACATCATATTGTTTTTTATTATTTCAAATGATTTATTCAAATGATTAACCTAAAGGGCAATCACAATTCCTTAGGCTGTAACTTTTTGTAAACAAAAAACAGATAAAGTATGTCCCTCCCTTCCCCTTTTAAAGCATCCACCTTTTAAAGCCAGGGGTGGTCTCCTTCCTGAGCTTCCTCACTCTCACAGCCAGGCAGATCACTTGAAGTTGAAGGGCCAGGGGTGGAAGGTGGTGTTTTTGGTTCGTCCATCTTTTCAGCTGATCAAAAGGCAGAACAGGAGCATGCGCAGTCTTCTTAATCACGGTTTGATTTAATTCGCTCAATTGATGATGATGTGCCAGGCCAGCTACATCAAACCTACAACGCTTAAAGTGAAAAATGCATCAAAAACTACTAACAAAGTGGCTGTGCTAAAAATGCTAATAAAGTGCCTGCAATTATATATATTCTTCTTGTATTCAAAATCATCGCCCACAGTATCAAAAATAAAGTGACATGTCTGTGCTAAATGCAGTGCAAATTATTCCCACAATGTAAATTTAATTCATGTAAAATATATATGACAATACCACAATAAAATAAGTTGTGATTGTGAATAAGTTAGGTGCAAGTTTAAGTGTGTAAACTAAACTTTATAACGAAAAGTCCATAACTGAATTCCAGTGTGCAATCTAAGAAGTGCTTGTCACTTGCTGTCAGATGCTTCCACCTTTCTTCTGTGATATGCTCAAGTAAAGTGGTGGACTGGATAGCCCCTCTCTCTGCCTCTCACCTTAGTAGCACTGGCACTGCACTGGTTCAAAAAGCTGTCTATATTATTTTCATTATAAGAACTTGTCAAAACATGCTTCCACCACCTGTCCTTCACACTAGTCGTGCTCATTTGCTTTGCTCAAGTCAAGTGCCACTGCCAGTGGCCACTGCAGTGCAGGCACAGCCGCACAGGCAGAGGCAGGCCGCAGGAAGCACAGGCACCACCACAACACAACACTTATGGTCCATGGACCATGGATGGTCGGATAATCATCATAGCCGTCAGTCTCACTCTTCTTGGTTCAAAAAAGCCACCCATGACCCGTGTGTTTATAATACATTAATATTTTATATTGATTATTTGATTCTCAAATGGCACATTTGCCATGGCAAGGATTAGGCCCTCTCCACGGTCCACCTCACTCACCTCATAGAGAAGAAGATGAGATAACGAAGAAAATGCTCCGAGTCCTGCTCCCGCGTCCCGCCGCCCGTGTCACAACTCCTCTCAGTAAGGGCCCTAAGGGGTGGAGTCTGAGTGACACACAACACATCTAGAGGCAGAGACCTCGAGCGGGAAGACAGCAGCATGGCTCCTCCAGTGCGGTCTTAACTTGATGATCATGACAGTGATTCCGTGGGCTGCGGCGCGAGCGAGGCTGTGGGATTGATTGAATTGAGTTGTGCTGCCTACTGCTACACGCTACCTACTACTAAATTGTGAGTCAGTATATTTTATTTCATTTTTATATATAAAAGCGGTATTGTTGAGCACTACTAGCCACTAGATCTCCTGGCTGTCACTTTGTCACATGTTGGGGAATCACAGCGGCTCGGCTCCAGAAGTGGCGGGTGTCCCCGTCATCCTGCCAGGGCCGCCAAGAAGTTCATCACCTAATCTTAAGTTATTAATATCTTATGAGGAGAGGACCTATGAGATTGAGAATTGAAATAATTAAATATATATGGCTTTTTGAACCAGTGCAGTCAGTGCCAGTGCCACCCAGACGCTATCCACCAGTGCCACCACCATTAAGTGTGTTGGTCGGTCACTCGAGCACTGAAGGAGGTGGAAGCATCTGACAAGTGAAGTGACACTTTAGATTTGCACACTGGAATTCATTTATGGACTTTTCGTTATAGATAGGTTTACACACTTCAACTTGTTGCACGCACCTGACCTAACTTATTTCATAACTTATTATATTGTGATTTATTGTCATATTTTATATGAATTGAATTTACTGTTACATTGTGGGAATAATTATTTTCACTGCATTTAGGCTTTAGCACATTCATGTCACTTTATTTTTGATACTGTGTGGAGTGTGGGCAGGGCACTGGGGGCAACAATGATATTATATCGATTGCACAGGCACTTTATTCGCACAGCCAAGTTGTGTTTGTTAGTAGTTTCTTGATGCACTTTAAGCGCTGTAGCACCATTTATTTGTTTGTTTCATATTTTCTTTTTATTGGAAAGATTTGGTATAGCAGCTTTTATTATACACAGCCTTTTATTTTCGTATGCGCTGATTTACAAATTACATTATACACATTTTTTTGAGCTTTATGGAACCTGCCATCTACTGTTCTGGCAGTGGTAATTTTTTTAAAAGTAACGAGTAACGATGCAGCACAAAAAAAAAATACTTGAGTAGAAGTATCGAAATCATCGAAAAAATGTAGTGAAGTAAAAGTAGAAGTAGGAGAAAAAAATTCTACTCTAGGAAAGTACAGATACCGCATTTCGGTACTTAAGTACAGTACTTAAGTAGTTCTACTTCGTTACTATACATCTCTGCACTTTAGTAGGATATAGCCATTTTTTGTGTGTGTTTTAAAAAAAAATGCTGTGATTGGTAATCAACCCCTTAATATGTATGGGTACCCTAAATTACACTGAACAAAATTATGAACGCAACACTTGTTTTTGCCCCGATTTTTCATGAGCTGAACTCCAAGATCTAAGACTGTTTCTATGTACACAAAAGGCCTATTTCTCTCAAATATTCACAAATCTGTGTTAGTGAGCACTTCTCCTTTGCCAAGATAATCCATCCACCTCACAGGTGTGGCATATCAAGATGATGATTACACAGTGCGATTATTGCACAGGTGTGCCTTAGGCTGGCCACAATAAAAGGCCACTCAAAACTTCATATTTTAATCACATAGCACAATTCCACAGATGTTGCACGTTTTGAGGGAGCGTGCAAATGGCATGCTTACTGCAGGAATGTCCACCAGAGTTGTTGCCATGAATTGAATATTAATTTCTCTACCATAAGCTGTTTTCAAAGGCATTCCAGAGAATTTGGCTGTACATCCAACCTGCCTCACAACCGCAGACCTCGTGTAACCACACCAGCCCAGGACCTCCACACCCAGCATCTTCACCTCCAAGATCATTTGAGACCAGCCACCCAGACTGCTGCAACAATCTGTTTGCATAACCAAAGAATTTCTGCACAAGCTGTCAAACTGTCTCAGGGAAGCTCATCTGCATGCTTATCATCGGGGTCTCGACCTGACTGCAGTTCGTCACAGTAACCGGCTTGAGTGGGCAAATGCTCACATTCGATGGCGTCTGGCACTTTGGAGAGGTGTTCTCTTCACGGATGAATCCCGATTTTCACTGTACAGGGCAGATAGCGTGTATAGCATTGTGTGGATGAGTGGTTTGCTGATGTCAATGTTGTGGATAAAGTGGCCCATGGTGGTGAAGGGGGTATGGCATGGGCGGGCGTATGTTATGGACAATGAACACAGGTGCATATTGATGTCATTTTGAATGCACAGAGATACCATGACAAGACCCTGAAGCCCATTGTTGTGCCATTCATGCACGACCATCACCTCATGTTGCAGCATGATAATGCATGGCCCCATGTTGCAAGGCTCTGTACACAATTCATGGAAGCTGAAAACATCCCAGTTCTTGCATGGCCAGCCTACTTACCGGACATGTCACTCATTGAGCTTGCTTGGGATGCTGTGGATCCGCGTATATGACAGTGTGTTCCAGGTCCTGCCAATATTCAGCAACCTCGCACAGCCATTGAAGAGGAGTGGACCAACATTCCACAGGCCACAATCAGCAACCTGATCAACTCAATGCGAAGGAGATGTGTTGCACTGCGTAGGGCAAATGGTGGCCACACCAGATACTGATTGGTTTTTGGACCCCTCCAATACAGTAAAACTGCACATTTTAGAGTGGCCTTTATTGTGGCCTGCCTAAGGCACACCTGTGCAATGATCATGCTGTCTAATCAGCATCTTGATATGCCACACCTGTGAGGTGGATGGATTATCTCGGCAAAGGAGAAGTGCTCACTATCACAGATTTAGACAGATTTGTGAACAATATTTGAGAGAAATAGGCCTTTTGTGTACATAGAAAAAGTCTTAGATCTTTGAGTTCAGCTCATGAAAAATGGGGGCAAAAACAAAAGTGTTGCGTTTTATAATTTTGTTCAGTGTAGATATGAAGACTGAGGAATATTACACGCTCATGTGGATTTATTAACTTATTACTTTTTTTTTTCTATGAATGATTGGGCTAATGGAAATATTAAGAGCTCTATTAGTTATCTATATTGGCATAATGCTATAATTTTTTCTAGTAAGCCATTATTGACAGGCATTGTTTGAATCTAAAAGGGATGGATAACCGCGCTAACTACGTAATGAGCTGCAGCTTCAGGCGAGACAACACCAAATAGAGAGACAGAGAAAAAAGCCGTGCTACTTCAATTTGATGTAGATATTGAGAAAAAAAAATTTCTACTGGAATTAGAAAAAATGTTTGAATCAGCAACCAATCAGCTAAAACTAAACATAAAATTGTAACTCAGCATATTGATTGAACAAAATCATAAAAAACAACAGTTCGTTGATTGAACAAAATCATGAAGAACAACAGTTCATATATAGTTCCCAAAGTCCCAGAGGGTTTTCAAGATGGGTGGAGTGAGGAGAAATCCAGTCGGGCTAATCACCACGGTGCTGCACACAGTAGACATGCATATCTCCTTACCAGATAATAGAGCCAAACAAGCATAGAATGAAATCCTCACAGAACCGCTCAGAGGGATCGGGACACCATACTCCAGATACACTCAATCACATCAGACAGTGATAGCAGGATATTCCAAATGTATTGGGTAGGACATATGAGAGAAAAAAACCTGGATAGTGTAATACCATCAAGGTTTATTCCACATAATTAAAATCGCACTTACAGTCTCCAAACAGGAAAATCGCAGAAAACATAAGCCGGCCGGCTCTCATGTAGCCCGTTCCGTGGGACAGCGTAGTGACGTCAGCACGCTGTACCCTACGCGCTCGTCCTCACAGACTTCAATTGTTTGAATCTAGGTAATGTTTTATATGCTTTATGGTGGAGTGTATTTACTTTTTTACAAGGGCATAAGTATTTTACATTTTTTTCAAACTTGTGGTTTTAGTATATTTTACAATTGATCCATAGTTTGACACATTTAGTGGGAAAGATGCACATTGTTAAAGTAAACCTATTAATCTTTATAAACTCGTGTCTTGGCTCTCCGGTTCACAAGATGAATGCTAATACACTTGTAAGCATGGACCTCCTTCCATCCTTCCTATGATTTAGCTTTTGCTGCCAGCAATTTGACCTCCATGGTATAAACCCTGCCTACCTACCTTCACTCTAACCATTAGAAGTGTCTATAATAATGTCTATAAGTTTTTCCATTAAACAGGGGCTTGTCGGTTTTTAGGGCTTAGCCTAGAAGTCAAGAAGGATGAGCTTTTAAAATTGAATGTAAAATAAAATCGAAAAAACACGCCCAGGTTACTCTGGCTAACAGTAACTGCAGACACACTGTGCTGGCTGCTCTATTGCAGTTTTAAAAGTTAAAAAATTCCTGACAAGTTCACTTTTTAGAGGATATTTGTAAGTTCTTTATGGGAAATGTGATCAGGTTAATATTTCACAGCCATAGGTAACTACGGGGAACACAATCTTTAATCCTTTTGATCAGATGGTTCTTCAATTTCTGAGGGAAGGGTTGCGTCATCAGCATATCAATTGATGTGCCCTTCCCCAAGCCTTTAATTTTTGATTGTTCATAATAATTTTAACATACAAGTAGAACAACAAAAGCTAAAAAGCAACTTGACTACATATGCTGGCACTCCCAGCTCTTGTAAGGCTCTCAACAGCTTGTTGTGATTGACAGTTAAAAACTTTTTTGTAGTCAATGAAGCATATGTAGACAATCCTTTAAAATGTATGGAATTTCTCGAAGATCCAGTGCAAACTTGCAATTTGGTCACGAATGCTACAACCCTGACAGAATCGTGGCTCATACATTTCTGTGGTCGGTGCCAGATGTATGATCCTAAGGAGAATCTTACTAGGATGAGGGTAAGGGCAAGTGTTCAAAAATTAAAGCAGTTCTTGGAGTCACTTTTTTTGGAAGTGGGATGATCGTAAACGATTGTTTGTGGTCTTGTAACCATGTGTTCTCAAAGATTTTCTGGCAGAGCGCTGTGATGGTTGTCTGGGCATCTTCTGCTAACCCACCTCAAAAAATAATAAAAACATGTCAAGTTCCAGTGCACCTGCAAAGATGTGACCACTGTCAGATTTTTCTGTCCTCTACACAATTTTGATTGGTGATGAGCTAAGATGTGGGCAGACCTGTGGGAAGCTGTAACATAATAGAAGGATAGTAGGATGCCGTGCCAATCAGTTGTGGCTGGGAACTTCCTTGCCCTGCAGCCATACATAAAGGGGTGGGATGCTGGTGACATTCATCTAATATGGTCAAATTCCCATATTCAGTCAATGACATTGTGACCAGCCTTTACATTTATTTTGCTTATATGTAAAGTAAGCAATTTAAAAAGTAAGCAAGTAAAATTACATAAATTAGAACTTTTTTTTTTTTTTTTTTTTCATTTTGGATAGAGCAAGGGAGGGTTATAATCCCTTTCAGATTTTTTTTCACCATCTGTTTCCCCTTGCATAGATTTCCCTTCACTTCCTGTCCCATAGCCAAATAGGAAGTGAGCGTAAATACCTTCAAATTAGGGGAATTCCTTGGGGACTCCCAGGCCACCAGAACTAGTGTTCCCATTGGAAGGTTTTTCCTCTCTTGCTTTTCTGGGGACTACCCGAAATTACGGATTTTCTTTTACGTTCACTTTCCATGATAATGGTAAACGGAACAAATAGGGTGACTCTCCCTAGTCAAAACAAAAGAAAGTTTTTTGCCTTTTGATACATTTTAACCCCAGGTTTAATGTATCTAAAATGTTTAATGGGTTTGATTCTGTCTCAGATCGTGGTGAAGAAGGTACAAGGGCAAGGGAGGCTGAATGCAAAGTATCCTCATCTGTTGCATGTCTTGGAAATTGACCAGCACACTGGCAAATCATACTAAGACCCCAAAGTTCCCCAATCCAGACACCGAAAATCACTAAAGCAGCACACATGCTAATATCTTGCCACTGATCAAGGGCTCAGACCCACAGCCACTTGCTAACTGGAAGGTGAAGCAGGAGTGAGAAAAGAGCTTGCAATACCATCAGCCACCATTAGGAGACACACTCTAAATCTATCTGGCTGGACACTGACAGATGCCAATCTTGAATACAATCTGGTGCACTCTGTGTTGTGTAGCAGCTTGGTATTTACCACACATTTCTGGAAGTCCCCAAACCATTCTGCGAACTGGAATATTTGCACAGTCACCTTTTCCACTGCCTCCACACACCAGACACACGATTTGGGGAGGACTGCACCACCTGCATTTTGTCAGCAGATTTGTGTACTGCTGGCAATGAGATCTATCTCTGCCTGTAACAGATATGATAGCTTCCACACCTATACATTGAAACTAATCTGTATGTAGTCCGATTGGTTGTCTTGTTCTCTGTCAGCCAACTGCTGCAATTATAGAGCACATAAGCGAGTGCAGACACATATTGCAATCTCTCACAGTTTAGCAGCAAGCTTACAATCAAGCATACAGGTACTTGGTAATACAAAACAAGTCTTTTTTTTTTTTTTTTTCCAAATTCTTTCCCTAGTACTGTAAGCTGGGGAACAGGTAGCGGGTACAAAGCTTCCTGGGATGAACAGTATTTCAGGTACAGATACCAAAATCCCATGAGGTATTGACAAACAGTGCGGTGCTTATTGGTGCTATATACAAGTCTATAAACACAAGTGCTGTACAGGGTTTTAACCACTTGCCGACCGCCGCACGACTATTTACTGCGGCAGTCAGCCCCCTACAGGCAAAACGACGTAGGGCTACGTCGCTCGCCCACGAGCCTCTAGGGGACGAGCGTGCGCCGCCGGATGCACGCTCCCGCCCCCGCTCATTCACTAACAGCCCCGCGCGAGTGACCGGTGGCTCCGATGTCCGCCGGTCACTCGCAATCTCCCGCTGGAGAGGGAGAAAGGCAGGCGGCTAATGTAAACAAAGCCGCCTGTCATTCTCCCTGGTGTAACAATGGGAGGAAACAAGGAGCCGCACAACTGGTTCTCCTTGGTGTAACTGCAGAGATCATACAATCCTGCTATGTAGGATCGTATGTTTCTGTGGTTACATCACAAGCCACACACCCCCACAGTTAGAATCACGCCCCCCTCAGTTAGAATCACGCCCCTAGGGATACATTTAACCCACCGATCACCAATAAAGTTAACCCCTTCCCTGCCAGTTTTATTTTTACAGTAACAGTGCATATTTATAGCACTGATTTACTGTAGTAATGTCACTGGTACCCCCAAAAGTGTCAAAAATGTCAGTCAAGGGTCCGATCTGTCCGCCGCAATGTTGCAGTCCCGCAAAAAAAAAAAATCGCAGATCGCCGCCATTACTAGTAAAAAACAAACAAACAAGAAAGACATAAATCTTTCCCGTAGTTACAAGACGCAATAACTTTTGCGCAAACCAATCAAAATGCGCTTATTGCAATTTTTTTTTTTTGTTGTACCAAACATATGTAGCAGAAAACAAATTGGCCTAAAGTGTTAAAAAATTTAGATTTTTGCATTTTTTTTTTATTTATTTTTTTTTGGAATTTCATATAAAAAAAGTTAAAAATATTATTTTTTCAAAATTGTCACTCTTTTTTTGTTTATAGCGCAAAAAGTAAAAATCGCACAGGTGATCAAATACTACCAAAAGAAAGCTCTGTTTGTGGGGAAAAAAGGACGTAAATTTAATTTGGGTACAGTGCTGCACGACCGCGCAATTGTCTGTTAAAGTCACTCAGTGCCGAATCGCAAAATAGGCCCTGGTCTTTGAGCAGCCAAATCCTCCAGGGCTTAAGTGGTTGAGAAAGAACAAGCAAGAGAAAAAATAACAAAACAAAAACCTAGCCGTGTCCCAGCACTCACTATACACAAAGCAGGCCTTCACTAACAGGCTGAGCAAGCCTACAGCTTGTCGGCTTCCACATACACAACTTTGACAGTTTTACCAACCTTCTGCTCTCCTAGACAAACTTCTAATTTCCCAGGGTGAGAGCACTGGCTGTCTGTCTCAGGTGAGTTTAAATTGGCCTGGGGAGAGGACCAAGATCCGAACTGGATCATGGATCAGAGATCCCTTAATGTGTATGACAGGTGCCTGGGAGATGTATAAACCCTGAACAGGACTTTTCCCAGCTCTCTTTGGGATGCTCTGCTACAGTACACAGAAGGCCACCTTACTAATTTTATATTTATTATTCATAGGTGGAATCTGCATGGAAATATATACAAAAGTAAAAATCGCAAAAGACAAAAAAAAAAAAAAAAAAGATGGTATACAGAAAGTAGTTATTTGCTGTAAAATAAAGATGGGAGAAGAGCTAAAATAAATGTTACCATGTCGGCAGTATCGTTTTATGTTTTTAGTGGGAGTTCACCTGAAAACCAGTAACCACCATGTTTGTAACCAACTCCAGACAAATTTTGATTTTCGTGCTTTTAACTTTATAGTGGTAGTGATGTGGGACAGCCTTCTTCCCCCTTAGCCAATCACCTTTAGAGATGATACCCTGCTTGGTGTGAGGAAAGTTCTTTGCCCCAAAACTGGCCAATAGAATAAATAGACAGATCAGAGATCAAGTAAAGTGTTATTTCCTCAGATGTCCTGACCCAAGATGTCTGTTCAGATTCTGATTTGTGAACATTTGTCCATGCTATTAAACAAGTTTTGAACAGACCTGTAATCTCATCCTACTTTCTTTATCTAATGTTACAGATGTTTTTGTTCCAGATCTGTGACTCAAAACACTGTTGATCAACATAACTGCCAGTCAACTTGCATTTCCTGGAAGTCAGCAATGGCAGGTTACATATTTCTCATAGCAGAGGTTTAAAATCCATTAAAAGCTCTTTTCATTCCCTCTGCACCCTGTTGGTAAAATTACTGATGTCTCTGGCTTACCCTTTGAACATGATTGTTTGCCAGTCTGACAAATTGTGGCTCCTAACTCTCTTGCTTTATTAACCCCTTCACGCCGGCTGAACGCAAATATGCGGCATCGGCTTCAGGGGGTTGTACCGGGTGATGCTTGCAGCTAGAGGCATTACCCCAATACCATTGTTTAGAGCGGACGGTCTATATTCTTGTAATGACAACCGCTGTGGCTCAGCAGCCACTCGGTTGTCATTACAAGGAGCCGGACATTCCTTGTGACGGCAATAGAAGTGATCAAAAAAAGTTTTTTTAAATGGACAGTGAAAAAAAAAAAATAATAATTAAGAAAAATAAATGAATTCTGTGTTCAAATGATGTTCAAACCACACATGTGAGGTTACCGCGATCATTAGAGCGAGACCAATAATTCTGACACAAGACCTCCTCTGTAACTCTAACCAGGTAAAGCGTTGGCTATGGAGATTAAGTACCGTAGCTTGTCATCATTCCACGAGTGTGCCCAATTTTTAAGCATGACATGTTGGGTATCTATTTACTCGGCGTAACATCATCTTTCACATTATTCAAAAAAATTAGGCAAATTTTCCTGTGTTTTTTTTTTTTTTTTAATTTCATGAAAGTATATTTCTGCCCAAAAAAGTGCATTTGAAAACCGCTGCTCAAATACCATGTAAGATAAAATATTGCAACAATCACCGTTTTATTCTCTAGGGTCTCTGTTAAAAAAAAAAATATATATATATATATATATATATATATAATTTATGGGGGTTCGAAGTAATTTTCTAGCAAAAAAAATGTTATTTTGTAAGCAACATATATCAGAAAAAGGCTTAGACTCCAAGGTGTTAAACAAATAAGTAAATGTACGTTGATCCCCCCCCCCTACACCCAAGTGCCAGGGCTGATTAAGCATTAAGCATTAAGGTCATTCCTGGTAGTGAAAGAGCATGCCTGCCACCTACCACACATTCCTGTTAGCCAGTGAGGCAGCCCATCATAGTGATAAGCCAACAAGAATGTGTGGGTGTGTGTACCCAGGCAAGCTTTATCACTACAAGCAGATGACAGCGCCCTGCCCAGTTAGAACTTGCCTGGCATTGGGCTCTAAGGAGTGCACTATAATTTATACCCGCTACCTAGTTGTTTTTTTGAGTTTCATGATAATACTGCGTAAACAATTATATTGATGACTGTTGTTTGTAGTAGTAGAAATTTGAATTTGTTGTGGCTAAAAATATTCTGTTTTGGACATAAACACATTATAAAGTATACTGTCATATTGAATAAAATATATTGTCAATTTAACATATTTATATAGATCTCAATAAATAGACTATTGCAATAATTGTTTCAATTGCTCACACCTAACTATACAAAACATTAGAACTTGCATCTAAAAGCACAGTCTCTATGAGCAAATGTTTTGGTTATGACTTCTGTGAGCATGTGATGTAGGGATAGCCTGGCCTTTTTGTTTGCTGCTGTCACTTTGATGTGATCATCAGTGGAGCAGAACTTGGGCCACATTCATAAGGGCTCTCATTAGGCAGCCCATTTGTCTGAGCATTCATTAATTTGATAAACTCATTTACTGATGAATGTTGACAGGAATATATGACTGAAAAAGCTACATAGAGTCATTTTTCTTAGATCTTCGATTCTCTAGCTAATTGGGTGTTATAACTAAGATGTTTTATATTTATGCTTAGGATATGACAGAACCTTAGTAGGCTTTACTCTACTGTTCTCTTAGGGAATGTTGATACTAATGCAGTGCAAATGAACACCGATCAGTTCTTGTAGCAGAGTCATTAGCGCTCTTTTCAGTGGTTGGGTTATGGCTTTGAATGTGAACCAAATGTATCTGCATGGGGTAAGTATCTGTTTGCTTTGCATGGATATCCTACAGGTGCTTCACACATTCACAAGTAGCATAGAGGCACTCACAGGTCTTGAGGAGGAGGTAGATCAAAACAGCAGGTTTTTTTTTGTCAAGGTTTCAATGAAGCTCAGTCCATCTTTCTCAAGACACTATCACATGGAAGTGAACAGACCAATGAACCCAAAGTCCCACCCACCAACAACACCTCCTAGTGATGACCTCACACAGTTCATGGGTAAAAAGATACATACCAGGCAGAGGAAAAAAAAATCACAAAAAGAGCAAATCACAATAGTCAATCAAAAAAGCTAAGTATACAGAATCCAAATACAGCTATCTAGAAATGGCTCTTGCAAAAAATTGGCAAAATGCAGAAAAAGTAAGGAAAACAATATATTATAAACAATTACAAGATGGCTGCATTGCACATGGTAAACACCAGTTAGGCATGGACCACCAATACTTAGTAACATAAAATAATAAAACAACAGCTGTGGTGCTTGACAGTAGGGTTGAATGAACACGGACTGTATTGTTCGGGATCGTACCGGACTTTTGGGTGTTCAGTACCCGGACACGGAACCGAACATTTTACTGTATATTCGGGATACAGTCCGTTGTTCGTTAATTTTATTTCATGTTTTGGCGCAGTTTTAATGTTTTGGCGCGGTTTTAATGGCACGGTTTCAACAGCTGCAGGGCAGCCAATCAACAAGCGTTTAACTAGTGTGCCCTTAGAAGCCATCACAGCCATGCCTACTAATGGCATGGCTGTGATTGGCCAGTGCAGCATGTGACCCAGCCTCTATATAGGCTGGAGTCACGTAGCGTCACACGTCACTCTGCTCTAACTACTGTAGGGAGAAGTTCCTGCTGCTGCTGATATGAGGGAGAGATAGGAGATTATTGTAGGGGCAGGCTGGAGATTGCTTTCAGGTAAAGAATAGGAGAATCTTCTTTAATCAGACAGCAATCTACATCGATTTTATTGTGTGGGGGTGCAGTGCACGATCTTTTTGCCCTGATCTGAGCCCAGTGAGGAGGAGGGATTAAAAAAAAAATACTTTTATCAGTCTGTTAGGTGGGCGGCGTGTAGCAGCCATGTAATGCAAGCTCAGTGCATATGTGTCTGCGTAATCTGGATTAAAAAAAAACTTTTTTCCTTCATATTTTACTGTGACATACAGTGTTTAGACACTGCTGTTCTAATCTGCTCTTCAAAAATCACCAATTAAAGGGAAAAATAAAACATTTTCATTCATACGTTACTGTGAGATACACCCTTTGGATACCGTTGTTCTATTCCGCTTTACAATAAAAACCCATTTAGGGAAAAAATATTAAATTGCGGCCTAGTCTGCATATGTTACTGTGAGATACACCCTTTGTATTCTGTTGTTCTATGCCGCTATTTAATAAACACCCATTTAGGGAAAAAATATTAAATTGCAGCCTAGTCTGTATCTGTACGTGTGAGATACACCCTTTGGATACTGTTGTTCTATTCTGCTATTCAATAAACACCCATTTAGGGAAAGAAAAATATTAAATTGCGGCCTAGTCTGTATCTGTACATGTGAGATACACCCTTAGGATACTGTTGTTCTATTCTGCTATTTAAAAAACACCCATTTAGGGGAAAGAAAGATATTAAATTGCGGCTTAGTCTGTATCTGTACATGGGAGATACACCCTTTTAGATACTGTTGTTCTATTCTGCTATTCAATAAACACCCATTTAGGGGAAAATTAATAATTTTCCAGCGTTTGCTGATTATGTTACTTTAAAATACACCCTTTAAATTTGTTTTGCGCATCTCCTTCCACCACTGAGGATTGCAGGGCGCTTCAGTTTGACTCCTGTTGCTAATTCCTCTTACTCCACTTCCTCATCCTCTACCACCTCCGCATCTGGAGCAGTGATCATTTCCAAGGCTTTCAGGGCAGTCATTCACAAGTGACTCCGAGGGTGGGTTCCTGCACCCACAAACGCACAGTTCTGGAGGATGACGAGGTGGAGGAACCATGTTCACAGCAGGGTGGCACCCAGATAACTGATGACAAAAGATACTACACTTGATCTTAGCCACAGAAGCGATGCTGGTGGCATTCCCACCTGACAGCGGAGGCACAGCGGAAGCACAAGGCGACAAAAGCTTTGTCCGCACGCCACAACAACCAGGACCACCAGCTGTTTTTTTTTTTTTTTTAAGCCCGTGGTTTGTGAACACACTCAGACTATCACCCGGTGGGTGCATAAAAAAGTGCACACGAAAAAAGTCAAAACAAAAAGTGCACAGGGTGTACACATGGTCCCTGACCATGATCCCCTGGGGCGCAAGGCTCCTGACGGGGACTGGGGTACTTACACTGGCTAACCTGGCCGAAACCAGGCAGCCCGTTCTTTAGGAGGTCTACTGAAACAGACCACCCCAAGTAATAGGTGGGGCTCTCCCGAAGAGAGACCCCATGAGAGAGGGCAAACCAAGCCAGAAGGCCATATCCACCCCCTCCCAAGACTTTCAGGGACAGGCCCAAGGACCTACACCCAACTAATCACGCTGTGCAAAATAAAGTGTACCGCCACAATTAAAAATACAAAACGTGAGACACACAACACATAAAAGTGGGGAAAGGGTTAGTGAAGAAGTGCAAGGTTAGTGCCACATTGCAATACTATGGCAGTCCCTTTGGCCATGAATAAAAAATTCCTCTGGTCCTGACTCCTGACCAAAAGGCCCGGCCCTAGAGGCAGGTGTGAAAAACGTGTGTAGGAAGTGCAGTGTCCTTGGTGCCACCGTGAATTATGGCACCCCTGGACTGCCACTCCAGGGGCACATACACCACAGGCTTTTCTGAATCCCGGTCCCTGGCAAGACCAGTGCAGCCCCATCCCTACCAGAAGGCCTCAGAACTTAGACAGCTTTGGAAAAGCCCGGCCCACAACCAGGGACACGTACCTTTTCCAAGGCCAGACTCAACCCAGAAGGGGGAAAAAGCCCCCCCCCCACCATCACCGTTCCTTACCATATACAGTTCCTTACCATTCCTTACGTACTATACACATACTGAATGACGGGTCTGCCCCCTTCAACTTCTGGGTCTCCAAATTGGGTACATGGCCTGAGCTTGCTCTTTAAGCCTCGGAGGTGCTGGCCTGCCCTGCAGCCAGTGTATTATCTGAACGTGTATTTAGCACGGCTGGGGGCATTATCAGAGACAAGCGCCAGCCGCCTGTCCAGAGCCAATGTGGACAAGCTCACGTTCATTAAAATGAACCAGGCATGGATCCCACAGGACTTGTCCATACCTTGTGCAAAATAGACATGTATACCGGCCTTACCCAGCCATTGTTGTATTTTTTATCTTTCTCACTCTTTTAGGGTGTACCCTAATTTAAAAAGAAATAAAATTAAAAACCAAAACCAGTGTTGGCTACCTCGTCCTCCTCTACCGCCGCTTCCACCTACACCGCCACCTACTCCATATGGGCCTCGTCCTCCTAGATTAAGATGATTAATTTTTATTTTTCTGTTTGTTCTTTTAAGTTATTTCCCTATTCACATTTGTTTGCAGAGCACTTGCCATGCTCTTAAGAAGATTTTGCTGCCATTTGCAGCCCTCTAGCCCTTTCCATGTTTTTTTTAGAGCCATATTAGTGCTCAAAAGTTCGGGTCACTGTTGACTTCAATGGGGTTCGGGATCGGGGTAAAGTTCGGGTTAAGTTTGGGTCACAAACCCGGACTTTGTTTTTTAAGTTCGGGCGAACCCGGACATCCAGGTGTTTGCTCAACTGTACTTGACAGCATAGCAACAAATGAGAAATAACCACAAAAATATGATACAAGACCAAACACCCCACATGTGTTAAAAAAAAAAATACTAGAGATGCATTCCAAATATGTATTATGCTAACTACAGTGGGGAAGAGGTCGGTGGAGGGGGCGGGGTTACTAAAACAAGAGCAGACAGAATCTGGAGCAGATGTACGTGGCAACCTATCCGCTTCTAGCCTCAGCTTGTTCAGTTAACCATGCAGTTTTGCTTCAAATTCTGGCCGCTCCAGTCTTAGTAAATTTCCCTCAATGTATCTCACCAAGCAAAGGACATTTTTAAGTACTTTCAAATGTCATCCATCAAGTCATCGAATATCCTAAGCATTTTCATATATACTGTATGTTCGCATGAAAATCTATTAGTATATGGCCAGCACCAGATAGCAATAAAAGGTAATAAGTTCTTTACGCTTATCACCTTTCCCCAACCTTGCAGCATAACTTTGCATCTCTCTACTCCTGTCACCCCTATGACCTATTTCCCTATGCATCCCCCAAGTTTCTCCAAGTAAATTAAAGATGAATAATGTCAGTGCATAACCACACTCATGCAAGAGAGAGAGTACAGCGGGGAAAATAACTATTTTATTCCCTGCAGATTTTGTAAGTTTGCCCACTTACAAAGAAATTAAGGGTCTATAATTTTTATCAAAGAAAAAAAGAGGGGGTGGAAGGAGGGCCTAGAAAGGACCCTCTAATATTTGGACATATATGTCTGGTACCACATCCTGTCAGAGAAACTACACAAAAGGGACCCTAGAGCTATTTAAGGACTTTGACTGTACCAATTATTTAAAAAATATATCAAAAACTTAAAATTATGGACAGTCTCGAGGCACCCCATTCTAAAATGTAAAAAACTATTCTAATAGCTTTAAGCCCCGTACACACGTACCGATCGTCGGCCGAACGATCGGCCGTCTTTTGTCCGAGGGCTGTCTTGTCTGTTGAAAAGTGCAAAAGACTGCACACGAATTTTGTTGGCCAACAACAGCCGACTGCAGAAGTGATGTCATGTGATGGTTAACTTTCCTTGTCTTTTTTCTTTTCTGAGCATGCCCAGTCTTGCAAATCTGCTGTCTGTCGGCCGAAATCTGTACTGACTGGCGAACAATCGGCCGTTCTGGTGTTGGCCAACAAAAATTTTAATGCTTGCACGACAGATTCTGTTCGGCCGAAAATGCGCTGTCGGCTGTCAGACATCCTCCTTTCAACTGAGGACATCAGTCAGTGTCTAGGAAGTCGTGATGGTGCCTAATGAAAACTTGTGGCTTTGTGTAACTAAAAGGCAGGCTTCATCCACCCGCTGGCTTGTATACAATTTTTCATCCATTTTAGGCATTTTTGCCAAGGCACCCTGGTTGAAAAAGGCTGATTTAGACATTAATGGTTGTGTGTTGTTGTTTTGAGGGGACAGCAAATTTACACTGTTATACAAGCTGTACAATCACTACTTTACATTGTAGCAAAGTGTCATTTCTTCAGTTTTGTCACATGAAAAGATAAAAAATATTTACACAAATGGGAGGGATGTATTGTTTTGTAAGATACTCTATGGATCTTGTAAAATTTCCAAACCTCAACATAAAATCAATTTTACAAAACGTTCACCAGTTTCGAACTACTTTGTAATTTATACCTGTCTATCCCCATCAAAGACACATCCTGCTCTTTCTGACATTTGTCACCTGGACAGGAAGTCCTCGGGAGGGATGTGTTGGAGCTGGAGAGAGTCCAGAGAAGGGCAACTAAACTGATTAGGGGATTGGAGGACCTTAATTATGAAGAGCGTCTGCAATCGCTTGATTTATTCTCCCTGGAGAAGAGACGCCTGAGGGGGGACATGTTAGCAATTTATAAATATCTCAATGGAGATCTCAGCTTAGAAAAAAAGCTATTCAGTCGAAGGGATTGCATGAGGACTCGAGGGCATACAATGCGATTAGAGGAGAAGCGTTTTAAACTCAGGCAACGTGGGGGGTTCTTTCCTGCTAGGGCTACAAGATTGTGGAATTCTCTACCACAATAAGTGGTTTCTGCGGGAAGTATGGTGGCTTTCAAAAGACTCTTAGACGTACATCTCAAGGATCAAAACATTCAGGGCTATGTGAGATGATTACAGCCACACACACCTACACAGGTTGAACTGGATGGACTATTGTCTTTATTCAACCTCACCTACTATGTAACTATCCAGCTGGGACATCAACAGCAATAAAACCCATAGAATTTTTTTATTGCTTTTTTATTCTGCAATTTCAGTAAATCAAGACCTCCTAAACAGAAGCACAGACATGCACTGAAAGCTTGATATAGCAGCTGTATATTATCAATCAGTCACCTGCACATCCAAGCCCTAAAAAAGGGGGATAATTTTACCCCTGAATTGTATTCGCTTTCAACTGATAAAAATACAATCATTTGCGTTTGCCCTTTTATTGGTTTATCCCTTTGGGACTCTTTTTCTCCCAGCCACTCCCATCCAAACCCTTTAGCAACAAAACTTCAATAATTCTAACCCTTCCACACTATGCAAAAAAAAAAAAAAAACAGACTATAAATGGAGACGTTATGTTCAGTTAGTGAATTATAATTCAGTGGAAGATTACCAAAATGGATGTACCTTTCCTCCTGTGCCTGATGAGAAGGCAGTTCAATTACTATTTCTCTATCGCTCATTGACAGACGTAGTCTTCTTGATTCTCAAGAGCTGGGTTATGTTGTCTCCGCAGGAGTAGGACTAGGCAGAAAGACAAAACGTTCTGGCTCCACCTTAGGGGCACTCCCTCTCTCTGCTACAGGGAATCAGTTTTTTTCTGTCTAGTCAGGAGTAAGGACCTAAGTTCCTTGCTGGGATCTTTTGGGTCCTGGCAAGATTTTTTCTTTAAGAAAATTCAGAATGGAGTTCATTCGCACAGTAGCGGCCTCCCTGCATCCAGGGGATGTCCTAGCGTCCATAGACATCAGGGACGCATATCTTCACATTCCCATTTTCGCAGGACATCAGCCGTTTCTACGCTTTTCCGTAGAAGAGAACCACTATCAGTTTGTGGCGTTACCTTTCGGTCTCGCCACGGCTCCTCGGGTCTTCACGAAGGTGTTGGCCCCAATGTTGGCACTACTGCGCCAAAGAGGCATATTGATTCTAGGTTACCTAGACGATCTTCTGCTTCATGCAGAGTCTCCTCAGACCCTGCTACAAAACATAGAAATTACTATAATTTCTTTACAGGAATTCGGGTGGCTGGTGAACCAGCAAAAGTCATTTCTGGTTCCCACCCAGAGGCTCGAATATCTGGGTCTAATTCTAGACACACTCAGGACAAGAGTTTTTCTTCCGGTAGGGAAACTCCGGAAGATTCAATTAGCAGTCCAGTTGTTACTATCCAACAGCTGGTCTTCTCTTCGAACTTGCATGAGGGTTCTGGGGTTGATGGTGGCTTCCTTCGAAGCAGTCCCATTTGCCCAGTCCCATACCTGAATTCTTCAGCAAGAGATTCTTCTCAGATGGAATCGGAATCCCTGGACAATCAGATCCGATTGAGCAAACAGACCAGAGAGTCTCTGGTCTGGTGGCTTCGGTCTCCGATGCTCAGCCAGGGAAAGTCATTTCTGCCAATATATTGGACGATAGTGACCACGGATGCCAGTCTATCCGGATGGGGAGGAATTCTCGGTCAGTTATCTGTCCAGGGACTTTGGTCCCTGGAAGAATCCAGGTTGCCGATAAATGTATTGGAACTGAGAGCGATCAGACTTTGTCTGATTCACTGGACCGAGCAGCTCCAGGGCAGCCCGGTTCGGATCCAGTCGGACAATGCCACGGCCGTGGCTTATGTCAATCACCAGGGGGGCACCAAGAGTGTCCGAGCGGCCAAAGAAGTGGCTTGCATTCTTCGCTGGGCGGAACGATTTGTTCCAGCTATCTCTGCGGTGTTCATTCCGGGGGTGGAGAATTGGCAGGCAGATTATCTCAGCCGTCAGACTCTGGATCAGGGGGAATGGTCCCTCCATCCAGAAGTTTTCCACCAGTTGTGCCTACGGTGGGGCACCCCGGATGTGGATCTGTTGGCATCACGATTCAACAGGAAAGTACAGAGATTCGTGGCTCACTCCCGCGATCCTCTAGCAGAGACCGCAGACGCACTGATCGCCCCGTGGGGGCAATACCAACTAATGTATGCCTTCCCTCCTCTCGGGTTACTGCCAAGACTTCTTCGCAGGATAGAGGAGGAAGGAATTCCAGTAATTCTGGTAGCTCCGGACTGGCCTCGTCGAGCTTGGTACGCCGACGTGGTCAGACTGGTGGCGGACGTCCCGTGGAGACTTCCTCTCAGGGAGGACCTACTGTCTCAGGGACCGATCTTCCATCCTGCTTTACGATCGCTGGCTTTAACGGCCTGGCTATTGAGACCCAGGTGCTGAAGGACAAAGGTTTGTCAGCTTCAGTTATTCCTACTCTAGTTGAAGCAAGGAAAGCGACTTCCAGAAAGACTTATCATCGTACATGGAAGTCCTACATTGCATGGTGTGAACCTCTGGGGTTCCGTCCACGGACTTATTCGGTTAGCCGAATATTAGCTTTTCTGCAACAAGGGGTTGAGCAGAAACTGGCCTTGAGCACTATCAAGGGTCAGGTCTCAGCATTAGCTATCTTCTTTCAGAAGCCTTTGGCTACTCATTCCTTGGTGCGGAATTTTCATCCAGGGGGTGCGACATCTGGCTCCGCCAGTGCGCGCGCCGTTACCACCCTGGGATCTTAATTTAGTATTGTCGGTTCTTCAAAAACCTCCCTTTGAAGATATTAGGGAGATTCCTCTACCTACGTTGTCCCAGAAGGTGGCTTTCTTGGTGGCTATCACTTCTGCACGCAGGGTGTCAGAACTGGCCGCATTATCTTGTCATTCCCCATATCTGGTGGTTCATAGAGATAAGGTGGTTCTTCGTCCGAATCCATCCTTCCTACCAAAAGTGGTTTCAGAATTTCATCTGAATGAAGAAATTGTATTACCTTCCCTGTGTCCTAAGCCCAGTCATCCTCGGGAGTTTGCTTTACACTCCTTGGATGTGGTCCGGGCGATCAGGGTATACTTGAAAACGACAGACTCGTTTCGCAAGACGGATTCACTTTTTGTGATCCCGGATGGACCCAAAAAGGGGTTGCCTGCATCTGCCGCGACTATTTCCAAATGGATCAGACAGACGGTGGTACAGGCTTATTCTATTAAGGGTCGGGAGCCCCCGTTCCCTGTTAAGGCGCACTCCACTCGGGCGCTTAGTGCGTCATGGGCCTTTCCCCATCAGGCGTCAGTGGTCCAGGTGTGCAAGGCGGCTACCTGGTCGTCGGTGCATACCTTTACAAAACATTATAAAGTTGATGTAATGGCATCATCTGATGCCGCGTTTGGCCGCAAGGTTTTGCAGGCCGCCATTTGAGGAGACCAGTGGTCTGCCTCGAGGGTTTTTTTCCGTTGGAAATTTTTCATTTGAGTCTCATTCTTTGTTTATAATGAGCCTTTAAAACTTCTAGTTTGGCACCGGTTGGGCCTTCTAGATTGGATTGTGATTTTTGTCAATCCCACCCCTCATTTGTGGCACTGCTTCTGCATGTCCCAGCTCTTGAGAATCAAGAAGACTACGTCTGTCAATGAGCGATAGAGAAAATCGGATTTTTGTAAGATCTTACCGTAAAATCCTTTTCTCTTAAGCTCATTGACAGACGTAGTACCCGCCCCTCTATCATTGAGTTGGGTTGGGTTAAATTCTCTGTTACTGCTTTAGAACAGAACAGATTCCCTGTAGCAGAGAGAGGGAGGATATACCCTCAGGGACTGCCCCTAATGTGGAGCCAGAACGTTTTGTCTTTCTGCCTAGTCCTACTCCTGCGGAGACAACATAACCCAGCTCTTGAGAATCAAGAAGACTACGTCTGTCAATGAGCTTAAGAGAAAAGGATTTTACGGTAAGATCTTACAAAAATCCGATTTTTACTACTGTTTTTGCTTTATACCCACCTGATAAAAGCCAACCAACCAATGCACCAAGTGCATATCCATCAATACCTGCTGCCTTTAGAGGGATGGCACACGTATGTGCTTTTTTATATGCAAAAGTGTACAGACTTGAGAACAAGAACTGAACAAGATTGGTGCCACCTTGCCTCATGGCCACATCAAAGAAGTTTCACCGCAAAAACTCAGCAGGTGATGTGCATGTAAAAAGGACACATTTTAATTTAGAAAAGACACTTTTTTTTAGGACACCTTTATGAATAACCTGGGTTGTTTTGTCTGCATATGCTCAAAAAATAAAACAATGAGAATACTCTGACACTCATTTTGGACATCAAATACATGTTGCCAGATGTTTCAGGCATTCAGAACTGTATGTCAGTTAAGGGAAAGCACAATTTGCTGCGGTCATTTTGGTTGGCATATTTGCTTTGACAAAATAAATTGTACGATTTGAACTGAACAGTAAAAACACACATTACTTGCTTGGTAAACAAGCTGTAGTGATGAATGAGCAGCGCTGGGAGCCAATAAGTAAAGCAGCTCTATTACATACTTTGCTAAAAATTGTACAATTGTAAAGACATTTTATGATTCAGCAACAGTCTACTTACTGAGAAAAGCCTTAAATCATTAGAGCTTTTATTTGTGTAATATTCCCTGCTTTCCCTTAATTCTCTTTTCTTGACAGTTATGGACATGTTTCCTAATAGCTCTGGCATTTAAAGATAAGACGGCTTGTAAACAGATTAACTTTTTTTTAAATAGGCAGCAATTTCATCCACAATAATGTACCAATTCATAAACACCATTGCAACCAAAATTTTGAACACAAGATAAATGACCTATTGTATAATGCCTGCTATTAGGCTGACTTGATGGCCCTGTGTTCAGGAAGATAAGCCCCTTGTATTATTGCACTGTAATAAAATGAGATCATGTTTTAGCACTATAGATAAAGGAACTGCTGCATATATCTAGTACTGGGGATCAAGACACTTAATGTCCATTGCCTCCATAAATTCAGCACTCATTTCGCCTGTAATACAAATTATATTTCCAGGTAATATTTTAAAGCACATTGCATTTCAAAAGAAAAAAGGAAATTAGGCGACCAAAGTTCAATTTGTAGCATGTTATTAACCATTTCCACTTGAGCAGATCAGGAGGAGGATAATAGATGAGAGTTTTATTATTACATTCCCACTCAAATGAAGTGGTATCGGTGATAAGAAGTCAAAATAATGGCCATTGTGTATAATGAAATCAGTCAATGTCCTTGTGTCTTGCGTGTGTTTTTTTGGGGGGGGAATGTTTTTTTAGCGAGCAATAAACCTTCTTTTCTAGAAAACCAAAACAATTATTTGTACCAATGCTTTCAGTATTGTTATTTAATGCAATACAGTAGAGCACTGCAAAACACTTTCAGCCTCTATGCTGACTAAATATTTTGCGGTTTCAGATAAATAACAATCCTTTCTGTGAGAAAAAAATATGGGCTAAATAAGTGAGGAGGCAAACAAAATTAGAGTTATTGCTTGTAGCGACCAAATATTTTTTTATTCTTTATTCTCAAAGAAAATCAAAGAAGGTACAGTGCATCCAGGAAGTATTTACAGTGTTTCACCTTTTCCACATTTTGTTATGTTAGTCTTATTCCAAAATAGATTAAATTCATTATTTTCCTCAAAGATCTGCAAACAATACCCCATAATGATAAATTGTAATCATAGTAGAAGAGGTTTGTTTGAAATCTTTGAAAATGTATTAAAAAAAAACAAAAAACTAAAGACACACATGTACAAAAGTATTCACAGCCTTTGCTCAATAGTTTGTTGAAGCACCTTTGGCACCAATTACAGCCTCAAGTCTTTTTGAGTATGATGCTGCTGTCAAGGCCTTACCTTTGCCTTCCTGTTGGCATCTTGGACATGTTCAGACTGCTGCCTCTTATAGATTCTGATTATATCATCATTTCCTACTGCCTGGGTGTTGCACATTGATGATGTCACACACCTGACTATATCACTTGCTGGGTTGCTATCATTGCCCTTGTGTTTGTGCTCCAATGTGCATCTCTGCTAGCAGTCTTTTGTTCTCTGTGTTCCTCCATGCATGACCTGGCTTGGCTGACTACTCTCCTGGCTCTCGACCCAGCATCGGCTGATGACCCGGCTTCGGCAGACTACCCACTTCTGGATCCAGCCCCGGCTTGGATTACTACCCAAGCCTGGACTTGACCCCGGCTTGTTCCTGCTCTCATTTCCTCGCTGTTGCTGTGCGGTTATTATTAATATTGTTTCCTCCAATAAACTGCTTCATTTTACCTGCATTCCCGTGTGGTCTGGTTTCCTGGCACCCTGACTGCTACAAACTTTGCACACCTATTTTTGGTCAGTTTATACCATTCTTTGCAGGATTTCTCAATTCTATGAAATTGAATGGGGAGCTTCGGTGCACAGCCATTTTTAGAAATCTCCAGAGATGTTTATTCGGGTTTAAGTCTGGGATCTGGCTGAGCCACTCAAGTACATTCATGGAGTGGTCCGGTAGCCACTCCTTTGTTATCTTGACTGTGTGCGTAGGGTCATAGACCTGTTGGAAAAAGAGGAAACTTCATCCCAGTCTGAGGTCTAGAGGGCTCTGGAGCAGGTTTTCGCCAAGGATTTCTCTGCACATTGATGAATTCCTCTTTCCCTCCATCCTGACTAGTCTCTCAGTCCCTGCTCCTAAAAAAAATCCCCACAGCATGATGCTGCCACCACCATGCTTCACTGTAGGGATGGTATTGGCCAGGTGATGAGCAGTGCCTGATTTCCTCCAGACATGATCATTGTCATTCAGGCAAAATAGTTCAATCTTTGTTTCATCAGACCAGAGAATTTTGTTTCTCATGGTCTGAGAGTCTTTAAGGTGCCTTTTGGCAAACTCCAGGTAGGCTGTCATGTGCCTTTTATTGAGGAGTATCTTCCGTCTGGTCACTGTACCATACAGGCCTGATTGGTGGAGTACTGCAGAGATGGTGGTTCTTCTGAAAGGTTCTCCTCTCTCCCCAGAGAATCGCAGAAGCTCTGTCAGAGTGAACATCGGGTTCTTGGTCAAGTCCCTGATGCCCGATTGCTCAGTTTGGGTGGGTGGCCCGCTCTAGGAAGAGCCCTGGTGGTTCCAAACTTCTTCGATTTACGAATGATACAGGCCACTGTGCTCATTGGGACCTTCAGTGCTGCAGAAATTTTTCTGTACCATTCCCCAGATTTGTGCCTCCTTACATTCCTGTCTCTGAGGTCTATAGACAATTCCTTGGACTTCATGACTTGGTTTGTGCTCTGACATGCACTGTTAACTGTGGGACCTTATATAGTCAGGTGTTTGCCTTTCCAAATCCTGTCCAATTAACTGAATTTAGCACAGGTGGACTACAGGTTGTAGAAACATTTCAAGGATGATCAGTGGAAACAGGATGCACCTGAATTCCATTTTGAGTGTCATGGCAAAGGCTGTAAATACCTGTGATTTATTTCATTTTTTATTCGTAATACATTTGCAAAAATTTCAAACAAACTTCTTACACATTGTCAATATGGGGTATTGTTGAATTTTGAGGAACATAATTTAATAAATTGTGGAACGAGGCTGTAGCATAACAAAATGTAGAAAAAGTGAAGTGCTGGGACTACTTTCCGGATGCACTATATCTATTGAATCATTGTGAGTAAAAATTTTTCTCCTATTTTCTCCACTGTTTACCCAACAGCACTTGTGCTGTTGAGAGTCATGGCCTTCAACAAACATGACGATACATAAAAAAGTTACCCACTTGTCCATTCCTTTTCACCTGTGTGTCATACCTGTCAGTGGAAACAGGCACAGGCAGCATGACTCTCTGATATCTAAGCCAAAATCTTATGGGTTTTTGTATTCAAATGATCATATACACTGCTCATCAAAATTAAAGGGGCACTTTTTAATCAATCAGTTCAGCATCAAGTAAATTTAACTCCTGGGATATTGATCTGGCCAGTTAAGTAGCAGAGGGGGTTGTTAATCATATTCAGCTTCTTTAGTGTTAAAGAAATTAACAGGTGCACTAGTTTGGCAACAATGAGACGACCTCCAAAATAGGAATGGTTTTACAGCTGGAGGCCGCTGCCTTTTTTTCCCTACTCATCTTCTCTGACTGTTTTTCACTAGTTTTGCATTTGGCTAGGGTCACTATCACTACTGGTAGCATGAGGAGATTGGACCCTAAAGAGGTTGCACAGGCAGTCCAACTCCTCCAGGATGGCACAGCAATACGTGCCATTGCCAGAATGTTTTCTGTGACTCCCAGCACAGTCTCAGGAGAAAGATAGTTACTATAAGAGCGCTTGACAGGGCCGTAGAAGGTCCTTAACCCATCAGCAGGACCTGTTGATGTTCCTTTGTGCAAGGAGGAACCGGATGAGCAGTGCCAGAGCCCTACAAAAATTACCAGCAAGCCACTGGTGTGAATATCTGGAACCAGTCAATCAGAAACAGATTTCATGAGGGTGGTCTGAGGGCCTGATGTCCTCTAGTGAGCTCTGTGCTCACTGCCCGGCACCGTGGAGCTTGATTGGCATTTGCCATTGAACACCAGAATTGGCAGGTCCGCCACTTTTCACAGATGAAAGCAGGTTCATCCTGAGCACATGTGACAGACATGAAAGGGTCTGGAGAAGCGGTGGAGAACATTATGCTGCCTGTAACATCATTCAGCATGACCGGTTTAGTGGTGGGTCAGTGATGGTCTGGGGAAGCATATCCATGGTGGGGCACACAGACCTCTACAGGCTTGACAATGGCACCCTGACTGCCATTAGCCATCATGATAAAATACCTAGACCCATTGTCAAACCCTACACTGCTGCAGGGGGTTCTGGGTTCCTCCTGGTGCATGACAATGCCTGGCATTGTGGCAAGAGTATGCAGCTAGTTCCTGAAGGATGCAGGAATTGATACCAACACTTCTTGCTAAATTTAGTCGGTGTGTCCCGAGCTGTGTATCAATTCCTCCATTTCTGTTATTTAGGGTATGCGATGGAGCCATTCTTTAATTGAGGGAGGGTAAGGAGAACTCAAGTGTAATGGTATGCACTGTTTCGCTGCGTTGACCATGTGGATGGCTAATGATTTTCTTGTTTTTGTGGAAGACACGTCATGCCAGAAGGGTTGGATCCGCGGGCATGACCACTATATGTGTAACAATGTCCCCCGTTCTGAGAGGCATTGCCAGCAGGTCTCAGAGATTTCTGGGTAAAATTTGAGTAGTAAGTCTTGGGTGCGGTACCAGCGTGTTTGGGTTTTGTATCCATTTTCTTGGGTGGATACGTTTATCGAGCCCTTATGAATATTTGAATAAATCTGCTCCAAGTCTTCCTGTGAGAGGGATAGGGATAAATCTTTCTCCCAGGATGAGCAGGCTTTGTTCATCTTGGGGAGTGCTCATCAAAGAGTAGGGAGTGTACGGTGGAAATGAGATTGCGTTGTGGATTTTTTCTTAAACCTAACATTTCGAATTGAGTAAGTGATCTTGAGCAGGACAATTTTTTTTATATGAGCAGCGTATGTATTGTGTAAGTAAAAGGTATGACCATGGAGGTATGGGTGTTCTTTTCTTACGAGATGCTAGAGATGTGTTAGATAAGAAGTTACCCCTGTCCTAAAAGTGGTGTGCGAGTATTTGGTCGTGCGACCAATTGGCAATATTAATAATAAAGTGACATTTAACCTCAAATATATCAACTAATGTGCAAAAGTGTAACATTTTAAAACTCAAGTCATTAATCAATTAATTCCCATGTGACCTGTGCTAATATTTAATGTAACGACTAAAAAAGTGACCCCCAATATCCCCATAATACATTTCATTTTTTTTTTATCTCCATAATACATTTCATTTTTTTTTGTTTTTTTTAATTGAAGATTGAGATCTAAATCTACATCAAGATCCCAAAAATAAGCTCAGATGGTTCTTTTTTATGTCTAGGCCAAGAGTTAAGAGAGGTTTTGTGTGGTGGTGCCCCCTCTAGTTTCAAATTTGTGCGCTCTAATACCAACTTTTTCTTGTCGTGCAACCTACATATTGTGGGCCGCATGGACGCTACTATATACACATAACAAAGGATATGTAACATTTTATTAGCATGGTAATATTGTATATTATATTTCCAACATTTAAACTGAATTTGTTATTCTTTGTATTCTTACATGAAACATATCTACCACAAAGAATGGGCCACAATAATTTTTTAGAGTAGACAATCCTCTATCTAAATTTTGGGGGGTTTGGAAACAAGGGGTCAAAATCTTTATTTCCTAAGGATGAGCCAACCTTTTAAAAAATGATTTTCACCATATAATATGGACTTGAAATCCTTGTTAGAACGACAGTTTAATTTATCTATATTCACACTCTTCCTATAAGAGGACTCACACTTTTTATCTCAGAGTGATCGCCTTAAGTGAGAGTGATTGCATACAAGAGAAGCTTTTTGAGCATGGGGTTTTTGAGAACAAAGAGTAAAATAAAAAAAAAGTCAGCAACCAGTTTGAATTTTTGTGTACCAGAATGCCAGGCTCCGAATTCTGCTGCCAACCAAGATGTTTACTAGTATGGGAAGGAAATTCTTTTTTACTAGTATGGGAAGACAAATTAGGGGGCAACTTTAACATACAAAAAGAGATAACCAAACTGTTTTCTGTCCCTTCTTTTTGTACAAAAGTACAAGAGATTTGTTGTAAGCTATATTCTAGATGGTACAGAGTGCCTACTTGGTCTTTAATGTTCAAATAGGTCATAACAGAAAGGTAAAGGGTGTAAGTGACCAAAGGGCACCTTTTGCACATATATGTTCAATTAAACACTTCTGAAACTGGGTATTCCAATATACAGTGCCTTGCAAAAGTATTCGGCCCCCTTGAACTTTTCGACCCTTTGCCACATTTCAGGCTTCAAACATAAAGATATAAAACTGTAATTTTTTGTAAAGAATCAACAACAAGTGGGACACAATCATGAAGTGGAACGAAATTTATTGGATATTTCAAACTTTTTTAACAAATAAAAAACTGAAAAATTGGGCGTGCAAAATTATTCAGCCCCTTTACTTTCAGTGCAGCAAACTCTCTCCAGAAGTTCAGTGAGGATTTCTGAATGATCTAATGTTGACCTAAATGACTAATGATGATAAATAGAATCTACCTGTGTGTAATCAAGTCTCCGTATAAATGCACCTGCACTGCGATAGTCTCAGAGGTCCGTTTAAAGCGCAGAGAGCATCATGAAGAACAAGGAACACACCAGGCAGGTCCGAGATACTGTTGTGGAGAAGTTTAAGGATTTGGATACAAAAAGTTTTCCCAAGCTTTAAACATCCCAAAGAGCACTGTGCAAGCGATAATATTGAAATGGAAGGAGTATCAGACCACTGCAAATCTACGAAGACCTGGCCGTCTCTCTAAACTTTCAGCTCATACAAGGAGAAGACTGATCAGAGATGCAGCCAAGGGGCCCATGATCACTCTGGATGAACTGCAGAGATCTACAGCTGAGGTGGGAGACTCTGTCCATAGGGCAACAATCAGTCTTATACTGCACAAATCTGGCCTTTATGGAAGAGTGGCGAGAAGAAAGCAATTTCTTAAAGATATCCATAAAAGCTGTAGTTTAAAGTTTGCCACAAGCCACTTGGGAGACACATCAAACATGTGGAAGAAGGTGCTTTGGTCAGATGAAACAAAAATCGAACTTTTTGGCAGCAATACAAAACGTTATGTTTGGCGTAAAAGCAACACAGCTCATCACCCTGAACACACCATCCCCACTGTCAAACATGGTGGTGGCAGCATCATGGTTTGGGCCTGCTTTTCTTCAGCAGGGACAGGGAAGATGGTTAAAATTGATGGGAAGATGGATGGAGCCAAATGCAGGACCGTTCTGGAAGAATTGAATAGAAAAAATAGTGCAGCGCTAATATTCAAACATGAACAAATAACACAAACATAATGAGATAAAGATGAGTCCATGCAATGCCCGTGAAGTAAGGGTGAGGAAAGGGGTCCTGAATATAACAGTTGGTGCTCTTAGTGCACTGATATCCACCACCTTCTAAGTTGGCCTCTCACCTTAAAAACACTTGGATTAAGCATGTAATTCCTCTCTCAGAATGACTCCTCGATAATACATCCTCTTAAGATAGCATAACAGGGAAGCCCCAATCAGCCCCGTTCTGGTATAAAACCTGATGGAGTCTGCAAAAGACCTGAGACTGGGATGGAGATTTGTCTTCCAACAAGACAATGATCCAAAACATGAAGCAAAATCTACAATGGAATGGTTCACAAATAAACATATCCAGGTGTTAGAATGGCCAAGTCAAAGTCCAGACCTTAATCCAATCGAGAATCTGTGGAAAGAACTGAAAACTGCTGTTCACAAACGCTCTCCATCCAACCTCACTGAGCTCGAGCTGTTTTGCAAGGAGGAATGGGCAAAAATTTCAGTCTCTATGTGCAAAACTGATAGAGACATACCCCAAGCGACTTACAGCTGTAATTGCAGCAAAAGGTGGCGCTACAAAGTATTAACTTAAGGGGGCTGAATAATTTTGCACGCCCAATTTTTCAGTTTTTTATTTGTTAAAGTTTGAAATATCCAATACATTTCGTTCCACTTCATGATTGTGTCCCACTTGTTTATTCTTCACAAAAAATTACAGTTTTATATCTTTATGTTTGAAGCCTGAAATGTGGCAAAAGGTCGAAAAGTTCAAGAGGGCCGAATACTTTCGCAAGGCACTGTATATGTGAAACAAAATGGGATCCATTACCAATTCACTTCCATTATGCAGAATCTCCCATTGGTGTGTATAAATAGTCATTATAATCCCCACCCCTGAACATGGAAAAATATCTGCTTCCTAAATTGTTGAGCCAAGAAGGGACCCATCAAGAAGGGAATTTTGGACATGATGAATGCACTAAAGAAGTGACTTGATGGTGTTAGTTGTTTACCTGGAATTTCTTTTTTGCGAGATTGCAGCTTTGGTTTCAGCAATGTTTTTGCTTAAATAACTCAAAATTCGTAAAAGAAAATGGGACAATCAGTGGCCCTTATGAGTACACTGTAAATTTGTGACAAAATGAATCTCCCCACCAGGGACACAGACATCAATAAATAGCTGAGTGTTTCTTATCATTCCCTTCTCTAAAATTTGCCTTTATATACAGTATCCATAACAGTGAACATTTGCTGTCCCCTCAAAATAACTCAAAACACAGCTATTGATGTCTAAACCGCAGGTTTAGAATTTTCTTAGCGCAAGGTCTCGAACATCTACCAGCTCCACGATGTCGCCATGGAGGATTGGAAGAGGACTTCAGTCAACCTTTGAAGCGCTGGTCAACTCCATGCCCAAGAGGGTTTAGGCAGTCCTAGAAAATAAGGGTGGCATCACAAAATTGTTGCCTATGTTATGTTTAAATGTGCATACACCCCAATCATTGTAGTAGTATGTACCTATACATATCTAGATCCTGAGAGATCTTACACAAAAGAGGTAGTTCCATCCGCAATACACATTTATTGAAAGGGTTACTTAATATATATAAATTACACACTAACCGGTATTTACAACACATTAACAGTATAAGTCCCCTGGCTTATATGATATTTACAAATTACCTACAACAACCATATTTACAATTTAATGTATGTACAAGCATGGAGTTTACCTTTCCACTTCAGGTCGGTGCATGGCAGTCTGCCGTGTGTTCCCACACAAAAGAGAGCATAGGTTGGTGCGACAGCATTATATCCCCTCTTTTCTGTACTGTGGCTCATATAACTCTCCCTAATTGGTCACTGTACCTAGAAAATGTATATTGGGCACAGCCTGATTGGATGAGTCAAAGAAGGCTGATGTTTACTACCCATGTAGCGATCAGGGTAAACAAAAGGCCAACCTTTGAACTGGAACTAATTACAGTAACACCACAACACTCCATGCTTTTCATCCATTTCCTTCTAACTGAAATATATTTCTAATTACAATAATTATAGCTTTTAATTGAGATTTAACATAAACCTATTATGTAACAAAATATTGACACTTTGGTCCCAATTTGGACATTTTAACTTTGGGGTGCACTCACTTTTGTTGCCAGCGGTTTCAACATTAATGGCTGTGTGTTATTTTGAGGGGACAGCAAATTGACACAGTTATACAAGCTGTACACTCACTACTTTACATTGCAGCAAAGTGTCATTTCTTCAGTGTTGTCACACGAAATGATATAATAAAATATTTACAAAAATGTAAGGATACTGTACACTTTAATTTGTACAAATGTGTTGCCTTTAGAACTCATGGACAACTGAGAGTACTAAAACACTTTTGAGGTGATGATGGAAAAAGACTTTTGATAAATATATGTAATTCCTAAGTTTGTGTGAAATATAATTTTAGGCCTGGGTTTTACCGTTCTAATCACTATCTAATCCATGTGAACATTTAAATGTACATATTCTGTGCAGTGAATAATGCCAACTATCCACAACAGGCCAAGGATGTATTACTGGTAGAGAGGCCTTAGAAAAACCATGTCCATGCATGTGCTATCTGTATATTTTGATGTTTACATGGATTTCAGCTTTTAGAAAGCGAACATACAATTTTTATAAAACAATTTGTCACCATAAAGTGATTATAACCATTATCCTCTTTATGGAAAAATATTTATTTATTTTACACAGTACAGCCCATAATTTGAATAATATTGTTTAACCACTTTTTACCCTGCCAAAGTACATAAATGGCCTGGCGGAAGCTCTCTAGTTTCCGGGAGGACGTACCCATACATCCTCCCAGAAGAGCATTATGCACATTGCCCTGAGGCACAATCCATGACTGCTTTGTCCACTGGAAACAGCAGCTCACTGATCATGGTGCCAGGTTTATGTGAGCAACCCTGGTACCATGTGATTGGTCACAGTGATAACATGGTACCAGGGCAGCTTAAATCACAGTTAAAGTAGCAGACATGGCTGTCATTCATAATACCTTGTTTACTACTGCGTGATCTTTGTGATTGATCGCAGTGATCACATTGCACCAGGCCTCTTATCACAGTGGCCCTTTGCCATATGATAGCAGTGACCAATCACATTAGTAAACTAAAGCTTCATGAATGAAACCCTTGAACAGTGTTCCTGATTGCTTATACAGTGATAATCAGAGTGTAAAACAAAATCACTGTTAACCTTCCAGAGTAGGCTGCACATCCTGCTGACTACATTCCTGCAAGATACCGGGCCAATGAACATAACAGTTCTGGGGTCAGGCTTGTAATAGTAGGCTAGACTTACATAGCTTATGGGAACTGGGACTGCTATAGGTGACACTACACTATAGTCCCTGTCCACTCTTATAGAGGTGACCATTACAGTAAATTTGTTTTTGACATGATTTATTTGTGTCATACACAATACTGTATATGCATTAATCAGTCCAGACCGTGAAAGTCTCAAACGTGGTATTGCCATACTCAGGAGGAGTAGCAGAATGTGTTTTGGGGTGAAATTCTAAGTATGCCCAAGTTCCGGGTGAGCAAATAATTTTGTTTCAAAAAATAGAATTATTTTTCATTTTCTTTCCACTTTTTCCAAATACTTGCAGCAATAAAATTAAATCCCCAATTAGACTCACCAATGCCTCTTAAAGAAATACCTTACTCTCTAAGCAAAAAGAATCATGATTCTCTCTTTATCCTGAATCGTGCAGCTCTACTGTATAGCCATTTGACCAATGTTCCCTAGTTTCTGTAAATTGTATTTACAGGTTTGTTTTACTACATTTTAGGGCAATACACTATCAAAGCTATGGCTGTTTTGCAAAAGGATACCTGTATATAGGGTGGACAATTACATTGCTGTAACAAAATAATAAATTATCCCTCACGCTAATATCGTGAACTAATATTAATAATTCTACTCCAAAAGACACTATTTAGAGTAGTGTGTGCTCATACTGTGATTGATTCAATAGTGATGCTGCAGCTTAAACAAAATCAACCAAATAGTGTACATATTCAAATTATTACACCAAGCTGCACACAAAATAATTGAAATAAACGTGCATGTGAATAAATAAATAAATGTCTTAAAAATATCCAAAAAAATTAATTTGATATAAGAAGTGAAATTTCATAAACTCCCACAATGTGTTCAAAGTTAATTTTGTGACAATATGTTTTCCTGAATGGGATCCTCTGTGTTCAAGCTCCCGTGAGATCGTCAATAAACTTGTGCCTCCTGTGAGTTACACAGATCACCTTGAAATCCACCATCAATGTGAACAACCACTCCCATCGGTTGGTCACTTACCAGAAATTGTTGCCCCCCATTCTCATGGTGTGGGCAAATGCATTTTTAGGATTTCAATATCACCAGTCCCCTCTGTGTTAATGAGCAATCTTTGAGTATCCTCCTCCACACGACTCCACAGTAGTCATATAAGAAAAGAGAAACTTCTACTCGTGTGATACCGTTTAACAAAGATATTTATTTAAAACCTAAAAAACCCTTCTTCCATTGCAATGTTGATATAAAAAAGCACATTGGTGGGAATTAGGGGGATGTGGAGCGCTCCTCCAGTCCTTACCACCTCCGTGCTGGTTCAGAGACCTCGGATACCGACCTCCGCTCCTCTGATTGATTGCCATGTGGCTACACTGCAAACCGGACTGTCAGAAAAAAGGTTTCTCTTTTCATACTTGACTACTGTGGAGTGGTGTGGAGGAGGATACTCAAAGATTGCTCATTACCCAGAGGGAACTGGTGATATTGAAACCCTAAAAACGCATTTGCCCACACTATGACAACAATTTCTGGTAAGTGGCCAATCGATGGGAGTGGTTGTTCACATTGGTGGTGGATTTCAAGGTGATCTGTGTAATTCATGGAAGTCAAGTTTATTGCCGATCTCACGGGACCTTGAACACTGAGAGGATCCCATCCAGGAACACATGTCACAAAATTACCTTTGAACACATTGTGGGACTTTATGAACTTACACTTCTTATATCTAATTTAGTTTTTGGATATTTTTAAGACATTCATTCGTTTATTCACATCCACGTTTATTGAACTATTTTGTGTGCAGCTTGGTATAGTAATTTGATTAATATGTACATTGCTGTAACGCCTCTTTTGTCTTTCCTTATGTTTGATTCTGTTAATGTACAAATTAATATGCCATTTTAAGCTTAAAGTAGTTGTTTCATCGCTGTTTATGGACATTAGGATGTGATCTCCGCTGGGGCAGGCACTGATGTAACATTTCCTGTATTTTCTAAATTTTCTGTTTGCATGATTGTATATTTTATGTTGCATGTGTTTTTTAGCTTTGCTTTTTTTGCCATAAAACAGCAGGAAATTTGTAAAGTTTGTTACCCTTAATATTATTTTTTCCTATGTGTGTCATCACATGTGTATTTTATAAATCACAATCTCTATCATTCTCATGTACTTTCATCTAATGTACCTGATTGATCCTGCTGGTCACCTTTCTTCCTTGTTTTAAACTGACCACACAAAGCACAGACACTGATCTGTATTAGCGTGTTAAGTTTTCATCCTTTGACTGGCCATTCAGAGGCATAGGACACTGTACAGACACAAAGCATGCCTGTATTGAGTAGTTTGTTCAACCACCATGCCCCACCAACCAATCACAACCTGTCTCTCGAAGATACTTCCTGCTCAAGCACAGCCTGCATTATTGCCTTGGGTTGAACAGACTATTGAATTCAAGCACACTGTGTTGTACCCCACCCCCAGAAAGAAGAGATGGTCATAAGACAGAACTTTTTAACCTTGTTAAAAAGATAAGAAAGATCATTTCTGAAATTAAGGAAAGGCAGTTATGGTGCCTGCATAGGTATAACCATATTAGAAAGTGTCTTTTTAACATTGTATTTTCACAGCTACTTTACAGAAATATTGAATTTTTTATGACTCTAAAGTGCTTCTATCCTGCACAAATATTATGTGATTGTACTGGAATTGTGTGTGCTATAAATATGTCTGCCACGTAAATTTCAAAAAAATGGTTTTACCCATCTGAAGTGACATCAATCTGCTTCATGTATCAGAGTTCTAAGAAAATATCAATACCATTGGTTAATATAAATGAAATTAATTTTTGAATCTAGACAACAGAGAAATTGTGTTGCCTTGCTGAAGAAGCATCTCTGTCCTCTTGTGAAATTTAAGGTCAAGAGGTCAAGTAATTTTCCCAGTCTTCAATGAGATCTAGTGAAATATGAACTTCATTCTCACTTGGCCTCATAGTGATGAGATAAAATGAGCTGATACATCATTTCCTGCAGTCCTATTATCCTCTGGAAATCTGAAGAGAAAACCTCAGATATTTAAAGCTGCCTACAAGCCCATCCTCTATACTGTATTTAATTTGTGCCCGATCATTATACCGCTCATTTTCAGTTTAATTACTTCAGTGCTTTCATTTTTTGTCAAATGAAGGGAATCTGTTTTTTTGGGATACTTTTATTTTAGCATAGTTGAATTTAGTGTTAAATGGCTCTATTTTTCCAATATGTGCTGGCAATGTATGTTTTCTAATGTACTCTACACAGGAATGAAAATAGTATTCTTGTAGACCAATGAAAGTGGTTGTCATATTCATAAGCAGGGATGAACTCAGGCATGTTTGGATCCTAGTTTGAACCCAACTGTGAGTGAGACCGTCAGGAAGCTGTTATCTATAGTGGGCCAATCCCTTGCATCCAGGCATTTCTCTGCCCTGCAGCTGCGTGTTTGCAAGGAGCATGTATACATGCATCTGTGGAGGATGCTTTGGCCACACATGATTTACTCAGTACAGTGACCACTTTCTAGCAAACTCTCACATGGCTTTGGACTAGGATCCAAAAACCTACATGAGCACATTGTAAGTAAACTTTGCCTTTCACAGTTGTAAGGATGGTAGAAAAACTTCCTGATGGAGCCCTGGGCAGCAGTAGAATTTTATACTGGACCACTCGTCTCTGTTGCAAGGTTAATGCAGTTGTCTTTTTAACCAGTACCCAATAAATGCATGTTTTGTAAATGTTTTCAAGAGATGTAAGAAATTGTCTGAAAATACTGGGCAAAAATGTCCCATTTCTTAATGTTTCCAAAGCCCAACTCAAGACAATTTTCTTTTAGAGTAAGGAATTGCCAAACCTCTGCAAACTTTAACTGGTATAGCGACCGTAGTAGCTACCCCTCAGGATCCCTCCAATGCCATGATGATAGGGGGGACCATTTGAGTCACTGAAACACATTTCTATGATACAAAAGTCTAAATAAGATGAAACCTGGACTTTTTACATTCTGCTTTTGGCACTTTCCTCTTTGCACATCCAATTCCAAAAACTAATGTTTTCTAATGGGCTTCCTGCAGTCATGCACCCCACGTTGGTTAGCCTGCCCCAGGGCACACTTATGCTGGCTCATTCACCTGCACTGCTCAGCATCCTGTTGGCAGTCAACATCACCTGCCTACTCCCCCGTTCAGCCTTGATTGGTCCATCCTTTCTAAGATGCTTTGTTAAACCTTTGACCCTTTTACACAGATTTTTTAGTGTATCTGATTACCTGCCATTTCCTGTATTTGAGATTTTGTGTACTGACCCTTTTTGAGTGTTTTCTGACCTGTCTGGATTGACTTGCCTATTCACTGATCATGTCTCTGCTTACCACCTAGACTGACCCTTGTTTCTTTGCTGACCATGTCTCTGCCCAGCGCACACTTTTTCTGCATGCCTCACTGGTTACTTTCCTGACGAGGCACCATCCCTGCCATCTTCTGCATACACTGTATTCCCCTGTGCAGCAGATTTTTTGTCCTATCTTTTCTTTGCCATTTCTGTTATGTGGTCATAGAACTTGTATTGTGTATTAACTTTTAGGGGCAACCAATTTCCAGTAGGCCTGGTTGCCTTAAGGGAACAAGGGCTGCTATAGACAAATCTGCACTAACCACTTAAATATCTGATGACTTGTACTGGGGTGAGCATTACACCTGTTCGATTTGCTGTTGGGTTTTTTAATGTGGTCTGTCTATTCATTTTGAATTCCCCTCACTTGCAACTTATCTGGAAAGGAAAGGAGTGTGAATCCTCCTAATGGGGATGACTAGAAAATTGAGAGATTTCCCCTCACTTCCTAATTATGACTGATGCCTAACAAAGAGAAAATTAGCAGAATCTCCCAACCAAGGACACAGACAGCAATAACAGTTTGGGGGAAGTTTCTACTTCTTCGCATCTCAAAAAAAAGTTTGGGCTTTAATACCTTTCCTAATCATTATACATTTATAATCGGTGAAGTGTTGGATGGTCATTAACCCTGTTTCATTTATAAAAGGCACTGGATAAAGGACCTTTGGGGTGTTATTGCATCCATGAATGTCTGTGAACTGAGCCATCTTTGGAGGGCTCCATTATCAGCCAGTGTACACAGCCGATATGAGAGTCTCTGCACGTGATTGGTCATAGTGACCCCAATCACAGTGATCATAGATGTAAACAGTATAAACCATTCCTCTTATGATGGAAGCAGGGGAGGAAAGGAAACTAATTAATTCATGAGTAATTTATTATATTTCCGGAGCAAAATATACATCATGGCAGTAGCAGATAGATTGTTTTTTTTTTTTTAACCTCTTGCCTCTCTATATGACCTGTATGTTAACACTTCACCTCCCTTATCCTGCACATTAACCTCCTAATCTATTTTCTCCCACTGTATGTGACCTGTACATTACCCCTTAATCTTTATCCTTTTTTCTAAGACCCGTATGCACTGTCTCTAGTGCACCATTTCCAAGTTTTAGTCCTCTACTTCATTTAAAAATAAAAACATAATCACCTTGGGGTGTTTACTTCCCAAAATGGGGTAATTTTAGGGGTGTTTGTACTATCCTGACATTTCAAAATATTTTTTTAAATATAACTGGTCTTTTTCCTTTTATTTGGTAAAAAAAAAACACTGTTATAAATACTACCAAAAGAAAGCTTTATTTGTCTTAAAGAGTTAATTAAAATTAATTTGATATTGTGCTATGGTGTGATTGTCCAACAAACTATCACAGCACAGGAAACTGAAAATAGCCTGGTAATGAATGAGTATTACAGGTTGATACTCAAGTGGTTAAATGATTGTGGGTAGCAGTGATAAAATATAACTTTATTGAATCACAAATGTACAGATATATTATCTGCCAATTTGTTTCTTGAATGTTTAAGAAGAGAATGTATTCGTGCCTATTCAATAAATGTAGCTATGAAAGTATATTTTGCTATTAATATGTTCTATCCTATATTTTTGGTGTATTTGCCATACCGTTAAACTTGACATAACTTCTGAGCAATGGTGGAAATGCAGTTTCCATAGTAACTAGTTTACTGGAGGGCTGGGCTTTGCAAAAACTGCTGTCAATTTATGACAAAAGTCCCACAGAAGACAGTCTTACATCTAATCCAATTTTAATTGAACTCCGGAGACTTTGAAGTACGTCTGTAGAAGCGGATAATTGTACTGCCTGACATAGCAGAGGCTAAACTGAGTGCATTGGTTTAACAACTATTTAATTTTTTCCTACTTTTTAGTATTGAAAAAAAATTGATAGATCCTCCGGAAACCTTTGCCTGTGTATGTATATATATATATATATATGTATATATATGTATATATATATATATATATATATACACACACACACACAAACGTGCATCTCATAAAATTAGAATATCATCAAAAAGTTAATTTATTTAAGTAATTCAATTCAAAAAGTATATTTTATATAGATGTGTTACACAGAGTGATATATTTCAAGCATTTATTTCTTTTCATTTGATGATTATGGCTTAAGACTAGAAAAAAACTCAAAATTCAGTATCTCAGAAAATTTGAATATTACATAAGACTAATAAAAAAAATTATTTTCGTTACAGAAATGTTAGCTTACTGAAAAGTAGGTTCATTCACAGTATAGTATGCACTCAGTACTTGGTCGGGGCTCCTTTTGCATGAATTACTGCACCAATGCAGCATGGCATGGAGGCGATCGGCCTGTGGAACTACTGAGGTGTTATGGAAGCCCATGTTGTATTGATATAGGCCTTTTGCTCATCTCCGTTGTTGGGTCTGATGTCTCTCATCTTATTCTTGACAATACCCCACAGATTCTCTATGGGGTTTAGGTCAAGTGAGTCTGCTGGCCAATCAAGCACAGTGATACCATGATTATTAAACCAGGTACTTTTGGTAGTGTGGGCAGGTGCCAAATTCTGCTGGAAAATTAAATCTGCATCTCCATAAAGCTGGTCGGCAAAGGCAAGCATGAAGTGCTCTACAATCTCCTAGAAGATGGCTGCACTGACTGTGGACTTGATAAAACACAGTGGACCAACGCCAGATGACATGGCTCCCCAAATCATTATGGCATCCATATAAATGATGAGTTTCACTTTTTTAAATAAATTACTGAAATAAATAAATTTTTTGATGTTCTAATTTTATGAGATGCATCTGTATATACAGTGCTCCAAAACGTAAATGTATATCATTGGGATTTTATGTGATAGATCCAACACCAAGTGGATCATATTTGTGAAGTGGAAGGAAAATGATAAATAGTTTTCAAAAATGTATACAAATAAATATCTAAAAAGTGTAGTGTGCATTTGTATTCAGCCCCCCGAGTCAATACTTTGTACAACTACCTTTCGCTGCAATTACAGCTGCATGTCTTTTTGGGTATGTCTCTACCAGCTTTGCACATCTAGAGTTAAATTTGTGCCCATTCTTTGCAAAATAGCTCAAGCTCTGTCTGATTTGGATAGAGAGCATTTGTGAGCAGCAATTTTCATGTCTTGTCTCAGATTCTCAATTGGATTTTGGTCTGGACTTTGACTGGGCCATTTTAACACATGAATATGCTTTGATCTAAACATTCCCTTGTAGCTCTGACTGTATGTTTAGGGTTCTTTGTCCTGTTGGAAGGTGAACCTCTGCCCCAGTCTCAAGTCTTTTGCAGACTCGAACAGGTTTTCTTCTAAGATTGCCCTGTATTTGGCTCCATCCTTCTTCCCATCAACTCTGACCAGCTTCCCTGTCCCTGCTATATGGGGTGTTCAGGGTAATGCGCAGTGTTAATTTTCCACCACACAAAGCATTTTGCTTTTAGGCCAAAACATTAAATTTTGGTCTCATCTGATCAGGGCACCTTCTTCCACATGTTTGCTGTGTCCCCCACATGCCTTCTCGCAAACTGCAAACATGACTTCTTATGGCTTTCTTTCAACAATGGCTTTCTTCTTGCCACTCTTACCTAAGGTCCAGATTTGTGGAGTGCACGACTAATAGTTGTCCTGTGGACAAGTTCTCCCACCTGAGCTGTGGATCTCTGCTGCTCCTCCAGAGTTACTTTCAGAGTGCATGGTTCAGGAGTGTGCTATGTACAGAGTGCGGGGTCCAGGATTGTGCTATGTAAAAAGTGCAGGGTTCAGGTGTGTGCGAATTGCTAAGTACAGCGTTCAGAAGTGTGTTACATTCAGAGTGCACAGTTCAGGAGTACGATACGTACAGAGCGCAGGGTTCAGGAGTGTACTACGTGCAGAGTAGAGCATTTAGGAGTGTGTTACATTCAGAGTGTACGGTTCACGATCGCACTACATAAAGAGGGCAGGGTACAGGAGAGCACTAAGTATAAGGTGCAGCGTTAAGAAGTGCCCTACATTAAGACCGCAGGGTATTTATAGAATGCAAGTGTGCATATCTCACAGGCCAGTTTACACCACTCCCTGCCCCAAAAATTCTGCCCCCCCCCCCCCAAGTACAGAGCTCTTATCTCCTCCCTACCCAGTGCAGAGCACCTCTCTCCACCTTTACCAGTACAGACCTCTCCTTCCTGTCTAGTACACAGCGCTGAGTGTGCCACCGGGATCCCTGTAATATGTAAAACAACATTTTATATGTGACAGTGACTAGTGAGTAGCAATGCAAGGAGCCAGTGCCAAAGGTTCCAGCTGAAAAATAAAAGCCCTTAGTGCATTCAACTGTTTTAGGGGAACTATTATGATAAATATATTCTGTTTTAATTACGCAATGATTTTCTGCTCCTTTTGAAGCCGGGTTGTAACCAACAAAATCTTTGACATACATCATTTTCCTACCATCACATTCTCTCTGGTTGCTCTTCACATAGACCTTTTGTTTCTGAGGTTCTATGATGGCTCACAGGATTGTCTGAATTGTAATCTTATGTCTGTACTGAAAGGTTGCATTCAATTCTTATTGCAGTTGACCTTGTCAAATAATTACGTTGAATTGTAAAACCTAATAAAAATTTATTGAATTGAAAATATGCAATGGTTATTATAGCCTGTACTGAACATGTCATCTCAGCATCTTGTCTGGAATGGGTTGGATTTGTCATTTTGAATTCACTGAAGTGCTGATAAAGCCTCTAAACAAAATATGAATTGTGTTGTACAAAAACCTTTAGACACAGCCATTCTTCACACACAGACATTATATTAATATCTGCTAGGTTACTGAGTGGCAACTGTTAAACTGGCTGGGGTTTTCTTGTAAAATCATTGCTGAACAAAAAATGTGTGGCTACTTCCATTTTCCGAACACTCATCAGTTATCTTCAATTCTGGTGAACTCCTGTAAAGGAGATTATCTTTTATGTTAGACTACTTATACTCTGCTTTATTACTGCCATTTGAAGCTTGAAATATTATTTAAATATTCTCTAAATCTTACTGTTCACGGTACTGCAGAGAATGCCACATTATATTTTAGCAATGCTTCATATTGGAAAAGTTTGTACTTTATAGGTTTAAGTACTTTTTTTTTTTTTTTTTTTGCCCTTTCAGATTTTGGCCTACACTGAGGGAGTGCATGGAAAATGGCTCTTCACAGAAATCCGTGCCGTATTCTCACGGCGATATCTTTTGCAGAACACAGCCCTGGAAATATTCATGGCAAACAGAGGTAATGTCTTCGTACAATATATAATGGCAACATAACATGGGCATGTTTAAGGTTTCTTAAAGGGATGGGGGGGGGGTTGTTAAAAAATAAATAATAATAATATACATTTAATTTAGTAACCCAAAAATAATCTAAATGATAAATGGATAAAAATATAACCTGTGTCCAGAGATCTACTAATTTCTAGTTTATCCAGAGATAGGAAAAGCTCTTATAAAGTGGGATCCAGTTTGCACCAATTAGCAAAAAAAAAGTCTTCCCGACCCAGTTCAATAACTCACTGGATCAGCATTCTTGTATATATTACTTATAAGCAGCCATTTAAAGTGTTTGTTCATAAACACAATCATAAACTGCTAGAGCCACTTCTGGTGTAATATTTTTCCACATTTCTAGTGAAGAAACTTTTTTACATGCAATAGTTTAAACCTTTTTTATTCTAGTTGCAATGAGTGCCCTTGTTCATTTTTTTGGTTAAGATTTCAGTTTTGGTTAACATAAAGTGAACACTTGTGTAATATATTAATATCCTTAAGTTTAGTTTAGTTCATCCTTTCTCATAACTAAAGTATCCTAAATTGTACTACATATTGTGGATTAGGCATTACTTGATAGTATTTATGTCTCTGAAGTTTCTTTTTTGCTAAACGAAAAAGTCTTTCTAGATCTAAATTTAGTCTGATTCTTCTCAATTATTATTATACTATGAATATAAAAATTATGATTATCATTATGATTATTATTTTATGACTTGAACCTTCTGTTCCATGATTGCTGTTTTTTTTTTTTCCTCCAATGCGTTTAACTTTAACTTTACATCTAACTTTAATGAACCTTTTTTCCAAATATCTACCTAAACAACCATGGTGTCTGTCAGCTTGTAAGTTGGAGAGGTTTTTCCACAACATAATGTTGTGTCATCTGTGGACATAGGATCAATACTTTTAACTACTTGAAGACCAAGCCAACAATAAAAATCTGTATTTTTTACTATAAAATTACTTGAAACCCCCAGACATTATATGTATGTATAAGCAGAGGCCCTAGAGAATAAAATAATTGTTGCGATTTATTTTTTTTTTCATGTCACACTATTCATTTCATGCATCGATTTTACATACGCAGTTTTTTCTTTAAAAATACACTTTAGTGAATTTTAATGCATAAAAAGAAAACAAGAGTATGCAGCGCTTGGTGGAAAACACAAAAAAATGAGCAATCTATATTAGATACATAGTGTCACAATATATCAATGTACACTAGAAAAACAGTGAAAGAAGAGTCTGTGGAGAGGAAAAACGTCCAACAGGAAGCTCAGGTGGTGTGTTGAATAGATGTGACCTTCACCAAAACACCCAAAGTAATAGCCTCTTACCAGACTTATATGATCCCCATGACAGAGATCATATAGCGCTTGCAACAAGGGCTCCTCACACTCCACAGCACTCCTCGATTCTTGTACATGTAAAGGATCACCTCCAGCAAAGAACTGCCTTAGTACCATCAAACAATATCCTCTCGTGGGGACATATAGTCATGTCACATGTAGGAAAAAGAGACCTTGCATGGTGTAATACGTTCAAGATATTACTTTAATAAGAAGTAGATTTTACACTCACATGTGAATCACGACATATAGGCATCAAGTTATGGTCTTGCGGGGATCTCCAGATGAAATGTGCGGTAGCTGCAGCCCGGTCTCCTGAGTGAAGTAACAGGACACTAAAGGGTGTGCATAAAGCAGACGATCACCGGTCCCCTACCGGTTTCATCAAAGTATGACATCATCCGGGGGCGTCGGAAAACAAATGCGTCGGAAATGCATAAAAACAAAATATGTAATCCAATTTTTGGGTGAAAGATAAAAGATGACCTTACGCGGAGTAAATCGATACCGAACATGTCACCCTTTAAAATTACGCATGCCTATGAAATTGCAACAAACTTAGATACTTAAAAAAATATCCATAGGTGACACTTTAATATTTTTTACAAATTACCTGTTTAGAGTTACAAAGGAGATTTAAAGTTATAATTATTGCTCCAGCTATAATGTTTGGGGTGATACCCCATTTGTGTGGTGCAAAACACAGTTTATATATGCGTGCATGACCTACGTATACGCTCAGGGGGATGAGGAGCTTTAATATTTTTTTATTTATTTTTTTTATTTTTACACTGTCACACTTTATTTTACACTGTTACACTGTCACTTTAATTTTTTGTGTATGTAAACATCCCTTGTGATAGAAGTAAAGCATGACAGGTCCACTTTACAGAGACCCCACATCTGTCTTCTGCCCTTAGTAGGATGAGATAAAAAAAATCCCATTCTGGTCTCCTAAACCATAGAGATGATCAGCTGGCAGAACCACCGGCTTCAGTGCCAGACTTCCTGATCTCACGGGAGAGACACGGGTGGGAGGGGTAACCCCTCCCACTGCCTCTAAAAGTGATCCAGCAGTTAATCAGTTGCTCAGGTCACTTTTACAGGGGTAGGGATTTGTCTGCTAAAAATGTTAACTCTGGGGTTATGACTGACAGCTGCACCACTTGAACACAATAACGTATATACAAAGTGGGGAAAATAATTATTTGATCCCCTGCAGTTTTTATAAGTTTGTCCACTTACAAAGGAATTAAGGGCCTATATATGTTATCATAGGTGAATTGTAAATGATAGAGACAGAATATCAACCAAAAATCCAGAAAAAAACATGATACAAATATTATACATTGAGTTGCAGTTCATTGAGTAAAATAAATATTTGATCCCCTACGAACTCGTTATGTGTATAAAAGACACCTGTCCACAGAATCTTTCTTCCATTCAAACCTCACCATCATGGGCAAGACCAAAGAGCTGTCAAAGGACATCAGGGACACGATTTTTGACCTGCTCAAGGCTGGAATGGGCTACCTGAGAAGGTGAGAAGGAGACCATTTTTGGAGCGATTATTTGCAAATGGAAGAAATACAAAATAACCACTAATCGCCCTCGGTCTGGAGCTCCATGAAGTCGCAATTAATTCAGTTGCGAAGACATGAGTAGTGGCAATTTGAATGGCTCTATTGCCGGCAATGGGGTGCGACTTGTCATGTGATTTGAAACTATCAAATCACAAGACAAATCGCACTGGTGTGAACGAGGGCTTAGTATTGTTTTCTTTCCAGTATATTTGTATTTGAATGTGGTTTACAAGGTAAAACCGGCAGGAATCTGGGTATTGTATCAATATTTTGGAATGATACAAAATATTTTGTCATGTATAAATACATAAAAATATACATTTAGTTCAAACACATAAAGTCAGAGCCTACAATTCATTATATGGACTGCAAAGAGGAAAATGATGGTTACAATAATATGACAAGTTAAATATGTGAAAGAGTAGCATAGGATCACACTCCTACTTTGTCATTGTAAACAGTCATAATTTACTCAGGAAAACGGAATTATAATTTTCTGTGACATGTGTATAGAATATGTTGCATAGCCATAAATATTTGTTTGAGAATGCATACAAACAAAAATGCAGAGGAAGCACGTTTAGCTTTTAAAAATGTTGGAAGGGGAGTCTTGCACAAAGTCACATACCAACCATGTTTAGAGAAGCCCAAACTTACTGCACAGCTACACCATGTGCTGTTACACAATAGGAACACATATAAAAACTTTTCTCTTTCGTTCATTGACAAACACAGCTCCTGATCTTCCTAACCATTAGGCTATACTGCCCCCTACAGGAGTAGGACACTAGACAGAAAAAAAAAGTCTTGCTATGCCTATCGGCAGTCCCAGGGGGTATACATCCTCTCTCTGCTATAGGTACTCAGTTTTTTTCTGCCTAGTTAGGAGTAGTGACTTAGTTCCTTGCTGGGATCTCTGGTCCTGACATTTTTTTTCTTTTTAGAGAGAATTTATTTCTCATGGATTTTTTCCTATGAGCTCTACAATCAACTGGTGGACGCAGGGCGATGGGCTGGATAATCTAGATCCAGTGGTCAACCCAGTCTGGCCAGCGAGTGCACAAAGACCTAGGTCGGCTGCGACATAGCCCCACCTTAAGGGGGCGGGCCTGCAAGTTAAATGTCTTACGAGGTTCCTCTTGGCCGACCTACCCCCCCTCCATTTCGATGGAGAGGAGGTTCTGGCTGGAGCGGTGCCCGTCTGGTTCCTGGTATGGTAATTGACTGTCCCCCTCTTCCCCTGGAGGGTTTTGGGGTGAATGTGAGCCCCTCCATAAGACAGTCAGGCTCCCCTCCTTCCTGTTAGGCACCCCCCTCGGTCTGGTGTGCCCTGTGGACCATATCGCTCTCCCATACATCCCCCCCTCCTTCACTAATACTGAGGCTGTGGGGTGGCCTGGTCTACCACCTGGGATTGGGGGCAGGGTGCGGTGCTGGTGATGGAGGCGGGAGGGGGTATGTACCTAGTGGGGGCTCCTGTCAGGGGCCCCCCTTCCTGCCATTTTCAGAAGCCTAGGAATCCCTTCTGGGAGCCTTGTGCCGCCATTTTCTTGAAGCCTGTGTGCCTAATGCATGGTGTCCATGTTTGTGTAGTCCAGTGGCCATTTTTCAGTGGTTTGCCCTCTGGATGGCGATTTCGGTGGTGGGAGCCCCTCCTCATCCCCTGGTGCTGACTCCTGGATCTTTTTGTTTCCTGATCGCCATTCGTGCAGTGCAGATTCTCCTGGTGGCTGCGGTGCCTGGTTTCTGTGGGGGGGGTGAGTCTGGTGGGGTCCTCTCCCTCTCTACTGAGGATCGATTGGTGCTCTGTGGCTGGCAACCGGGTTGGCTGCCAAAGCGGTAGGGGTTGTCCCTTAGCAGTGTTTTATGCTTTTTGTGGGGTCCCCCTGGTGACTCATGGAGTCTTTGGTGCACATTTCCCCACCTGATCCCCTCTGAGGTTGCAGGGCCCTCTGGGTCCCATCCATCCATCCTTCCATGCACTGATGGCAGTCCAGGAGTCCTTGGAGTCCCGGGTGGAGTTGGCTTTTGGACGGAAAGCACTGCCCCGCCTTCCCCTGCCTCATTTGTCTCATTAGATCCTAAATCTGATTTGGCCGCCACGTACGTGTTTCACCATGCTAGGTCTGCGACCACGCGCTCCTGAATCCTCAGATAGTGAGGAGGATTCCTTCACTTCTGCCACTGCGTACAAAAAGGCTCTGGTGGATGCACTGATTGGATCTGTGCGTGAGACCCTAAAGATGGAGGACGCAGCTGAAGCTGCGGCGGAGGCGCAGGTTCCATTTTGGCATTCACAAGTCATTCAGAGGTGTTCCCTCCTATTTTGACAGAACTGTCACTAAATAGTGGGGCCACCAAACCGTCCCCTTGGGGTCCCCAAGCGATTTTGCTAGGCGATACCCCTATGAGAAGTCCCCTCTTAAGAAGTGGACTGTACCACCTGTGGTAGACCCTCCGGTTTCCAGATTGAACAAGGCAGCCATGATTCTAGTTGAAGAGTCCCCGGCCTTTTAAGGACCCGGCTGATAGGAAGGCGGAGGCTATAGCCCGCAATATGTACACCCTGGCTAGTTCAGTACTGAGGCTGATATTCACCATTGCCCTGGTGTCGCAGGCTCTGACTGAATGGACTAGGCTTTTGCCCGGTAACCTGGAGGGGGATTAGCTCTCTCCTGCGGACCAGCTGTTTGAGGGGCTGCAGTTTATCTGTGAAGTGATGCGGCTCCCCTAGTAGCTCGGCTCTCTGTTTCGGCAGTGGTCCTTCGGTGTGTCTTTTGGCTCAAATGCTGGTCTGCGGACCAGACTTCTAAAAAGGCCTTGACTGATCTTCCCTTTCAAGGAGAGATCGCCTGTTTGGTGGTACCATGGATGACATCGTTAAAGGTCTCAGGGGGGGAGAGAGTACCTTTCTACTACAGGCTAGTAAGGTCAAGGACCCTCATCATAGACGTGGGCCCTCCTTCTCGGCTCATAAGAAGTTTTTTCGTCCCTCAGGGTCGACTGACAAGGGATCGGAGCCCTTCGGGGCCTCATCTGGAGGATCCAAGCAAACTTGGTCTGGCAAGTCAAGAGCAGGCTTCTCCAGACCCACGGACAAGGCCTCTTCAGCATGAAGGTGCACGTTCACCCGTATCTGGGGTGGGGGGACATCTTCACTGGTTCCCAGGCCCATGGACTCCACTGGTACAAGTTAGGTGGGTCCACGAGGTCATTCGGTCTGGCTACAAGATCGAGTTTCATTCTTATCCTCCGGTAAGGTTCTTTCTTCCAACATGCGACTGTCCCCGGTTCGCTTATAGGCTCTTTTTGGGGCAGTGCAAGACCTTTACTTGAAAGGGTGATGGTCCCGGTTCTGACTTCGGAACACTTTCAGGGGTTTTACTGAAACCTGTTTGAAATCCCCAGGAAGGAACTCAAGGTGCGTCCATTCTGGTCCTCAAGGCGCTAAACTGCCTTGTGCGGGTGCAGAAGTTCAGAATGGAGTCCATTCGCACGGTGGTGGCTTCCCCCATCAGGGGGATTTTCTTGCCTCCCATCGACATCAATGATGCTTACCTTCCAATATATGTCGGTCTCCAACGCTTCCTCCCCTTTGCCGTGGGAGAGGAGAGTTCTCAGTTTGTGGCTTTACCCTTTGGTCTCACTTCTGCTCCTCGGGTCTTCACAAAAGTGTTGGCCCCGGTGCTAGTATTGTTACGTCAATGGGGGATCGCGATACTGGGCTACTTGGACGACCACCTCCTGTGAGCGGAGTCTCTTTTTGCTCTGGTGGAAAATCTGGAAACCACCATATGTGCTTGAGGGTGTTTGGCTGGATTCTGAATTTTTTGAAGTCTTCTGGTTCCATCCACAAAGCTGGACTATCTGGGTCTGACTCTGGACTCGGCCTTAGCCACAGTGCTCCTTCCTCTAGACAAACTCCAGAATCTGCAGGCTATAATTCGTCTCCTGCAGTCCAGCAGATGGTAATCCCTCCGGACTTCCATGTGGGTGCACAGTTCCAAATGAGGTCTCTACAAGGGAGATTCTGGCCAAATGGAAGAATCCGCAGTCTCTGGACAGTCAGATCCGGCTGAGCTGGGGAATGAAAGTCCCTGCAATGATCGCTTCAGCTGGGCAAATCCTTCCTCCCCTTGTATTGGATAGTATTCACCATGGGTGCCAGCCTGTCCAGCTGGGGAGGAGTCCTCTGCAAAATTTCTGCTCAGGGAGTCTGCTGGAAGAGTCCAGACTACCGATCAATGTCTTGGTACTCCAAGCAATAAGACTGTGGCTGGAACATTGGACAGATCATCTTCAGGGATGTCCAATGTGCAATCAATCGGACAATGCCATGGCTGTGGCTTATGTCAATCAGTAGGGGGGCACAAAAAGTGTCCTGGCGGCTCGAAGTAGCCGGAATTGAAGGTGGGCAAAACAGTTATTCCAGCTCTCTCCTCTGTACATATTCCCGGGTTGGAAAACTGGCAGGCGGATTACCTCAGTCAGCAGGTGTTAGACAAAGGAGAGTGGTCCCTTTATTTGGAGGTGTTTCATCAGTTGTGTCTCCTGTGGGGCATCCCCGAGGTGGATCTGTTGGCGTCTCGGCTCAACAGAAAGGTGCAGAGGTTTGTGGCTTGGTCAGAGGATCCTCTGGTGGACGCCACAAATGCGCTGGTGGCCCTGTGGGGTCTGTATCGTCTGATTTACGTCTTCCCTCCTCTCAAGCTTCTGCCAAGAAAATGGATCGAGGGTGAAGGGATTCTAGTCATCTTAGTGGCCCTGGACTGGCCTCGCCTGGCTTGGTACACCGAGCTGATGCGACTGGTCGCTGACGTTCCTTGGAAGCTTCCTCTCAGGGAGGACAAGCTGTTCCAAGGACTAATCTTCCATCCTGCTTTACAGTCGCTGGGTTTGACAGCTTGGCTGTTGAACCTCAGCTGCTGATGGGTAGAGGTTTGTCTGAGTCGGTGATTCCAATGCTGTTAAAAGAGAGGAAATCGACTTCTTGGAAGATCTACCATCGTACGTGGAAGACGTACATTGCGTGGTGGGAAGTCTCTTTGGGTTCATCCATGCCTTTTTTCGGTGGCTTGGATCTTGACCTTCCTTCAACGGGGGGTTAAGCAGAAACTGGCCTTGAGTACTATCAAGGGTCAGGTGTCAGCCTTAGTGATCTTCTTTCAATGGCCCTTGGCCACATACTACTTGGTGCGTACTTTTCTTCAGGAAGTTAGGCACTTGACCCCTCCTGTGAGGTCGCTGTTGCCCCCTTGGAGAATCTTCAGGAGATTCCCCTGCTTGCGCTGTCGCAGAAGGTGGCCTTTTAGCATCAGGTTATCTCTGATTATCATTTAAATAAAGACATTGTGTTGCATTCCCTGTGTCCCAGGCCAAAACATCCGAAATTGCTTTGCATGTCTTGGTGTGGTCCAGGCGGTTTGGGTGTACCTGGCAGCTACGAAGTCTTTTAGGAAATCAGACACACTATTTGTGCTCATGGATGGGCCTCAAAAAGGGTTGTCCTCTTCCTCCGAGACCTCAACGAACATCAGAGAAATTGATTATGGAAATTGCATTACATGCTAAAGGATTTCTGACTCTGGCAATGCAAAAAATAGTTATTTTTGACAATCCAATAATAGATTACTTGGAAAATTTCCTTTTATGCTGTTAGTGCTCCCTGTAATCTGGCCATATCTTCCAACAACTTCCTGGATTTCCTACATGCTTTGCAGTTCATCCACTGCTGTTTGTGCAGCTTACTTTTATTTTCTAATGACTGCATATCCTATGGCACCTTGCTTTCTAGCTATGATTTCTGCATTGACTACTCCTCCTGAAACTCCTCCTCTCAGCTCCTCTGTAGTTTAGAAGATAAGTTATGAATTCTGTGACATAGCAGTGCATACCCACAGGACATAGTAGGTACGTGTCACAGAATTCAAGAAAGTAAATGTGTGGGGATTTTTGGAAAGGAAGTCTAGAGATCATTCAGATTAGGAGTAGGCTAGAAATAATTAAAATGCAATATGGCAATTAATATATTATTTTACATTTGAACATAGATATGCTTTAACAGCAAAAGCCAGACAGAAGGAGCGCTGATGTGGGAGGACGTATAGGCGTATGCACTCACTAGAGCCTGCAGCAGCAGAATTTGTGACCTGCTGTGTCCACCAGATGCTGTCAGTTATCAATCGTTATACTGGGCCGCTTTGAGCAGCTCTGGTATCATGTCATTGTTGTGACCAATCACAATGCGCACATGAAGAGTAGTAAACAATGCGTCTAAAGAGGCTCAACTTTAAGTGTGTATATATACAGTATCTCAGAAAAGTGAGTACACCCCTCACATTTTTGAAAATATTTTATATCTTTTCATGTGACAACACTGAAGGAATTACACTTTTCTACAATGTAAAGTAGTGAGTGTACAGCTTGTATAACAGTGTCAATTTGCTCTCCCCTCAAAAGAACTCAACACACAGCCATTAATGTCTAAACCGCTGGCAACAAAAGTGAGTACCCCCTAAGTGATCATGTCCAAATTGGGCCCAAAGTGTCAATATTTTGTGTGGCAACCATTATTTCCAGCATTGCCTTAACCCTCTTGGGCATGGAGTTCACCAGAGCTTCACAGGTTGCCACTGGAGTCCTCTTCCATTCCTCCATGACAACATCACAGAGCTGGTGGATGTTAGAGACCTTGCGCTTCTCCACCTTCCGTTTGAAGATGCCCCACAGATGCTCAATAGGGTTTAGGTCTTGAGACATGCTTTGCCAGTCACCTTTACCCTCAACTACTTTAGCAAGGCAGAGGTTGCCTTGGAGGTGTGTTTGGAGTAGTTATGTTGGAATACTGCCCTGCGGCCCAGTCTCTGAAGGGAGGGTATCATGCTCTGCTTCAATATGTCACAGTACATGTTGGCATTCATGGTTCCCTCAATGAACTGTAGCTCCCCAATGCCGGCAGCACTCATGCAGCCCCAGACATGACACTCCCACCACCATGCTTGACTGTAGGCAAGACACACTTGTCTTTGTACTCCTCACCCGGTTGCGGCAACACACGTTTGACACCATCTGAATCAAATAAGTTTATCTTGGTCTCATCAGACCACAGAACATGGTTCCAGTAATCCATGTCCTTCGTTTTCTGAAGACAAGCAGACTATTTGCGGGCTTTCTTGTCCATCCTCTTTAGAAGAGGTTTCTTTCTGGGACGACATCCATGCAGACCAATCTGATGCAGTGTGGGGCATATGGTCTGAGCACTGACAGGCTGACCCCTTCAACCTCTGCAGCAATGCTGGCAGCACTCATACGTCTATTTCCCAAAGACAACCTCTGGATATGACGCTGAGCATGTGCACTTAACTTCTTTAGTCAACCATGGCGAAGCCTGTTCAGAGTGGAATCTGTCCTGTTAAAACCATTATATAGTCTTGGCCACCGTGCTGCAGCTCAGTTTCAGGGTCTTTGCAATCATCTTATAGCCTAGGCCATCTATATGTAGAGCAATAATTCTTTTTTTCAGATCCTCATAGAGTTCTTTGCCATGAGGTGCCATGATATACTTCCAGTGACCAGTATGAGAGAGTGAGAGCTAGAACAGCAAATTTAAAACACCTGCTCCCTATTCACACCTGAGACCCTTTAACGCTAACGAGTCACATGAGACTGGGGAGGGAAATGGCTAATTGGGCCCAATTTGTACATTTTCACTTAGGGGGGTACTCGCTTTTGTTGCCAGCGGTTTAGACATTAATGGCTGTGTGTTAAGTTATTTTGAGGGGACACCAAATTTACACTGTTATACAAGCTGTACACTCACTACTTTACATTGTAGCAGAGTGTCATTTCTTCAGTGTTATCACCTGAAAAGATATAATGTTTACTACAAAAATGTGAGGTATGTACTTACTTTTGTGAGATACCGTATATAGAGTGGGCATAGAAAATAATCACCTTCGCAGTCCAAAATAAATTCCCACATAGTTTTTGTTTTATCCAGCTGTATTTACTCAGTGCAACTTGTAACATCCAAGTGAAAGATGTAACACCAACATCTCAGGAAAAAAAAAAAAAATTCAAAAACAGAATCACTGATTTAGAAAAAGGATCCTTTTGCTTTTCTTACAGCCCCTAGTCTGTTGGGATGTGTGTCTACTAACCTTGCACATCTAGACTTTGCAATATTTGCCCACTCTTCTTTGCAGAACTGCTCAAGGTCAGTAAAATTTGATGGTGACTGTTTATGGACTGCAGGCTTCAATTCATTCCACATATTTGCAATGGGGTTTGTCTGGGCTCTGACTAAGCCATGCAAGGACATTCACCCTTCTCGCCTTCAACCAATGTGGTAATTTTTGCTCTGTGCTTTGGGTCATTGTTATGTTGGAAGGTAAACTTTTTTTCTCATTGACAACTTTCTTACAGAGGGCAGCAGACTTTCCTCAAAGAATTTCATGGTATTTTGCCCCATCCATTTTTTTTCTATCCTGACAAGTGCTCCAGTTTCTGCTGCAGAGACCCACCCCAATAACGGGATATTACCCCCTCCACGCTTTACTGTAGAAATGGTGTTATTTGGAAGGTGAGCTGTATTGGATTTTTGCCAGACATATCGTCTGGTGTTGAGGCCAAATAATTCAATTTTAGTTCCATCTGACCATAACACTTTTTTCCATGTAAATTTTCAGAATCTTCAAGGTGCGTTTAGGTGGTCAGATGAGACTAAAATTAAATCATTTGGCCTCAACACCAAACTATATGTCTGGCGGAAATCCAATATAGCTTGCCATCCAAAAACACCAATTCTCTGCTGTTCTCTGCCAGAAAGTTGTCAATGGAATAAATGTTTACCGTCAAACATGACATATGACCCAAAGCACACCGCAAAAATTACCACAGGGAGAAAAAGGTAAATGTCCTTGCATGGCTTAATAAGAGCACAGACTTAAACCCCATTGAAAATCTGTTGAATGACTTGAAGACTGCAGTCCACAAGTGGTCACCATCAAATTTAAAGCAACTTAAGCAGTTCAGCAAAGAAGAGGGGGCAAATATTGCAAAGTCTAGATGTGAAAAATTCGTAGAGACCTATCCCAACAGACTACAGGCTGTAATTAAAGCAAAAGGTGGTCCAAGAAAATACCTAAATACCTAAAGAAATACCTAAATACCTAAAGAAAATAACCTAAAGGGGGAGGGGGGTATCCTTTTTTCAACTCCGTGATTCTGATTTTGAATTTTTAAACATTTTTTTTCATATGTTGATGTTATATCTTTCACTCTGATGTTCAAAGTTGCACAAGTAAATACCTCTGGATAAAATAAAAAATGTCTGTCTACATTTCAGGCTGAAAGGAAGAGCTCTGTACTGGGGAGGTGGGGTAGCACAGGCACTTTGTAGTGTTTTTTTTCCAGTGACACCACTGATGCAGGGGCATTTTTTTCTTGTCAGTGACACCAATGCATGGATGCGTTTTCCTTCCAGTGACACCATCAACTATGGGACAATTTTTAATTTCAGTGACCGTAAACGAGGGGATAATTTTACTTTCCAGTGACACTACTGACTCCTGGACCTTTTTTCTTTTTAGCAACACCACTGACTTATGGACATTTTTTCCTTCCAGTGACACCATCAACTCAGGAACTTTTTTTTAATTTCAGTGACACCAACCCAAGGACATTTTTTTTAATTGGCACTCCTAGCCTCTTATTTGTGCACTGATCTTAAACTTTTCAGTTTGCTGCATTGGTCCACAAACACTGGTAATATTTCATTGCATGGCACAAACATTATAAACATTTTGGCTTGCATGCTGCTACTGGGGCAGAGTTGGGCTAGGAGGGGGGTTTGTGTTGCAGTTCTCCTCTTCACCCTGGGTACAGGATGACATTGTCCCAGCACTGACATAAGATATTGTTTTTATTGTTTCTTGCTGTTTGCATGTCTATATTCCTTTATGGTTTATGATATATATAAAACTGGAAAAGTGGGCTGAAAATTATATTAATCTTAAACACGAAGCAGCTTCTTTCTGTGTAGTATTACTTAATCTAAGTATGATGCAGACACATAATTTCAAGTGTGAACATATTAAAAAAAAAAAAAAATCACATATGTAAGCAATATCAAATGACATGTGATTTTTGTGTATTAATTGCCATGACTGAAAACTACAAGTCTGTGCTTCATTGTGTCACAACTTTGGCAAAGATGACAGAGGCAGAGCCTTCTCATGCAAAATCGAACCTTCCATGAATATAAATATTTAGTGCTGTATGTGAAAACAATTTTTTTTTTTTTAAACCATAACACACTTTTATAAAATTATATTTACTGAACTGGTGATTTTCAATTATATTTACAATTTCAAATTGTATATCTAAAAGAATCAATAAATACTCCTGTCTTTCATTCATGTTACTGAGGTCATAGAAGACAGAAAGAAAACAATGATTTTAATCTATCTATGCCTGTTGTTTGGATTATATACAGCTACAATAATGGAAAATATTAGGGAATATATAAGGATGCATACAGTGCCTTGAAACAGTATACCCCTTGAAATTTTCCAAATGTCATGTTACAGCCAAAAACTTACATTTTATGGGTTATTTTATGTGATAGACAAACTCAAAGTGGAACATTTTGTATAGTGGAAGGAAAATGATAAATGGTTTTCAAAATGTTTTACAAATGAATATCTGAAAAGTGTGGCACATTTGTATTCAGTCCCCTTTATTCTGATACCCATAACTAATATCTAGTGGAACCAGTTGCCTTCAGAAGTCGTCTAATTAGTAAATATAGTCAACCTCTGTGTAATTTAATCTTAGTGTAAATACAGCTGTTCTGTAAAGCCTTCAGAGGTTTGTTAGAGAACCTTAGTGAACAAACAGCATCATGAATGCCAAGGAACACACCAGACAGGTCAGGTATAAAGTTGTGGAGAAGTTTAAAGCAGGGTTAGGTTATAAAAAAAATGATCCCACGGAGCACTGTTCAATCCATCATCTGAAAACAGAATGGGTATGGCACAACTGCACACTTACCAAGACAAGACATGGCTGTGCACTTAAAATGACAGGCAATGGTAACTCTGAAGGAGCTGCAGAGATCCACAGCTCAAGTAGGAGAATCTGTTTACAGGACGACTATTAGTCGCGCACTCCACAAATCTGGTCTTTATGGAAGAGTGGCAAGAAGAAAGCAATTGTTTAAAGAAAGCCATAAGAAGTCCAGTTTTGCAGTTTTTGAGAAGCCATGTGGGGGACACAGTAAACATGTGTAAGAAGATGCTCTGGTCAGATGAGACCAAAATTGAACTTTTTGGCCTAAAAGCAAAACGCTATGTGTGGTGGAAAACTAACGCTGTACATAACTCTGAACACACCATCCCCCCACTGGGAAACATGGTGGTGGCAGCATCATGTTGTGGGGATACTTTTCTTCAAGTATGTATAACAAATTTTCCTGCACTCAAGAGATGTGGCGGCGGTGAGTCTCTATTACTCTGGGTACATGCACAGATTTTGCTGCCCTCCTAGAGTCAGGGGAAACCCAATGGAAACACTGTAGAATAAACAAAAAAAGGCGCACCGACCTTGAGCATTACCCAAATAGAATGTTATTAAAATGAAGTAGAAAGAGAGATACTCACAAACACAAAAGTCTTAAAAGCGTATCGGACCACAAAGGACCCAAAGCTACCAGGTCACCAGGACAGTGTCCGGCACACCGGAGGACTTTCCAAATGGCTGATGTTTTTCAAGGGGATCTCTGGCATGCTGGACACTGTCCTGGTGACCTGGTTGTTTTGGGTCCTTTGTGAGCCGATAAGCTTTGAAGATTTTTGTGTTTGTGAGTATATCTCTTTTTACTTCTTTTTAATAAAACTTAATTTGGGTAATGCCCTCTTTTTGATGCTTTTCTTCAGCAGGGACAGGGAAGATGAACAGAGCCAAATACAGGACAATCTTAAAAGAAAACCTTTTTGAGTCTGCAAAAGACTTGAGATTGGGGTAGAGGTTCACCTTCCAGTAGGACAAAGACCCTAAACATACAGCCAGAACTGCAAGGCAATGGTTTAGATCAAAGCATATTCATGTGCTAGAATGTCCAGACCCATAATCAGTCAGTGGCAAGACTTGAAAATTGCTGTCCACAGACGCTCTCCATCTAACCTGACAGAGCTTGAGCTATTTTGCAAAGAAGAATGGGCAAAAATGTCACACTCCTAGATATGCAAAGCTGTTAGAAACATATCTAAAAAGACTTGCAGCTGTAATTGCAGTGAAAGGTAGTTCTACAAAGTTTTGACTCAGGGAGGCTGAATACAAATGCATGCCACACTTTTCAGACATTTATTTGTAAAAAATTTGAAAACCATAAACCTTTTTTTCTTTCCACTTCACAATTGGGTGCCACTTTGTGTTGTTCATCACATAAAATCCCAATAAAGTACATTTTCGCTTTTGGTTTGTAACATAACAAAATGTGGAATATTTCAAGGGGTTTGAATACTTTTTCAAGGCACTGTACCTTTTAAAAAAATACCACCTTGGGTGCTACTGACAAATATTTCTGAAAAAAGTGTTAAAGCACTGTTTTTCAAAAAAACATAAAGGTGCATAATAGGATTTCTTAATCCCGGGGAATCCTTTTTATGAAAGTAGCTTATTTCTATGGCATTTTGTTTTCCTACCTAATTGAGTTTAAGCAACCAGACACCCAGAAAGTGCAAGTAACGATCTGCACTTTGTATTCTATGCATTTTACCTGCATCTTTTTTGCTTCTTTTTTATTTTATTTTATTTTTTTAGTAAAAATTTGTCTTTGAAACGCTATTGATGGATTTAAATGAATTTAGCACCTCACTTTCACTTTCTTCCAACCCTTTTGCTTTTATATTGGTTATACAAATTGAAGCTGCTTAGAGCAGAGTTCCGAACAGCTTCACATGTGCCATCTACAATTGCAGGAAATTGGGGAGCATAGCTATTCCATAAAGTGGACTTTGCAAGTGACATTTTATGAAGTTCTGTTGGATTACGTCACATCAGGTGTTGGGAAAAAAATAAAGTCCTGCCTGCTGTCCTTTTTTCCGGCACATACTCTGGTGGTGTGAACTGACCTGAGAAAGGAACCATGCTTTTTTCGCATGGTCTTGCATTGGAATTACACTGGGCAAAGCTGTTCAGCAAACTCCCAATACACCTATTGTGAAAAGGACCCTTAAAGTTTCAATGTGATTACTGCAACAGTAAGCAGAGAAAGGGAAAGGAGGTTACACAGCACAGGCATCAGGAAGTACATTCCCACTACTGTCCTGCTGATATTGTTGGATGATGAACTTTTATGCTGATCTGCCACACTTCTCCTGCTGTGCCATGTACCCAATGATTTTCTTGGGGGTTAGCTGTACTTTGCCATAGACTTCAATTATGTCCCGTGTGTTTCGGTGCGCTTTTATAAAGCGCCCAAAGCACCTTGATGCAGGGGTTTCGGTGCGCTTTCAGAAAGCCGAACAAAAAACTGACATAATAGAAGTCTATGGCAAAGCGCAGTTAAAGGTCTGAAAACCATAGGTACTTGTGCTGCACCACCGCTGCAGGAGAAGTACACTGGATCAGTGTAAAAGGGGCCTTACTGATTTTAGCAGAATTGCAATGTTTACTTGATATCACTTACTGGTTAAATGCACTTGTTCCCTGAAATTGCACTGTAAAACATAAGCGGCAGGAAAGATCTTGGAATGGTTAAAATGTGAGTGTGAAAAATTTGTTGGTTTTTAATATATTCTTTTCTAGACCGGGGTATGGGTCTTGTATAGTAAAATTTATGTTTATGAAAAACATTATTTAGCAATAGTTAGGATTAAAGGTGCGCTATTTTCTCCACATGTCACTTAAGTTGTTTTTTTCCTAGAGACATACAGTATTGATTTGTGCCATTTCTACTATTTTTTTTAATCAAGTTTTCATGAATCGTAATTCTTAAGCCCTATAATTAATGTTCAAAAAATTTAAAAAAGCTTTGTTTTTGAATCTTAAGACATTGAAACCTTTTCATTTTCAAACTTGGTGAAATAAAAAATCTTAATGTATGCAAACATCAATAAAACGTTTTTTTTCTGTCTTCTTGTTTCTTATGTACAGTTGCAGTCATGTTCAACTTTCCGGACCAATCTACAGTGAAAAAAGTGGTTCACTGCCTCCCCAGAGTTGGAATTGGCACGAATTTTGGGCTACCTCAAACCAGGTGACAAATGGGGGATCTATGTAGGGCTACCGTACTCTGTAATACAGTGGCACACACAAATAATTTATTGTGACAAAAGTAAACTTTATTATTTATCTTTTGTATTGATGTTATAATTGAGTTTTGAAGGTGTGCTCTACATTAAAGTGGTTATAAACACAAAAGCAAAAATATAAAATATTGCAGCTTACCAATGATGTGATGGTTGCTTTAGTTTTCTTTTTTGGCTTGCTTTCTTATTGTCACTTGTTAATCATGCCAGTAAGTCTGTTGTTAGTTGCAGATGTAGCAGTTAGCGGGTTGGGACAAACCATTTATTATTGACAGGGGTGCCTACAAAGATCAGCTTTTATTTATTTAACATTTTTTTCCCGAAAAAACGAAACTTGCTGTAACTGCTTAAAAAGCATTAGCTAGGATTTGGCTTCAATTTTTTAGTGTATCCAAATCTGCTAGTCCATCTAACACCACCTTCCCCTAGATTGACAATGTTTCTGTCTAAAGGCACTCCCTGTGCACATACATCCAGTGTAAGCACTTTAATACAGGAGGAGGTGTGATACTGGCCAGATAACCAGGGGAAAATACGGTGAGGGGGAAAAAGCCTAAATAAGAAAACTAATGCAGCCACCACATCTAATGATTGGTAAGCTGAAATATATTTTTTGTTTTGGGTTTAATACAGCTTTAAATTTTGTTGCTTCTGCTGATTTTTTTTTCTTTTTATTATATTTTATAAAAGTGAAGTTAAATAAGAGTATAAAATATAAACAGTGCTGGGTTTTAAATGAGAATACGCAACCCATGAATTATGCATATACACGTTATAAATATTTATGAAGGAAAGTGCACAAGCAATAACCATTAAAAAGCTGTACCACATTCACCGAGACATGATTTATGGTGTTAGGAAATGTGTGTATTTTGCCATAAGCTTTCTTATTCACTGTTTTTCTATTTCGGTTTCAGAAGTGCAGTTTCTCTTCTGCTGTTAGGCTGAAGAGATGATAACTTTGCTAACTGTTTTTACACAGAATCTGCCTCTGTGGTGCATCAGATTAGTCCTGGAGGCCCATTGAAATTGAGGACTGTTAGCAGATTATCATAGGCAATCATGCTTCAGTTTGTTACACCCGTTGACGTTTTGTGTTTTATTGTCTTTGAACAATTAATCACAGTGAATTTCATTTTGATATTTATTTTTGCACTGGTCAGCAGTAATATACTCTTTTTTAATGTCGGAGTGAAAACCAATCTCTACAAAGTAAATTCAAGTGGAACGAAACCCTCCTGTCCTTTACAGCCAAGGACAGTGCCATGTTAGCCTCTATTTACAGTGAGGAAAAAAAGTATTTAATCCCCTGATGATTTCGTTTTCCCACTGGCAAAGAAATGATCAGTCTATAATTGTAATGGTAGGTTTATTTTAACAGTGAGAGACAGAATAACAACACAAAATCTAGAAAAACACATTTCAAAAAAATTATAAATTGATTTGCGTTTTAATGAGTGAAATAAGTATTTGATCACCTATGAATCAGCAAGATTTCTGGCTCCCAGGTGTCTTTTACACAGTTTATGAGCTGAGATTAGGAACACTCTCCTAAAGGGAGTGCTCCTAATCTCAGCTTGTTACCTGTATAAAGACACCTGTCCACGGAAGCAATCAATCAGATTCCTATCTCTCCACCGTGGCCAAGGCCAAAGAGCTGTCCAAGGATTTTAGGGACAAGATTGAAGACCTACACAAAGCTGGAATGGGCTATAAGACCATCGCCAAGCATCTTGGTGAAAGGTTGACAACAGTTGGTGCGATTATTCTCAAATGGAAGAAACACAAAATACCTGTCAGTGACAGTTCTCACCAGAGGCATGCTGATAAATTGGTGGAATTCCACTTTAAAGTGTTTGCTATACAAAAACTGTTGCGTTGCGTAGAAATCTCGGTATTAAAAAAATAATCCGCTAAATAAATCATTAATCCTATCAAGCCTGTTAAATTATCACCAGTACCAAAATAACACCTGTAAAAAAAAAATAGACCACAGAGCGCATCCACACTGAATAGAGTTGTGTTTCTCCTCTCCACTGCAGCGGTATCACAGCCACCAAGAAAAACAGACGGCAACATTCATAGTGTTCGACCACTACATTTATTGAGCAAACACATAATCACATAATGATCAGGGGAATGCGAATATCAATACAGATAACCAGCGCAATGTTACCCGCTCCAGCACCCACTATAATGTCCGCACATGCTCCGCCCCACCGGTGGAGTGGATAAGAGACACATAACTGCTGTACACTACTTTTCATTTTCTTTCACATTTTCCTTTTTTATTGTTTATGTATGTAGATTCACAGTGTGGTTTAATTTGAGCATTTTCTTTCTTCTTTTTTTAAAATAACCTTAAAGTAATTGCAATTAAAAAAAAAAAAACAGGCTGCTTATACCAAACTAAAGTCCTTATTACCTCTGCTCCAAAACTCCAACAACACAAAATCCCATATCCATGTTTTCTCCCATACTTCTTCCAGGTGCTGGTCATCGGCCATCAAAATTGGCTGGCGCAGAAGGATGCATCTCCTGTGCGTGGCCAGGAGTTCAGTCATCCCGACACAAGCACCATACAAGGAATTCAAACTGAGCTGTTTATGTGCATCTCAGAGTACATTTTAGAGGAGACTATGAGCGGGCATGTAAGTTTATTTTATTGCAAAGCAGTCATTCCATGACTCTTCTGCAATAAAAAGTCTGCCTGCTAGAAATTTTTTTTAAAATTTAGACTTTAGTTCCATTTTTAAATACACACTTCTATTTAATTTGATCCACACAAATCATTACTAGTGCAGCGTGTGATTAGTTAGTGAAGGAACAGCACAGTGATAAGACACCCTTTTGACCTACTGTCTGAATTTTCCTTGCCAGCTCATTAGCACCTCAACACAACTGATTGGCCCTTACTGTTGCTCCTCCCTCTACCACTCTAATTACTGATGTGCAGGAGATTACAAGAGGCTCATGCCTAATCATATTCAGATGCTAACTAGTTGATTTTATATATACATTTAGTTTTTTTAGTGCACATATTACTACAATTATATATACACCGTATTTTCCGGCGTATAAGACGACTGGGCGTATAAGACGACCCCCCTAATTTTCAAGTTAAAACATAGGTTTTGGGCTATACTCGCTATATAAGACTACCCCCCTTCCGAAGCAAGGCGACACCATTGAAAAACATCAGATTTCTCATAGCTCTCCAAGGTACCCCAAGTACTGTAATACATGTAATCTCTCATAATATCGCCAAGGTACCCTAAGTATAAGTATTACCAGTTGATGTAATCTCAAGACGTTGGCTGTGTGGGAATCCTGTACCGGTATACCGTACGTACCGTAGCTTTGGCTACATACTGTATACCGCACTGAGCCAATCACAGTGAGCGATTTATTCTATTTTTGAATGCAAAGCCTGCTCTGATTGGCAGAGTCAGAGAGGCGGGCTGATGTTACTCTGCCAATCCGAGCAGGCTTTGCATTCAATTATTATTATTATAATACAGGATTTATATAGCGCCAACAGTTTGCGCAGCGCTTTACAATGTGAATTCAATAATAGAATACATCGCTCTCCCTGATTGGCTCGGTAGCGCGGTACACTGTATGTAGCCGAAGCTACTGTACATACGGTATACCGGTACAGGATTCCCACACAGCTAGTGTCTTGAGAGATTACATCTACCGGTAATACTTATACTTGGGTTACCTTGGAGATATTATACTCGGCGTATAAGACGACCCCCCATTTTTGGGGGATTTTTTTGAGGTTCAAAAGTAGTCTTATACGCCAGAAAATACAGTAATTTTTTTTTTCCATCTTCATGTAAAATAAGGTGGTTTATAGTTACCTCTCTTGAACTGATATCCAAAACTTCCCATGTGTCTGGTAGTTTGCCCCCCAAGTAGGCCCTGTGACTCCTCCCACCAACACCTAGGTCACTGCTGTGACCTGACCTTTTTTTACAGGCTGTTTTTGTTTAATAGTAACAGTCTATTTAAGCAGACTATAATGATTTTTTTTTTTTTTAAACCAAGGATTACAGAGATTTATTACTTACCCTGTCCGGCTTAGACACTGTAAAATAAGGTTAATAGATCTGTCTTTCACTGTTCTCTGTGTGCGATGTATTGAATTGTATCTAAACGAAGCTTTGCTTATGTTTTCCTCAATTTGAAGGAATTAACATATGTAGTCAACACTGTTTTGTTTCTATTTTTTAACTGGAGATTTGTATGTCTCTTTTCTTCTTGGCAGGCGCATCTCTCTAGCTACTGCTCGGCAGATATTTAAAGCATCAAATATGACTCAGCGTTGGCAGCACAGAGAAATTTCAAACTTTGAATACTTGATGTTTCTCAACACAATAGCTGGTAATCTGGCAGCTGTATTATCTTTAACATGTTTTCATATCTTTTTATATATTTTTCATGTGTAACCTGATCTATAGAAATGCATTTCTGGTCAGTGGTATTGAATTCTGTACCCCACACAAATCCACACAAATCTAAATGTTCTGTCTTTACAGGACGGACCTGCAATGACCTAAATCAGTATCCAGTATTTCCTTGGGTCATCACAAACTATGAATCAGAAGAGCTGGACCTTACTCTTCCAAGCAATTTTAGAGACTTGTCCAAGGTGCGTGCCTTCTACAATGTGTGTGTCCTCCCAAGAGTTATGCTGTATTAATTTAAACTTGTTTCCAGATTTTTTTAAACTCTTTATAATGACGGTCTTGGTACTAATGGGTGTGGTGCTAAGCTAATGTAATGCCCATATTTAAAATGGTATCAAAATCCTTACAACTACAGGCCTTTAGGTTTAACTTTTATAGTCGAGAAAATGCTTAAGAGTTTGATAAAGGACCACATGGAAGAATTTTTTCTAGAATACAATGATAGAAGGGATAGCATGAATTCATTAAAGACTAAAGTTGTCAAACATGTATGCAGGGGTTAGGGTACGCAATTATAAGGAAGCATAAAGACCTAGTTGTGTTATGAAATCTTGTATTGGGTGATTGGCTTAACAAAGTTAGTTGTGGTCGCAATTGCAGCCACTAGAATTCAGTTATCACACAGCAGATATTAAGGCAATGCAGTTACACAGGGGTTCAGCAGTAGACTACTCAGCAGTGGCACAGTATGGTATCAGCATTTCACGCAGTATGGCAGTAAGGCATTGGTACAGGCAAGACTTGCTTTACCCAAAGTCTGCTTCTTCTAGAAGTATTGTTGGCTGTATGATAAAGTTGCAGTACCTCTGTCCTTTTAGGTGAGTCTCCCAGAGGCTGCTCCAGTAATGGGAATGCTGACTGAGCAGCAGCGATATCCCTGCACTATCTCTCCTCGTACAGGAACCTCTCCCTGCACTATTGCTCTACCTAACAAACTGGGTCTCTGTCCCCCACCCATCCACTGACTCCAGGAGTGCCTAAATGGCCTGGGGACCTTTATTTAAAAGGGTTGTCGCACCCAAGATGACTGCCGAAGGTCACCAGAGGTTGTAGCATGCAGTTAGACAGCTGTTCCCTCTGAGACACCTACAGAGTCTGCAAAGGAACCGATTAAAGACTGTATTCAGAGAGTAGTGATTTAATGATTCATACTCTCTATGATCAAAGGTTGCTAGCAGTATACTCCAAAGTTCAGGGTCTTGACCCTTATTAGATGTTCTGTTAGAACATAGTGTTAATAATAGCATGCAATACCAGGCTGCAGTTTTTGAGCAAGCAAAATACTTTCTTGCATTAGAGCGAAGCATAATCATGCTTTCATACAAAGCATTAGTAAGACCTCATCTTCAACATGCATTTCAGTTTGGGGAACTGGTTCACAAAAGGATGTTCAGAAACTGGAGAGAGTGAAGAGAAGGCAACTAAACTAATGCCTGGTACACAAGATCAGAAAATCGAATGAAAAATAACACTTTCAAAGCAATTGTGCAATAATCTGATGGTTGGTATGCAGCTTTCAAGAGCAGGTCACAACAGTTTATCCAAAATTATCCGAAGGGACAAACAAACAAAATGTAATCGTACAATATCAGATCATATGATTTTCAGTTATTCAGTACAGTATGCATCCGAAAAAACTGGAATAGCAAGACCACAAATGCATGGAAACTAAAGCATACACTACAAAACAACACATTATATCACTTCCCAAGTTGTAGTCTGCTGAGAATTTTCGCAAGTTTAGTAACCTCTTCATTTTCGATGTGAGACTAACATGCAAAAAGAAAAAAGGACGCTCATTCGTTCGATATTCTCATTGTGTATATGAGGCTTTATACAAGGCATGGACAGGCTCAGCTATGAGGAAAGATTAATAGCAGCAGGGTGCAGCACCAATAATAACAATGATCAGTCCTGTGAAAGAATGTCCATAAATCACAATGGATGTATCAAAAAGAGTCCCCACACCAAATGCCGGGATTTCTAGAGACGCACATCATCACTGTGAGGGAGGAGGGGGTCCTGCTTACCAGATTGTATTGACCCTCAAATTATAGAGAAGTTAACACAAATATGTAGAAGACCAGTATAATCGATCAATGGCTGGACCAGATATCCACCATGTCCTCTGTGTTACAACTATGGTTCACTAGCACCTCCTCTCCAAATCCTTGTTACAATCACAGCCGGGAAGCAAACGAGCAGGGCCAACAACCACACCTCAGGGATATAAAAGCACTGACATGGTGTAGTAGTTCGAAAATGGACAGTCTGGTAAAAGCTCTCTTAGAAGTGCTTTTATACGTTCCTTGAGGTCACCTAAAGCTTTCCCTGTTAAATTCTTCAGCATGGTATAAGTATCATAGATCTGCCAGAGCACTAAACAGTGGTTGTCCAGTTCTAGGTTAGACACCACTGGGACTTCATAATCATTAAAAAAAGTCTCATGTGAAGTTCTTTAAGCATGGTCCAAAGTCCTTTAAAGCACTTTCAAATTTACAAGAAGAGGAAGATTTTTCACCGGTTACCAGCAACAGCACAAAATATAAAACCACCTTGTCCGCGGGAGGTTTAAAATCTTGTCAAGTTTTTTGAATGTTTAAAACTGAATTTTAGATTCCATCACTTCCTGTATATAATTTCAGCATTCAGTTCACTTTAGGTCATCTCCCAGCATCTTTCACTTTCGTATGACATCACAGAAAAGGGTGTGATAGGGTCTGTTCACCACTCTGAACCACACCACCTTCATTACAATACTAATTTCCACCCAATATACAATCTGATTGTACAATCTCCTTTAGATCCCCTGTCAGCTATGTAGTACAAGGGCATGTCTGATTTGATACAAATTGATTGTTCAGGTATGTCATCCTATTCCATAGATCTGGTAAATCTAAAGGAAATTGTACAGAGATAGTACAATCAGATTGACTAGTTCATGGCCATATTTCTTCAAGTACATTGGAGGGAGTGGACGGAGACACTCAGCTGTCAGGCCTGAGGAAAGATTAGCTGAACTGAATTTATTCTCCCTTGAGAAGAGATGATTAAGGGCAGAGATGATCAACATGTATAAATCTATAAATGGTCCATATAGTGCAAAATTATTCATTACAAAGAACAAGGGAAAACTCTTTGCATCTGAAGTTGATTCAGTTGGCTCAGTTGATTAAACAATTTGCATGCATTCCTAAATGTAAAGAATATAACTGGCGATTAGGATTTATAAGTATTAACACCACAGTTTGTTGATCCAGGGAGTGTAAGATTATTTTTTTCCCCCTCTTGGATCAACTGTGGGTATAGGGTCCTGTGCATGGAGGTTTCCAGTTTATTTATTACATTTTTATCTTTTGTTGGATTAAAAAAAATATATATATATATATATAGATATATGCCCTATATTGTCAAACATATTGGGACACCTGCCTTTACACGCACATGAACTTTAATGGCATCCCAGTCTTAGTCTGTAGAGTTCAATATTGAGTTGATCCACCCTTTGCAGCTATAACAGCTTAAATTCTTCTGGGAAGGCTGTCCACAAGGTTTAGGAGTGTGTCTATGGGAATGTTTGACCATTCTCCCAGAAGCGCATTTGTGGGGTCATACACTGATATTGTTCAGGAATGCCTAGCTTGCAGTCTCCACTCTAATTCATCCCAAAGTGTTCTGTCAGTTTGAGGTCAGGATTCCCTGCAAGCCAGTCAAGTTCCTCCACCCCAAACTCACTCATCCATGTCTTTATGGACCTTGCTTTGTGCACCGCTGCGCAGTCATGTTGAAACAGGCAGGGCCATCCCCAAACTGTTCCCACAAATTTAGGAGCATGATATTGTCCAAAATGTCTTGGTATGCTGACGCCTTAAGAGTTCCCTTCACTGAAAAACAACCCCACACCATAATCCCCCCCTCCCCCTAATGATTTCGCCCAGTGCATAAAGCAAGGTCCATAAAGACATGAATAAGCGAGTTTTGGGTGGAGGAACTTTTTTTTTTTGTCTAACAAAATACGAACATTAAATAGACTGGAAACCTCCATGCACAGGACCCTATACCCACAGTTGATCCAAGAGTGGGAAAAAATAATCTTCTATTTCCTCGATCTACAATCTGTGGTGTTAATACTTATCTTATCTGCAAAGGGTGGGCCTACTCAATATTGAACCCTACGGACTAAGACTGGGATGCCATTAAAGTTTATGTGCATGTAAAGGCAGGCATCCCAATACTTTTGACAGTAGTGTGTGTGTGTGTGTGTGTGTGTGTGTGTGTGTGTGTGTGTGTGTGTGTGTATATATCTATATACACACAGGTGCATCTCAAAAAATCAGATCATCAAGTTAATTTATTACAAAAAGTCAGTTCAAAAACTGAAACTCATATATTTTATTTAGATTTATTACACACAGAGTGATATATTTTAAGAATTTTTCTTATTGCTTACAGCTAGTGAAAACCAAATATCCAGTATCTCAGAAAATTAGAATATTACATAAGACCCAAAAAAAAAAAAGGATTTTTGATACAGAAATGTTGACTTACTGAAAAGTATGTACAGTATAGTAAGCAACTCAATACTTGGTCGGAGATCCTTTTGCATGAATTACTGCATCAATGCGCCGTGGCATGGAGGCGATCATCCTGTGGCACTGCTGAGGTGTTATGGAAGCCCAGGCTGCTTGGATAGCGACCTTCAGCTCATCTGCATTGTTGGGTCTGGTGTGTCTCATCTTCCTCCTGACAATACCCCACCGCTTCTCTATAGGGTTTTGGTCAGGCGAGTTTGCTTGCCAATCAAGCACAGTGATACCATGATCATTAAACCAGGTATTGGTACTTTTGGCAGTGTGGGCAGGTGCCAAGTCCTGATGTAAATTGAAATTGGCTTCTCCATAAAGCTGGTTAGCAGAGGGAAGCACAAAGTGCTCTAGAATTTCCTGGTAGCAGGGTGCGCTCTGAATTTAACCTTAATAAAACACAGTGGACCAACACCAGATGACATGGCTCCCCAAACCATCACAGACTGTGGAAAAGTTTGCATTTCCTTTGGGAATCAAGGTCCCAGAGTCTGAAGGAAGAGTGGAGAGGCACAGAATCCAAGTGGCATGAGGTCCGGTGTGATGTTTCCAAGGCAATGATGATTTTTGGAGCCATGTCATCTGCTGCTGTTGGTCCACTGTGTTTTATCAATTTCAAAGTCAGCGCAGCCCTCTACCAGGAAATTCTAAAGCACTTCATGCTTCTCTCTGCTGAATCAGCTTTATGGAGATGCTAATTTAATTTTCCAGGAGGACTTTGCACCTACAACACTGACAAAAGTACCAATACCTGGTTTAATCATGGTTTTACTGTGCTTGATAGGCCAGCAAACTCATCTGACCTAAACCCCATAGAGAATCTGTGGGGCATTGTCAAGAGAAAGATGAGCTAGACCGAACAATGCAGATAAGCTGAAAGTGGCTATCAGGGCAACCTGGGCTTCCCTAACACCTCAGCAGTGCCACAGACTAATCGCCTCCATGGCATGCTGCATTGATGCAGTAATTCATGCAAAAGGAGCCCAGACCAAGTATTGAGTGCATATTATAATGTACATGGACATACTTTTAAGCAAGCCAGCATTTCTGTATTAAAAAATCTTTTTTTTTATTTTTTATTGTGTAATATGTAATATTTTGATTTTCTGAGATACTGAATTTTGGGTTTTCACTAGCTGTAAGGCATAATCATCAAAATGTCTCCATGTACTGTAGTTAACAATGAATGTGCCTTGCAGACTTCCATGTGCAGCCTGATTAATCCTTATAATGTGAAATGTCTCAGAGCGAACAAATTGGCATAATTTCTATTAATTGAAGTGTCGAGAGCTACATGAGAAAAAAATATTCTGAATGGCCCCAGTTCTTTACAGAGTAGTTTTAACATGTTAACTTTTTTATTTTTTAATGAATAAGCCAACAAATTATTCAGTCTTTTAAAATGTCCCTGTTATTGTAAATAATACATGCAATTAGCTCTTTGGTTCTATAGGATACCAAATATACATGCTAGTATATGCACATTTTCCTTATTTATGGAAACAAGCTGCTTGTGTTTTTCATATAGTTTAGTTTCATCATTGTTTCTTGCTACACCATATATAATATGTCACTTTCATTCCATGTAACAGCCTAAATAGTGCCATTTTTTGGCCTACTTTTAAGTCCACAGAATCCATGAGGCATTATGGACATGAACGAAGTACACACTCACGGTCTTTACTGTACTCTTTACTGAGCATAATCCGCTTGCTGCACATCTGGATTTAGTGTTCTTCAGAGGAAAATCACAAGTCCAGTAAATGCATACAACTTATGGTATAACCTGGCAAATCATACAGCTACTGTACCCAAGTTGTCTATTGACATTCTCATTTTAGAAAGAACAAATATTTATTATTAGTTTGTCCATTATTTCCATTGAGTGCCCGTGGTACTGCTTTATGTGCTTCTCTTTGCATACATTTGCCAGAGATCTGATACTCTGTAAATGAGTTTTGAGGATAAATTCCCAATTTACTTTTGCATCCACTGACTCAGTAGGCAAATGCACACCGATTGTCCTGCTTGTTATATACAGTATATGTTCCTTTATTAGAACAAGTAGATTTAGAAGACTGTAGGGAGACAGGACCAGACAACACTGAGTGTGGTTTAACTGCTGGAAATGGGTTTGATGTCTATAGAAGCTTAAAGTGATATTAAACCCTCAGTGTTTAGGCACTTTCAGCAGCTGATTTATTTAGTATCAGCTTCTTTATTTTTTATTATTTGCCTATGTTCCTATTTAAAGTGGTTGTAAACTTCAGACATATGAACAAAGACAAATGAACACCAATCGTCTGTGTCCAATCACAGCTGGTCACATGTAAGTGCCGAGGCACTGTTTATCGGCTCTCCTCGACTAACACTGACAGAGTGTGTAGCGAGGAGAGACAATCAGTAGCATCTTCTCGAAGGGATGACCAGTACTGGTAATCAGGGCACTGATCGCAGTAAATCCCCAGCAGTGCCCATCAGTGACACCAATCAGTGACTATCAGTGACCATATGTGATGCCAGTCAGTGCTGCCCATCAGTGCCACCTATCCATGCCTATTAGTGCTGCATAGAAGTGCCTCCTCATCAGTGCCTATCAGTGCCGCCTCATCAGCGCACATCAGTGAAGGAGAAAAACAACTTATTTACAAAATTTGAGGACAGATTTTTTTTTCAAAATTTTTGATCCTTTTTTTTAGTTAAAAATAAACTCAGCAGTGATTAAATACCACCAAAAGAAAGCTCTTATTTGTGTGAAAAAAATGATAAAAATTGAATTTGGGTACAATGTTAATGACTGCGCAATTGTCATTCAAAGTGCGACAGCGCTGAAAGTTAAAAATTGGCCTAGGCAGAAAGGGGGTGAAAGTGCCCAAGGGGGAAGTGGTTAATTAAAAAAAAAAAAATGGAGCATAGAAAAATTGGCCCAGAGTGGAGCTGTTGTTCTTAGCATCATGTTTATTTTTATGCTTTAACAAGAAAAAGGTACAACTCATTGTTTGCTGTGGACAACTACTCTGCTTTTCTTTCAGGATTCTTCACATTTTGCATACATTAATCCTAGAGTGTTTAAGGGGAAAAAAATTCAAGGGGTTTTAGTCCACCTCAAGCAATCAAATTCTCTGTCGTAGTTTTCCATACTGTAAGGCTCGGTTCATACTAGGGCAACCTGTTAGGTGACTTAGTCCCCTGATAAGTCGCTTCCCATTCAGTGCAATAGAGCTATTCTAATTGGAGAGATTCAAGTCGCTCTGACTTGAAAAAAGGTTCCTGCACTACTTGGGACGACTTGCATTGACTTCTGTTAAAGAAGTCCTTTGCAAAGCGTGATGAAGTTGCGCTGTGTGGCGTGGCTTCAGGCAACTTTGAAGCCGCGTTAGTGTGAACCAAGGGGACGGGTAGTATTGGATGAATTATATTAGAAAAAGCAAATGGTGCTTAGTTGCAGTGAGAAAGATCTTTATTGGACACTTAGCCAATTATCACACATTGTTACCAATGATCATAAAACGCCTTTTATTTGTACCATCAGTTATGAGTTGTACTCCTATTTGAAAGCTTTTTTTTCTTTACAAACGTTTTCCTTTAAGAACTACAGAGACCCTCATGCATCTGTGGCATGTAAGGATGATAATGTGATACTTTCTCTGTTGTATGATTTTTACTTCGGCTCCTTGAAATGGATGCACATTTTGCCTTTCCATGTATTTATGCACTCCTAAATTATGGATGACACCAAAACTGCAGGATGCTGGGGGCAGAGGAATGAGACGACTTGCAAGAGCTGTCTGTCTGGTATACAGACAAAGGTTAGATAAGAGACAGACCTGTATCCAGTGACTAAAATGGAGACAGATTACTGTACAATGACTTTACACAGAAAGAAGAGGGTTTAAACTGAATAAGACTAAAAGAGGAGAACCCATACATGGAAAGGGCTTGGGGGCCCTCTACATGCAGCTCCTTCAGAGCCTTTCTAGCGCACACACGTACCTATTGAGATTCAGCAGTGTTGGAAAACTAACAGTAGGTGCTAAAATAGATCCATTGTGATCATAGGGCTCTGCACAAGTTTTTCGACATTTGTGAAACTGTGTTGGTAAGGGATAGTTAGATAAAGGAATAATGTGCAAGGCTACACCTATGAACAATAAATGCGGAATAAGACCATTGTTTGTGATATGTAAATACCTACTGTTTGAAAGGATAGTTCACTTTTGTTAATAAAAAAAAAAAAAATATATATATATATATATATATATATATATATATATATATATATATATATATATATATATATATGTATATTTTGTATATCTCCAGCCAGCCATGATTTTAAACAACCCAAAAATTAAAATGTTTATTTCTTGCATGTATGCAAAACTTTTTTTTATAGTTGGGAACATCTAATAATTAAGTTTTTATTGATGTCCAGGACCCTATTAGATATTGTTTTTTTTCCTGTTCCTGCGACACCAAGAAAACAAATGAGGGGAGCATTTGTCAGTGAGCCATGTAGACACATCCAGCAATAATACCTGAATAGAGGTTCAACTCTTCCTGTCTTAATTAAAAAGAAAAAGTTTTTTGCTGCAGACTTTGTCCCCACTTTGTCTCTTATTTCCAGACTAAATATGAAGGAAGATCTCCCAAATGGGCACATGGACCTCAATAATGAGAGTTTCACACTCTGTCAGGAACATTTAAAAAAAAACTTATGTTTAGGGAGTAAATATAGGATTTTATGGATTAAAAAAAAAAAAACATACAATAGAAACACATCTTAAATCTTATTACATTGCAAAAGGTTTGTGCAATAATTATTATCTATAGTTCTAAATGTAAGAAAGCCTTTAAAGGTTGTAGTAATTATTTTTGTTTTGTTTTGAATGTATATAGTAAGAATAAATACAATGATCTGAAATAGTGGTAAGTGCTATATATTCGCTCAAACCAGTGCTCCACCCAAAAGGGCAAGTTCCGCCTTAAGCACTCCTACCCCCATCCCCTGCCACATTTGTCATGCAATATTTTTTTTGGTGGGGGGGGGGGGGGAGTGGGCAATTAACCTTTAACCGCTTGCCGACCAACCACAGTAATATTACTGCGGCAGAGCAGCTCAGCTGCATCCAGTCACGTAGTACTTCGTGACTGGAGTGCATGTGGTTTAGACACTTCGAGAGGCGTGCCTTTGGAGGAGAGGCAGTGATTGCCGCCTTCCTCCCGCAATCGTTCGGGAAACGGAGAGAAGACCCGCCTGCTTATGTAAACAAAGCAGGCGGATCTTCTGTCCGTTAAAGTAACGCAGTGCTGAATCGCAAAATAGGGCCTGGTCAAGAAGGGGGTAAAACCTTCTGGGACTGAAGTAGTTAATGTGCTATATATTATGTCCAGGTTTGCAGCCAAAATGGAATAACACTTACTTTATATATGCTACAGGTCACCATACATATAGACTAACTTGAAAAAATATTTAAAAATTTAAAAATTGCAGCTTTCCTTTTTAGATGCTCTATTCTGGACCATCAGCAAGGATAAATACAAGGTAGTTATCTTGTTTGTGAAGGGACTGAATGGACAGCTGTGTTCTGCATGAGTACCCCAGTTTCTACTGTGCAGGCAAAGTTTCACTGTCAGTGGTAAATAGATTTGAACACTGTCCTAACAAAGGGGTAAAAAAAATGTAGAAATCACTTTCCCACACTGCATGTTTTATTAAAAAAAAAAAAAAAATAGGCACGCTGAATGAATAAGGAACACATGACAAACATAGTGGGGTTTTCACTAATTTGACTGCAAAAGGGGAAAAACACTTTACAATTAATTTATGCTTATATTTGTCTGTGTAACATGATGGAAATGAAGGTATAAAAGAACTGAAATTGAATTCCACATCTAAAATCAGATCGGTTTCTATACTTAACCGCTTCTCGCCGTCGTATAGTAAAATGATGGCCGCAAAGTGGTTGTCCCATCCTGACTGGGCGTCATATGACGTCCAGCAGGATAGGCCACTCTGTGCGCCCCTGGGGGATGCGTAGAGCGGCGATCGGTGGTGCAGTGTGTCACTCTGACACACCGCATCTCCGATCCCGGTAAATAGCCTATGACGTAGGCTCTTTACCATGTGATCAGCTGTGTCTAATTACAGCTGGTCACATAGTAAATAGGAAGTGCCGTTTATCGGCTTTCTTTAGTTTGCGCCTGAAATGCGCTCCCCTGACTGGGGGGGGGGGGTCTGTGCTAATAATCAGAGCATTGATTACCAGTGCAGACCCTTGGTGTGCCACTGACTGCGTGCTCCTGCCCCCACTTATCAGCGGGGACTTGGATGCACGGGGCAGGTGGCTCCAATTGCCGCCTGACACCCACGATCGTTCCCCGATGAGAGAGAAGAACGTTCAGCTGTTGTAAACGCAGCTGACCATTCTTCTCTGGAATGATCACAGAGTGCATGTGATCCTTCTATATAGGATCACAGGTCTCTGTGATCATTTCACAAGCCCTGCCCCCATACAGTTAGAATTCCTCCCCTAGGTTCACATTTAACCCCTTGGTCACCCACAGTATTAACAACCCCTTCCCTGCCAGTGTCATTATTACAATAACAGGGCATATTTTTAGCTCTGATTACTATAATGTCACTGGTCCCCCCAAGTGTGTAAAAATGTCAGGGGTCCGATCTGTCCGCCGCAATGTTGCAGTCCCGCTAAAAATCGCAGATCGCCGCCATTACTAGTAAAAAAAAAAAAAAAAAAACAATAAAAATGACATAAATCTTTCCCGTGGTTAGTAGACCCAATAACTTTTGCGATTTTTTTTTTTTTAACCAAAAATATGTAGCAAAAAACAAATTGGCCTAAAATGTTAAAAAATTTTGATTTTTTTTATTTTTTTTTTTTTTTTTGGAATGTTATATAGCAGAAATGGTAAAAATATGGTTTGTTTTTTTTTCAGAATTTTGGCTAATTTTTTTGTTTATATCGCACAAAATAAAAACCGCATAGGTGATTAAATACCACAAAAAGAAAGCTCTATTTGTGGGGAAAAAAAAAGAACATCAATTTTATTTGGGTACAGCATCGCACGACCGCATAATTGTCCGTTAAATTAATGCAGTGCCGTATCGCAAAAAATGGCCTGGTCATTAAGGGGACAAATCCTTCCAGTCCAGAAGTGGTTAATAACCATAATAGGCATGCACAAACTAGGTATATATACAAATTTGTGCCTAAGATTGTATGCAGTAACTCAGAAATGTAAGTTTTGCCTTTTTGATAAGATTGCGTTTGAATTTGTACACATGTCTGTTCATAGTTATCAAGAGTGCTGCCTGAAGGATTCCATTGCTATCTGAGCAGTAGATAAAATGGAAAATACAGTACAGTGTAGCAGGTCACTGTTGTAAAATATTTACACTTGTAACAGCTACTAAAGTTACTGCTTTACTTTACTGCGTATTCTACTATGCAAGTGTGTGTGTTTTATTTTTTCTTTTTAGCATGGTGTCCTATGGCAATGTGGTAGTGTCTGCAGAGACAACCTTGTTTCCCTTTCTATTAATGTTGCGTTTGGCTTGATCTAAAAGGTGGTTGTACCAAATCCTGATTCTGGTGTTGTGGTAGTTCTGAGACTGGAATCGTCTGCACATGTTCTTGAGTGTGCCAAGTGTGAGTGTCAGCGCTGCTGTTAGTGACCTAAATATGTGAAATAAATTAATAAACAGTCCTCTAAATTAATATATATTATATGGTGCTAACTGTGCAAATGTATGTATCGGCACTACCACTGATAACCAAAATATATGCTGTAAAAGTGCTCAGTGCAAAATTGTGGAAATATATATTCATATATCAATCAATAACAGTATTCTATACAAAATAAATGTCCTTCCAATGCAACTCCAATGTGATAATTCCAATATATGTAATGGTGGTGATAAAGTGCTTCAGTGCTCCACTCCAAATCAAAGTGCTCGTGCTCCCCTCTTGTTAATCCACTCACCAGAACATGGAATAGAGTTGGCCTGTGTAATAATATGGAGAAGCCTTAGACTAGCGGAATCTGTAGCTCAGATGACGTCCAAAGGGAGGGCGAAATGCGTCTAGAAAATCAGAAGCGCCTGACGTCACATATGGCCTTTTTTTGTTTAAAAAAAGTGTTTTTTACATACTTCACTATGGCGGATATCATTTTTATATATCAATGAGGAGGATTCTGGAAAGCTATACAAGCAGCAGCAGGACATATCGTTTACATTGAGGAGATTGGGGGACACAGCACTCAGAGTGGAGCTGGATTATATATTGGAATTAAGTGCTTCAGTGCTCCACTCCAAATCAAAGTGCTCGTGCTCCCCTCTTGTTAATCCACTCACCAGAACATGGAATAGAGTTGGCCTGTGTAATAATATTGAGAAGCCTTAGAGGATAGCCTGCTTGGAAGAGGATACGGTCTGAGTGCTGTGTCCCCCAATCTCCTCAATGTAAACGATATGTCCTGCTGCTGCTTGTATAGCTTGCCAGAATCCTCCTCATTGATATATAAAAATGATATCCGCCATAGTGAAGTATGTAAAAAACACTTTTTTTAAACAAAAAAAGGCCATATGTGACGTCAGGCGCTTCTGATTTTCTAGACGCATTTCGCCCTCCCTTTGGACGTCATCTGAGCTACAGATTCCGCTAGTCTAAGGCTTCTCCATATTATTACACAGGCCAACTCTATTCCATGTTCTGGTGAGTGGATTAACCAGAGGGGAGCACGAGCACTTTGATTTGGAGTGGAGCACTGAAGCACTTTATCACCACCATTACATATAATGGAATTATCACATTGGAGTTGCATTGGAAGGACATTTATTTTGTACAGAATACTGTTATTGATTGATATATTAATATATATTTGCACAATTTTGCACTGAGCACTTTTACAGCATATATTTTGGTTATCCGTGGTAGTGCTGATAAATACATTTGCACAGTTAGCAAAGAGCACCTTATAATATGTATTCATTTAGAGGACTGTTTATAAATTTATTTCACATATTTAGGTCACTAACAGCAGCGCTGACACTCACACATAGCACTTTTCAAGGCACACACACCTTAATTGTCAGCAGCAGCTGTTCACATTATTAACCACTTAAGCCCCGGAGGATTTGGCTGCTACAGGACCAGGGGTTTTTTTGCGATTTTTTACTGCGTGAATTTAACGGACAATTGCGCGGTCGTGCGACGCTGTACCTAAACAAATTTGACGTCCTTTTTTTCCCACAAACAGAGCTTTCTTTTGGTGGTATTTGATCACCTGTGCGATTTTTTGATCACGCGCTATAAACAAAAAAAGAGCGTAAATTTAGCAAAAATAACAATATTTTTCACATTTTTTTATATGAAATTCCCCAAAAAAAAAAAGTAAAAATCAACATTTTTTAACATTTTTTGGCCAATTTGTTTTATGCTACCTATGTTTGGTAAAAAAAATCGCAAAAAGCGTATTTTGATTGGTTTGCGCAAAAGTTATCGCGTTTACTAACAAAGGGAAAGATTTTTGTCATTTTAGGTGTTTTTTTTTTTAACGCGTAATGGCGGCGATCTGCGATTTTTTTTTCGGTACTGCGACATTGCGGCGGACAGATCGGACCCTTGACTGACATTTTTGACACTTTTGGGGGTACCAGTGACATTACTGCAGTAATCAGTGCTATACATATGCACTGTTACTGCAAAAATGACACTGGCAGGGAAGGGGTTAACTTTATTGGACAGGGAGGGGTTAAGTGTGTCCTAGGGGCGTGATTCTAACTGTGTAGGGACATTCCTATTGGTGTAAAAGCAAAGATCAACCGTTCTACATAGTAGAACGGACAGATCTTCACTTTTACACAGGGAGAACTGACAGGCAGCTTGTTTACACAAGCTGCTCTGTCTTTCTCCCTTCACAGGAGCGATCGCAGTGTGACTGGCGGACATCGAGTCCGCCGGTCACACGCACTGACTTGTTTGTGAACGAGCCACGGCGGGCGCGCGCCTCGGCGGGCGCGCGCCCGCCCGCGATAGGCTCGCAAGTCAGTGACAGGCGAGTGACGTACCGATACGTCACTCTGCCTGGCCGGGGCTGACCGCCGCAGTATATAGTCGTGCGGCGGTCGGCAACCGGTTAAATCTATTTAAATTTATTTGTAAGGATAATCAATTACTCCTGAGCGCGAGGAATTTTCTTTTTTGCATGTTCTTGAGTGTGTTGTGCCCCTTGCTGTGTCATATTGCTACTATGTGATTCTTTGCTGTTCCTGGATTGTGGTACTAGGACTCAGGCCTTGTCCTTTCTCTGCCAGATTGCTTCCCTGATATCCCTGTGCTTAAGGCTTGTACACACTTGACGAAAATCGGACGAAATATCCTCCGATTTCTCTCTCTCATGCTCAGCGGCCATAACCGTTTTTAGTTGACAGTGCATAATGTTCACAAAATTTCTCGTCCGATTTTTTTTTTTTTTTTGGGACATTTGTTCCTAGACTTCCGGGTCGTCAGCAACTTCAGATCATGCGCGGTCTTTGGTATCCGATTTTTCGCGGACCAACTGCATACACATTAAACGTAAATTGGTCGTGCTAGGGACGGACGATAAAATTTTGGTGTTTGTCCCTCCGTTTTTTTTTTTCGTTGAAAATGTCGGTATCGGCTGCTGAAAGTTTGTGTACACACTAGCCGAAAATCGTACGATTTTACCTCTGACGGGAATTTTCAGCAGATTTTCTACTAGTGTGTACATCACTTTAGCCTTGCTATACCCAGATGGCTGTATGAGGACTTTGGTTCTTGCTGTGCCATATTTTTACCCCGTGATCCTGCTGTTAATTTTTTCTGTGCCCAGATTGATTTACTGAGACTCATGGCTATCCTTACTGTGCCATTGTGCTACCCCACAGTTCAGCAGCTTATGCCCACATTGCTATACTGTGACTCTGGACTATTTATCTGCAAGTCAGCTCCTAGTCCGTAACATCGTTTTTATTACCTTTCTAATATCGCATTTGTGCTACCTAAAGATTTCTGTTTCTTCATTATACTGTATTCTGTGGTTCATACCTGCCTGTCAAGCATGGAAACTGGAATCATTGATATGATGGTCTCTAAAAATTGCTTACCTGGAATATCTGGAGATACAAATACAGAATACTGTATTGTTACCCTAACATTTGCTATTCCTGATATGTGTCTGTTGTACCTTGACCCGTGTTATAAAGCATCCTTTACTCTTTGCATTGTTTCCGCTGTGTGAAATACCCGGTGATCCTGCCAGTCCCCCTGCTTTACTATTCTAAACTGACCACACTAGGCACGAGAGCACATCCATCTCAACAGGTCAAGTTTTTGGCTGTACTGGGAAAACGGCCTGCCTCTCCTACAATGGCCAAGACTTGTGCTGACAACCCCCCACCACCACCACCACCACCTTTTTGACCCTGTCATCTTTGTTAATAAGCTAGATACAACTGAGCATCTTGGCACCTAAGCCCTCACAAAAACTTCAAATGCTTTTGTTTAGGACCCAATACTTCATCCTGCCAATATTTTAAGACTTGAAACCAGAATAACTAATTCCTTTTGCTAAGGCTAAGAAACATGTATTCTTGCCTACTTGGCTAACTGTGCTAACCCTACTGTTATTTCTCTTAAATCTTCCACAGGCTGCCGCCTTACGGAACCACAGTAGGTGCTTACCGGCTTTAACTTTTTTCAGAACGTATATACTTTTAGATCCACCAATAAAGCTGAGGAAACTTCCCTTTATCCTCAGCAAGTTCCCCTGATATGGCTAACAGCCCGATTTTCAAGTAGCAATGACTTCAAAGTAGTCCCTGCACTACTTTGGTCTGACTTTCGTGTGTTTTGAGGTCCATAGACCTCAAAATTACACAGGGATTGCTTCAAGTCCAGACAAAATTACGGCAAAATCGCACGACTTTTAGGCGCACAAGTGTGAAAGAGGCCTAAATCTGTGAAGAGCAGGTGCAGATCAGCATGGAGGCCACTCACATTCCTGTAGCAGATGATGCAAGTCTGAAAAGTAGAGTTGCGCACTGCTGGTTCTGCCATGGTGTTATTTCTGAGCAGTCTCCAATACATAGTTACATAGTAGGTGAGGTTGAATAAAGACAATAGTCCATCCAGTTCAACCTGTGTAGGTGTGTGTGGCTGTAATCATCTCACATAGCCCTTAATGTCCTGATCCTTGATGTACGTCTAAGAGTCTTTTGAAAGCCACCATACTTCCCGCAGAAACCACCTCTTGTGGTAGAGAATTCCACAATCTTGTAGCCCTAACAGTAAAGAATACAATTGATTATAAATCATACCAGTGGTGTGCGGCCAGTTTCCTTTACATACAGATATTAAAATTTTGCTTGGATGTATGAAGTGGAGTTACCTGTGGTAGGCGCTCTAGAAGTTTGACTTTAGTTCTCAGTTTTCTCAGTTTTTAAAATGTCTGCACTTTATATATTCTGAACCTGTAGCCAAAGTTGGAGCAAATGAGTGGACATCTGATCCCTTCCCACTGTCCTGGGGGCACCAGGCAGAAATGCTTAGGGAATACCCATTCTGTCTTCCCTCCTAAAACCATTTGTGTGGGGGAAATCAGACACAAACTAAAGTGGTTTAACCTTTAAGCTTCTAATATACTCTGTCCCAATTATCCCAGCTATTATTGGAGGGGCACTAAGCACCCAGACCTCTACACCTCTTAAACTCTACTAACCCCACAGGCACTCTAGGACCACAATTTATTATAGCCTATAGTATCAAAGGTCAATTTTTAAAAAAAATATCTCCAATTGTTTTGTTGCTTCAGGGTCTAAAGTTATGGGCCATGGCAATGCCTAAATTGCCAATCCCATTTTTATCTTGAAAAACCAAATACTACCTGAATTTCTCTCTGTCCTCTATCTGAAACAACGACTTAGATATGGGATTGCACAGCTAGCTGACATCACTGTATTGAAGGTAAAAATCAGATTATTCTTGGTCACAGGCGTGCACTCCTGTGACCCACAAGAAAAGTATGACCAAAAAGGTTTTAATAAGAATCTGCACTAAAAAAAAAAAATTATGAACACAGGGCCTGCCCAACCAAAATGATAATTGCCTTGTTGCTCACCCTTGACACTGTGTGTGTATATATGTATGTATATATATATATATATATATATATATATATATATATATATATGTAGCACTGCCTGGCAGTATCATGCGTAGTGTACATGTATCGCCTGAGATTTCTTGCCTACACATGATGCTGGGCTGCAAGGTTAATGACTTGTTTGGAGAATATAAACATAGTGTTTTCTCAGAACCTTAAATCCTGTTTTTGGTCTTGGAGCCCAAAGGCTTTGTAGAGCTTCAGGTGAGAATAAACCTCCATACCTGAGTCCACAACTTACCTAGTAGCCAGACCTCGTTATTAGTCTCAGCTGTTCACAGTTCTTTAGGGCTCTCACTGATATTGAAACCTGTTGCTAGGTGAAACGGCTGAAACCTGACAGAGCAATGAAATATACATATGCTATCCTCCTGCTTTGGGGAACCCCACTAGGGGGCACTCTGTTGGTCAGGAACTGCCTTGAGTTTGGTTGTTTGATTAGACAAGCAAATTTTGGTGTATTTTATACTACAGACTTGCTGTACAAGGCCCTCCTACACTGAAACTGTTTGCTGCCTCTGTAGTTTCAATATTTCTTTTATTAAAGTTTTTAATAGTAGTACACAATAACAGGTTAAACAATTACATATATGGTAACAACAATAAATAACAATGGCGTGAATATAACCAAGATTCATTTGCCCCTTTAAAGGCTATCAATATCATAAACACAGATTTATCGATATAGATATCCCATAATGCTTAGCAGCAATAAGTCAAGCAAGGATCCCTGCGATATCCCGAGATTTAAAGGCAGGCCTCTGTAGTTAACCAATACTCACCACTGCAAAATTTTACACAGTTAAAAAAAAAAAACTATACTGGTTACACATGCCGAAGATTTGCACAGGTTATTGATTTAAAAGCCCTACATCAATGGTTAACCACGAGGAAGTAATAGGTTGTTTTCCTCTTTGACAAGCTTGGAGTAGATACCTGGAACCATACCCCAGGAGGAGCACAAATTAAGCGGAGGCCTCTGGGTACATATCAGCCATTTAGTTCACTGAAACAAACCCCTAATTGAAACTCTTTAATATGTTGTTATCAATTAATTGTATTCCAGACCTACAATTTCCCCGATTTTTTTTTTTTTTCTCTAATTAAACAGAATTTTAATTAACCAGTCTAAAATATTTATAGTGTGGCTTGATTTCATATACAGTACTGGAGCTTCGTAAACCGCTTTTACAGTGTATTAAAACATAGCTGAATGTCCTCATCTTTTATAGCAGTTGTCAAGAAAATATAGGCCAGCACAGTAAAATGTATTAGCCCAATACATTGTCTCTATTTTATTAGGAGGAAGCGATGATGTACGGCTCTGTCAGCGCAGATCTATTGTTGGAGGGTTTGCACTATTTTCTCTGCTCTGCCATTAATTTATAGCAGTAAACAATATGTAGCCCTCCAACTGCAGCAAAGCAGAATCTTTTAATGAGGTGGATGTTATTACCACAATAAATCAGTGCATTCATGTTATGTATAATTCAAAGTGTGTATTCCCACTGTAAGTTCTCTGAATAAGCTGATAGTGTATCACTGTCAGAGCTGTGTTCCACTTTTTTATATATATTTTTTTTTTATCGTTGTGTTAGGTAGAATTTTTGTTATTTTTTATTTTCTTGTACTGAAAATACGGGATAAAGAATGTCCCAGCCTGCAAGCGAAAGCAAAGTGTAACAATTACATCAGGAATCAATAGTGTAGGTTCTGTGGCAGCATTGATCTGTGCAAACTGCTGTTTTCACAAGAGGCAACAAAATCAGTCCTAATTGGTTTTAGTGGTATCTCCAAGAAACGTAATTCAATAATAATGATTAGAGGTGGCTGCTCAGTTGAAGAGCTTGAAAGCATATAGTCATTTGTTAAAATGCTGCAGGGAGAATTGCATTTTAGTGTTTATTTTATTTTTCATTAACTCATTACTTTGCAGACTCTTTTAGGAAATGTGTATCTTGCATGGAACATGTATTCTTTAAACAGTGTACAATATTTAAACTACACTCCAATCATGACAGAAAACCAAACCTGCAAAATAACATACACTGTGTGTATATATATATATATATATATATATATATATATATATATATATATATATATAATATAATTTTTTATTTTTATTTTTTTTTACAATCCAGGTTTAGCTGTTGTGCACCAGTATGGCTTGCTGTTTAAATCGGACCTATACTAAGACAATCCTTTCTTTTTTAACTGTGCACGATAAGCGCGAATGACACAGCACTTACAGAAGGCTGTTGCTCTTTTGTCTAGTCCTTCTTTGTCGTCCATTCTGCACTCCTGTACATTTGCCACCATATTAGTGGAGTCACAAGCTCAGCTATCCCTATAAGAAGATCCTTTCTTTTTCTTTTTCCTCTCTGGGACACATCAGTGAAATCCAGAGACATGGATGGGTGTCATCTAAAACTGCTGACAAACACCTTTAAGCCAAAATAGGTGGCAATATCTGTGAAGTGGAAGGAAAATAATGAAGTGGAAGGAAAATAATAAATGGTTTTCAAAGCTTCCTATGGATCACAGGTGTACAGTTTGTTCTGCACTCCTGTGACCTGTTTTCAGTAGCGAGCAGGCTGAAGTCCACTCTCTGCTGACATCACAGAAGTCTGTCCAGGCACCGCATCATCGCGACAATGAAAGTCAGGATCCACCAGGTGCCTGGACCGACACCCGGCTCAGCCTCTCAGTGAACCGCTGGGAGCCTAAGCCAGATGCTCTGCCCCCTCCACAGCCCAGTGCTCCAGTGAGCACGAAGGGGCAGAGCAGGGAGCTGCTGACTGACAGCAGCTCTCTGCTCACGGAGCTGGGAGAACCGAGAGATCGGCGGTGTTCAATCGCTCGGTTCTCAGCTTAGAGTCGCTTGGAGATATATGCAATATTGCACTGATGCTGCATCCACCTAGCTAAGTATGATTGGGAAAAAAAGAGAAACCCCATACTTCTTTTAATTCCTCCAGTATAGTAGAAATAAAAAAAAAAAGGTTCACTTAAGCCATGCTACATAATAAAATTGAAGCAACGCACCCATTTCAGATAAAGTCTCAAAATATACAAACATATGGCAGCTGCGGATGGTCCACTTTCTACCCCCACACTTTGAATCTTCCTTTCTGCTACCTTGAAAAACCTATTTCAAGCTTATTTAAAGCTCTTGTTTTTGGAACCTGGTTTGTGGATGACCTCTGGAAATTCCCTTCCACTCCCCTTTTCCTATTTACCCTACCTCATCACAGCTCTTTTTCTATACTTTTGCCATTTTACAAATATGCACTTGATATTTTCCTTTTTAGATTTCTATATAATATAAAGGTATGATAAGCCAGGGATTTACTGCATTTTCTATGGCAATAGCGGTCAGCTATTATCTTGTCTAGTGTACGTGTTTGAACTTGTAATCCCCAAGGCGATTGTAATGATAACTAGCCTTAATGATCCAAAATTTTTGTATATGTTCTATTTCATGTGCCTCTTATACCATAAAATCTCAAACAATTTGAAGAAGAACAACCTCAATGGGGAGTTTTGAGCCTAAAAAGCCCATAGATTGCACTACTTTCGAAGGCCAAATTCTTGGAAACCATAGGCTTCCCAGACCTCAAAGCCACCCGCATTTCCAGTATGCTGGACTAGAGCAGGAAACACTCTATTGTAGCTGGATCTATTCCTTATGTGTTTCTAATATTCCACTCTGCAACCTTCCTAGGTTCCATTCCAATACAGTTTAAATCATAACATTGACAGGTATGATCATACACTTGTATAATTTCATTAATATTTTTTTGTAATAAGAATGTTAGCTTAATTTTCTAATCATGGGTGTAACTATAGTAGTCACATGCTCCAGGGGGGCCCACGCGGCTCCCCTTTACTCCTGGAAAAGGGGGATGGTGTATAGGCGAACCAATGCCCTCCATTTTCCTCCTTCAGCCGTTGAATCCCTGCATCACCTCCTCTCCCTCCCGCAGGCATTTCGCAGCTGCAAAAAAAAATGTAGGGGATCAGTTCTTCTATATGCTGCCCCTCCTATCCAGGTCCTGCTGCCCCCGAACCTCTGTGAGCTCCCCTGGTTCCCCTCCCCCTTTGTCCCCCGCAGCTCTGCCGGCATTCCCCCTGCCCTGATGTGTCAGGATCGAGAGTGGGAAAGGGGCTGGTAAATATTTAATTTACTGGCCCCTTTCTTTTTTTGAATGGACAGAGTCAATGATTGGTACCAGTCGCTGAATCCATAACAGAATCATAGTAAGCTCCTGTACAGAGCTATTCCTGTCCATTTGTTCTGTGAATGGAGACTGATGGCTATGTCCTCAATATCCTTTCTCTGTCTTATAGGTGAAACATCAGAGGTCTGTGTAGACCCCTGATATTTCAACATGAACAAATAAAAGCTGATCATTTTATTTACCCCTGCCAGTGTTAAGTGGTTTGTCTCATCCATGTAAATTGATACATTCTGCTGGAGAGTTTGTTCTGTGAAAAACAACATATTTTCCAGCTGGACTACCATATAAGAAAACAAGCCTAAAAAAAAGAAACAAATGCAGCCATCAAATCTAAGATCTGATCTGATAAGCTGCAATAAAACAAATGTTTGCTTTTGAGTTTAATGCTGCTTTAGCACCCCCCACACACACACACACCCACAGACTTTGTTTACGTTTTTCTCCTCTAGCAAGTAGAAAAAGATACAATGTATCTGTTTCTCCATTCAAGAGGAGAAACTGAGTACAGGTTTAAAGTGGTTGTAAACCGTGGCTGGTTTAAAAAACACAAAAAAAAACATGTAAGACAATGGCATAATGTGCTAGTAAGCATTGCATACAAGCACATTATGAAAAACTTACCGAAGCCCTCCAGCGGCGCGCTCTCTCCCCTGAGAGAGTTGTCCTCTTCCCCCAGTCTTGCTTCCCGGATCGAGCGCTTCGGCTGTGTGCCTGGAGCTGTGATGACGTCACTTCCGCATTTGCAGGACCTTCAGAGAGCATGCGTCGGTGATGTCACTGGCTGCACCCAGGGTGATCATCTCCTAAACGGCGCACATTTAGGAGATATTCATTATACCGAGGGGCGGACATACAGAGGTCGCAGGAGTCACCATAGCGACCCGGCCCCATACTGTATGGGCCCCCTGTATGCCTGGATAGGAGGAGCGGCAAGGACGGCTGAGACTGAGCTTCCCAATCCTCAGCGGAACTTTAAATCGGCACTGTGGGAGCTGGTCAAACAGTTTACACCTAAGAAAATGAAAGCACAGTGTGTGTTGAGGTCTCTGCCTCCCCCCTACAGTGCAATACCCGGCAGGAAGAAGTACAGTACTGTTTTGTAAAAGGCTATTTGTATGTGTGTTTATATACTGTATGTGTGTGTACACGTGCATTTATATATGTGTGTGTGCGCATGTATGTGTGCGCATATTTGCATTTTTATATATATAATACACAGTCAAGTCCATAAATATTGGGACATTGACACAATTCTAAACGGTTTTGGCTCTATACACCACCACAATGGATTTGAAATGAAACAAACAAGACGTGCTTTAACTGCAGACTTTCAGATTTAATTTGAGGGTAATAACATCCAAATCAGGTAAACAGTGTAGGAATTACAACAGTTTGTATATGTGCCTCCCTCTTTTTAAGGGACCATAAGTAATGGGACAGAGTAACAATCATAAATCAAACTTTCACTTTTTAATACTTGGTTGCAAATCCTTTGCAGTCAATTACAGCCTGAAGTCTGGAACGCATAGACATCACCAGATGCTGGGTTTCATCCCTGGTGGTGCTCTGCCAGGCCTCTACTGCAACTGGTTTCAGTTCCTGCTTGTTCTTCAGGCATTTTCTCTTCAGTTTTGTCTTCAGCAAGTGAAACGCATGCTTAATCAGATTCAGGTCAGGTGATTGACTTGGCCATTGCATAACATTCCACTTCTTTCCCTTAAAAAACTCTTTGGTTGCTTTTGCAGTATGCTTCGGGTCATTGTCCATCTGCACTGTGAAGCGCCGCCCAATGAGATCTGAAGCATTTGGCTGAAAATGAGCAGATAATATTGCCCGAAACATTCATCCTGCTGCTTTTGTCAGCAGTCACATCATCAATAAATACAAGAGAACCAGTTCCATTGGCAGCCATACATGCCCACGCCATGACACTACCACCACATGCTTCACTGTGGTATGCTTTGGATCATAAGCAGTCCCTTTCCTTCTTCATTCTCTTCTCTTCCCATCACTCTGGTACAAGTTGATCTTGGTCTCATCTGTCCATAGGACGTTGTTCCAGAACTGTGAAGGCTTTTTTAGATGTTGTTTGGCAAACTCTAATCTGGCCTTCCTGTTTTTGAGGCTCACCAATGGTTTACATTTTGTGGTGAACCCTCTGTATTCACTCTGGTGAAGTCTTCTCTTGATTGTTGACTTTGACACACATACACCTACCTCCTGGAGAGTGTTATTGATCTGGCCAACTGTTGTGAAGGGTGTTTTCTTCACCAGGGAAAGAATTCTTCGGTCATCCACCACAGTTATCTGTGGTCTTCCGGGTCTTTTGGTGTTGTTGAGCTCACCGGTGCGTTCTTTCTTTTTAAGGACGTTCTAAACAGTTGATTTGGCCACACCTAATGTTTTTGCTATCTCTCTGATGGGTTTTTGTTTTGTTTTTTCAGCCTAATGATGGCTTGTTTTACAGATAGTGACAGCTATTTGAATCTCATATTGAGAGTTGACAGCAACAGATTCCAAATGCAAATAGCACACTTGAAATTAACTCTGGACCCTTTATCTGCTCCTTGTAAATGGGATAATGGGGGAATAACACACACCTGGCCATGGAACAGCTGAGCAGCCAATTGTCCCATTAATTTTGGTCCCTTAAGAAGTGGGAGGCACATATACAAACTGTTGTAATTCCTACACCTTTCACTTAATTTGGTTGTAAATACCCTCAAATTAAAGCTGAAAGTCTGCAGTTAAAGCACATCTTGTTTGTTTCATTTCAAATCTTCACTTTTGTGAGATACTGTATATATATATATATATATATATATATGTGTGTGTGTGTGTGTGTGTGTGTTGCGTACGGACGTACATGTGTGTTTTATATGCCTGTTTTTTTATGCACATTTCTTTTAATCCTGACCCCCTATATGTGTACAATCAGAAATTATTATTATTTTTTTAAGGCTTGTTCATAGTACCAGCAAGAAAATGCTGTTCCTCTGAAAAGCAATCAATGCTCAGATCATTTGCATTTGACAGGCTGTAAAGAGGCAATATGTTTCCTCCGCACCGTCTATTTTAACACTCCAAATGCAATGCACACAGTTGCGGGGTGGTTGTAGTGCAGCCCCATTCACCTGGGGTTATAATTCCAGCCACAGCATGTGTACACCCCGAGCTGATTCCTTTGCAGCTACAGGGGAACAGTTGGGGGTTGTAAAAACGCAGCTAAGGCGTGTGGTTTTACCACCCCTCAACTTCACATGTGAGCAAGGCCTTTTTATAGGCTTACCTGTAGGTAAGAATAACAAAGTGGGCTTTACTATCACTTTCAATGATCACATAGCCAAGAAAAGGTTGTTAGCACAAGACCCAGAGCTGAAAGTGACAGCTTAGTCCCTGTGCTGGGAGCGTGCTGCACAAATACAGGTATGCATATATGCAGCCCCACTGAATAAGGCCCACCTTTTGTGAGGCTGTATTTGTGCATACGTTCATTGGGAATGGGTTACAGATAGCAGCAGCTCCCCTGAACCCAACATCTATAAAATGATACAAACTGTCCCTACACTGCATCTGACCACTACAAACCAAAAATGCTATTTAATTCTATTCAACGCAAACTCACTTCTCCATCTATCTCTCACTTTATTTTGCTGAGAAATCACTTTAAAAAAACACCCACTAGCATTTCTGACCATTGTCATCTTCAAAAAGGGCAGATGATTTATGTAGCATTTGCTTCCTGGAATCTATCTGCTTGGCTCAAGAAAAGAGGGTGTGCTTAGCTGAGAAAATCCATTTTCCCCTCCTAAAGGCTCCTGGGATATTTGATGTTCTCTTCCCCCCACCTAACAACTACTTTTATTTTCTCCATCAGCTCACCCCCCACAGTTATTACTCTGTATCTGTTGACCCTCCCTCTTAGATTGTATTATCTAATGAGCAGGGTCCTCTGATTCCTACTGTATTAACTTGTATTGTAGTTGTATGGTCTGCTCTCATGTTGTAAAGCACTGTGTAAATTGTTGGCATAATATAAAGCCTGTATTAAAATAATAATAATAATTTGCCTAGGCCTAAAAACCAGGAGGTGTAACTGAAGAAATATAAAAAAAATGTGTTTAAAACAAATAAATATGACTACTCATCTATTCCCAATGCTAGCAGTTTAAAGAGGAAGTAAACCCTCCTCTGCAAGTTGTACCTATAGGTAAGTCTATGATAAGGCTCACCTATAGGTACTGTACATATCTCCTATACATGTACCGTTTAGGAGATATTTACCTTAAATGCAGCCAGTGACATCACTGGCGCATGCGCTCTGAAGGAACGGCTGCTGGTGTCGTTCCTTCAGAGCCCCGTGCCGTGACCGTCGGCTCCCACGCGCATGCGCGGGAGTGACGTAATCGCGGGTCCAGCCAATCAGATGGCCGAATGCCGCGAACCCGGAAGAAGGGTGACAGAACATGTCACCCATGGGAGAGGTGAGTGGTTGGCGCTTCGGGGCTTCGTTCTAAGGTAAGTATATCATAATGAGCTAGTATGCGATGCATACTAGCTCATTATGTGTCTTTCAGGTTTACTTTTAAAAAAAATAAAATTCTGAGGTTTACAACCTCTTTAAGGCTTGAAAATAGTCAATGTTGATTGAGAGAGTGAAGTTATACTTTAAGTGAAACTTTCGATTGTTTATAAACTTTTAAAGGCTTTTCAAGACAATCGGACAAATGAAGTAATACATTAATTCTCTTCTCTCTTCACACACATACTTGGGCTTGCTACTGGAAAGAATCTTCCCTTATGTGGCAATTGTGTCCTGCAACCTTTTACCTTGGTCATTTTTTTAACACTTGCACTCTGGTTAGTATCCATACCCAATTACATAGCAGCTATTGGGCAACTGGATGTAGATGTTTATTAGTTCAGACTGACTAATTTTAGTCACACAAAATGTTGCGGATACGTTTTTTATTTCTTGTCCTCTGTTGTTTTTTGCTTGTTTTTCATTACGGTGGATACAGCGGTTATACCAGCTGCAATGAACCACAGTAAGACTCCGTTCACACTGGGGCGACCTGTCAGGCGACCTGACAGGTCGCCGTAGGTCGCCTGCCATAGAGTAGCTGTGGACCCGTTCTAATAGGAGCGACACAAGTCGCTCCGACTTAGAAAAAGGGTCCAGAGCTTCTTTGGGGCGACCTGGAGCCACCTGCATTGACTTGATATAAAGTCCATGCCGGCCGCTCCGAGGTCGCGGTGCGAGCTGGCCCGGCAAGTAGCGTCGCCCCAATGTGAACGGGGTCTAAGGTCTTGAATGATTCTTCTTTATTTGTAAACCCAGCAGGTAGTTTTACAGAAGAATTCTCATGCTGTTTATCAGAGTTTTGCTCAGATTGCTCTGTCCTCTTTCAGTGCAAAAATGTTGTCTATCACTGTACCTGCTATGGAAGGCTTCTATCTGCTAGCATATGGATAGGCTACTTTGTCATCCTTTTAGATGGGTGGTGTTCTTCCCTTTACATTTATTATTGTGCAGTATTATTCAAAATACTATAATATACTGTATGCTTGTTTTTTGTTTAAAGCTAAAATGTATCTGCAGTGGGTAGCTCAGCCTAAAGTTTACATTAATAAAAAAAAAAAAAAAGTACAGGGAAAAAGTGTTATTGTATGATGTTTAAGCATGCTTGTGAACTGATTGTGCTGCATTTACCTGTATCTGATTATTACAATTTGCTTTATCAGTAATCTGGCTGTGGTTAGTGTGTGTGTATACTTATGTGTATATATGTGTGTGTGTGTGTATATATATATATATATATATATATATATATATATATATATATACAGTGCTCATCATAAATGAGTACATCCCAACAGATTTATCAGAAAACCTTTACTTTCCTTTCAAATTCAACATTTTCTATGGGACACTATACTACAAAATACTCCCAAATGCGGGCCATTGATTGCAACCAAGATGTGTTAATTTGCAGACACACAGTATTTTTCCTAACCAATTCATTCAAGACCATGTTGCAAAAATGAATACACCCCAATGAAAGTCTTGGGAGCAAATCTAAATTTTAGACAACAAAATACTAATTATTAAGTATTCAAGTACAGGTGAGTGTAATGATTCATTAAACAGATGTTCAGCAGACATTTGATTATAAAGGGGCATCACTTAACAAAGAAAAGCCCTTCCCATTTCATGCTGTCAGCAGTGACACAACATGGAAGAGAAATGTCACAAGGCCTGAGAAAGAAAATAATTTCTTTACACAAGAAAGGTGAAGGTTGCAAGAAGATCAGAAAAGTTTTACTTATCAGTCAGAATACTGTAGCAAAAGTGACACAAACATGTAACATAGATGGAACTTCAACCATTTTACAGATGTGCAGGCCGTCCACGGAAGTTAACACCTTGACAGGAGTGTCTTCTGATGAGAAAGGTTGAAGAAAATCGCCATGCAAGTTCACTGCAGTTAGCACAAGTAGAAAGCAAAACTGGGGTGATGATTTTTTTGTGACACAATACGGCATACACTGCAGAGGAATGGCATGCATTGGTGCCATCCATGAAGGAAGCTTTTCCTAAAGTTTATGCACAAAAAAAGCCTGCCTAGAATTTGCCATGGTCCATGCTGAAAAAGAAGAAAACTACTGGGAATCTATACTCTGGAGTGATTAGACCAAGATAAACTATTTTGGAACTGATGGCTTCAAAACTGTATGGTGTCGCAAAGGTGAGCAGTACAAAGAAAAATGCATGCCTACTGTGAAACATGGTGGTAGCAATGTCCTTCTGTGGGGCTGTATGAGTGCTGCTGGTGTCAGGGAGCCTCATTTAATTGCTGATATCATGAATTCACAGATGTACTACTATATATTGAAAGAGAAGATGCTACCATCATTCCATGCACTTGGTCGTCATGCACTTTTCCAACATGACAATGATCCAAAACACACATCTAAGGCCATTGTTGCATTTCTGAAGAACAGGGTAAAAGGGATTCATTGGCCAAGTATGTCTCCTGATCTGAACTCAATCGAAAACCTATGGGAAATTTTGAAGAGATAAATTGAGCTTCACTCTCCATCCAGCATCCAGGCTCTAAAACGGGTGTTCTGAAAGAATGGAAAAAAGATGTTGCAATATGTCACCAACGTTCATTTCATGCCTAGAAGACTTGGTGCTCTCCTTACAAATCAAAGAGGTCATACAAAATACTAGATGTAGTAGTTTTTGTTGGGGAGTGTATTCATTTTTGCATCAACCAATTTAAGTAAAACTGAAGATTTTGTAATCTGAGCTATATTAACCATACTTTCATGTAATGAGCTAAACAAATGTTCTATAAATCTCAGTTTTGTCAAGATTTTGGAAACTGTTCTTGTGTTCATTAAGATAATGATTGTAATCTTTTTTCAAAAGGGGTAGACTCCGCTATGCTGAGCACTGAGTGTGTATATGTGTATGTATGTGTGTGTGTGTGTATATATATATATATATATATATATATATATACAGTGGGTACGGAAAGTATTCAGACCCCCTTAAATTTTTCACTCTTTGTTATATTGCAGCCATTTGCTAAAATCATTTCGGTTCATTCTTCTTCCTCATGAATGTACACATAGCACCCCATACTGACAGAAAAACACAGAATTGTTGACATTGTTGCAGATTTATTAAAAAAGAAAAACTGAAATATCACATGGTCCTAAGTATTCAGACCCTTTGCTGTGACACTCATATATTTAACTCAGGTGCTTTCCATTTCTTCTGATCATCCTTGAGATGGTTCTACACCTTCATTTGAGTCCAGCTGTGTTTAATTATAATAATCGGACTTGATTAGGAAAGCCACACACCTGTCTATATAAGACCTTCCAGATCACAATGCATGTCAGAGCAAATGAGAATCACGAGGTCAAAGGAACTGCCTGAAGAGCTCAGAGACAGAATTGTGGCAAGGCACAGATCTGGCCAAGGTTACAAAAAGATTTCTGCTGCACTTAAGGTTCCTAAGAGCACAGTGGCCTCCATAATCCTCAAATGGAAGACATTTGGGACGACCAGAACCCTTCCTAGAGCTGGCCGTCCGGCCAAACTGAGCTATCGGGGGAGAAGAGCCTTGGTGAGAGAGGTAAAGAAGAACCCAAAGATCACTGTGGCTGAGCTCCACAGATGCAGTCAGGAGATGGGAGAAAGTTGTAGAAAGTCAACCATCACTGCAGCCCTCCACCAGTCGGGGCTTTATGGCAGAGTGGCCTGACGGAAGCCTCTCCTCAGTGTAAGACACATGAAAGCCCGCATGGAGTTTGCTAAAAAACACCTGAAGGACTCCAAGATGGTGAGAAATAAGATTCTCTGGTCTGATGAGACCAAAATAGAACTTTTTGGCCTTAATTCTAAGCGGTATGTGTGGAGAAAACCAGGCACTGCTCATCACCTGTCCAATACAGTCCCAACAGTGAAGCATGGTGGTGGCAGCATCATGCTGTGGGGGTGTTTTTCAGCTGCAGGGACAGGACGACTGGTTGCAATCAAGGGAAAGATGAATGCGGCCAAGTACAGGGATATCCTGGACAAAAACCTTCTCCAGAGTGCTCTGGAGCTCAGACTGGGCCGAAGGTTTACCTTCCAACAAGACAATGACCCTAAGCACACAGCTAAAATAACGAAGGAGTGGCTTCACAACAACTCCGTGACTGTTCTTGAATGGCCCAGCCAGAGCCCTGACTTAAACCCAATTGAGCATCTCTGGAGAGACCTAAAAATGGCTGTCCACCAACGTTTACCATCCAACCTGACAGAACTGGAGAGGATCTGCAAGGAGGAATGGCAGAGGATCCCCAAATCCAGGTGTGAAAGACTTGTTGCATCTTTCCCAAAAAGACTCCTGGCTGTATTAGATCAAAAGGGGGCTTCTACTAAATACTGAGCAAAGGGTCTGAATACTTAGGACCATGTGATATTTCAGTTTTTCTTTTTTAATAAATCTGCAACAATGTCAACAATTCTGTGTTTTTCTGTCAGTATGGGGTGCTATGTGTACATTCATGAGGAAGAAGAATGAACTTAAATGATTTTAGCAAATGGCTGCAATATAACAAAGCGTGAAAAATTTAAGGGGGTCTGAATACTTTCCGTACCCACTGTATATATATGTGTGTGTGTGTATATATATATATATATATATATATATATATATATATATATATATATATATATATATATATACATAGGTATTTATACCACATTTTGGCGTTCAGCTTTTCTTTTTCCTCCCCTTTTAAAGGGATTTGTAAAGCTCAAAAAGAAAAAAGAAATAACAAACATGTTTATACTTAACTGCTATGTGCAATAGACTTGCACAGAGCAGCATCGAACTTCCTCTATTCGGGGTTCTCCACTGGCGCTCCTGGCTCTTCTTATCTGTCCAGTGCCCCCATCAGAAGCGGCTTCCCATTAAGGTACTTGTGCGTGCTCGCACCCGAGCCCTGCTGCTGCATCCATTGACAAGACAGTGGGACTCGGTCCCACCCCCACTTCCTCATCACTGGCTTTGATTAACAGCACTGAGAGCCAAATGGCTCCCAGTGCCCCAGCAAAGCCAGCAACACCCAGAAGTGGGGGGAAAGAGGAGCTGCAGACGTGCACATCGCTGGATCGAATGATGGCTCAGGTAAGAAAAAGGAGGTTGAGGGGGATGCTGACCTATTGAGATTTGTAAGTACCATAGTTTGTTGCTATTCCACAAGCATGCACAATTTTGAAGCATGACATGTTGGGTATATGTTTAGTCTGGGTAACATTATCTATCACATTTTGGAAAAAAATTGGGCTAACTTTTTTTTCTTTAATTCAAAAAAGTGTATTTTTCCCAAAATAATTGCGTTTGTAAGAATGCTGTGCAAATACGGTGTTACATAAAGTATTGCAACGATCTCCATTTTATTCTCTCTATTCTCTAAATCTGCTAAAAAAAAAAAAAAAAACAAACAATATAACGTTTGGGGGTTCTAAGTAATTTTCTAGCTAAAAATACTAATTTTATCTTGTAAACGATAAGTGTCAGAAATAGGCCTGGTCCTTAAGTGTTTAAAAGCCATTTGTGTGTTTGTATGTTTGTACTTTCCTTCCTTTGCCACTGTTAACATGGCTGCAAAAACATGTTAAAATTAGATAACTCAAATTTCCGTTCTGTTTATTTTCTAGCCTGTTGGAGCACTGAACCCCAAGCGAGCAGCCTTCTTTTCCGAGCGCTATGAATCATGGGAGGATGATCAAGTTCCGAAGTTTCACTATGGCACCCATTACTCTACTGCTAGCTTTGTACTGAGCTGGCTTTTAAGGATTGTAAGTTACTATCCTATAACAGATGAAATAGTGAAAATGTGTTAGTAGTATTGATAAAACCAGGCACAGGCTATTGCGGGGACTTTCAACACTGACAACAAATATGAATTTAATTGTTAGCACCCATATTTGTGCAGCTACCACTTATGCCTAACATTAAATCTTCACTGTACATAATCCTAATACTTATTTTCCTCCTAACATTATTATTTTACCCTTAAAGAGAATCTGGAGTCAAAAAGGGATATGTTATAGGGAACCTCTAGAAATCAAATTGTTCCTAAAGAATAATAAGGTAAAGAAAACTGCGCTAGGACTCCAGAATGTGTAACAATAGCAGCTGGCATAATACCCCAATACTCGGTATACGCAAAATATAGTGAATGACAGTGCAGCGCTATGAAAATAACAATAGTAATAAATTCAAATTATAAACATGTGTATGACAAAATCATTTAAAAGTGGCAAAGAAAAAACTATAGTCAAAAAATTGTATAAACCTATAAGTGCATGAAAGTAATAAACTATAAGTCCCAATAAAGAGCCAGAAGGTAAGCTAAGCAATCTTCTCTCTTTCTCTCTCTCTCTCTATATATATATATATATATATATATATATATATATATATATATATATATATATATACACAAGATTAGGATAGATGTAAATCCCTATAGCCTCTGAGCATCCCAGCAGTAAGACAGACTGCACACCACCTCAGTGTTTTAAAGAGGGGTCTTACCACAATTAGATGACACCCCCCCCCCCCAAGAAACTTTGGCCAAACAGCGCTCTATACACTCCACGAAATGTCCAACTTCTCTCAATTACCTTGCAGAACTAATGCACCTCTAGGTTCCCAGGCCAAGAACAACAGAACAGTGCGGGTGCATGGTGCACCTAACAGGGAAGGGTGCAGCGTGTGGTTGTGCCGATCTGTAAAGAAATGAAACAACAAAGGTATAGTGTAACCTGATGGCGGCAAGAAACAAGCTTCTCAAGCAGGGCGGTTCCAGCCACTCCGAGGCGATGGTCGGATCTTCAAAGTAGTGTGCTCTGTCATCGCATACCACTCTCAGGCGGGTGGGAACAGCATGGCATACTTTAAATGATGCACATGGAGGCGCCTTGTGACGTCAGTGAAGCGGGAATGTTGTTTCTGACCTTCCGCCAAAAAGTCTGGAAAAGCTGCTATGCGGCCATTTAGAAAAGTAAAATTGCCGCGTTCACCGGTTAAGCGAAGTATAGCACATTGCGATGTGCGATGCGGTGCACCCTCAGGGGGACAACGGGCCCTTTCCACTGCAAATGTTGCACAGAAGGCATCCCTGCCAAAATGGTTAATCAGTAGAGTTTCTAGAAAGGTAGCTGGATCAGGCCCCACAGACCCCTCAGGCAGCCCAATAAAACGCAGATTGCAGCGACGTGCCCTGTTCTCCATGTCATCTTGTTTCTGGGCCAATTCTTGTATCTGGCGCTGCATAGCGTCGGCTGTATGTTGGAGGGGGTTAATAACATCCTCAGCCCTGCTAACTTGGACCTCAGTCTCCATCACCCTAGTCAGCGTGGCTTGGCAGGTGGAGATTGCCTCTAGGACTCTGCTGGTATCGGCTGCGGGAGCCTCAGAGGGAGCGGCGCCATCTTGGGCCTCCGTGCCACACTCCTGCTGGCGGAATTTGTCTAGCTGCTGGGCAGCAGAGGAAGCTTTCCGCGGTGGTGACATGGTCCCAGGACTGGCGGTGAACTCCCCTCGGACAACCGGTAAGAAATGGGCGGTTAAGTGAACAGGATGATACAGGAGCGGAGCTCAGCTCATGTGCGTCCTATGCCGTTGCCGTCCAGGCCACGCCCCCCCCAACGCACCTCTAGGTTCACAAAAATTAATGTGCAATCGGACTCAATATAGGAATGTTATCATAAAAGAAAAGAGAAACACACTCCATAGTGCAAACTAGTAGAATATGCAGTTTAAATAAGGTACAGGTTCATGTCAAAAAATTAGAATATCATCAAAAAGTTAATTTAATTCAGTAATCCAATTCAAAAAGTGAAACAAATATATTTTATATAGATGCATTACACACAGAGTTTTATATATTTCAACAATTTTTTTTCTTTAAATTTTGATGATTATGGCTTACAGCTAGTGAAATACCAAAATTCAGTATCTCAAAAAAATTATAATATTACATAAGACCAATAAAAAAAATACAGAAATGTTGGCTTACTGAAAAGTATGTCCAAGTACAGTATCCTATGCACTCAATACTTGGTCGGGGCTCCTTTTGCATAAATTAGTGCACCAATGCGGCGTGGCATGGAGGCGATCAGCCTGTGGCACTGCTGAGGTGTTGTGGAAGCCCAGGTCGCTTTAAAAGCAGCCTTTAGCTTATCTGCATTGTTAGGTCTGGTGTGTCTCTAATCTTCCGCTTGACAATACCCCACAGATTCTCTATTGGGTTTAGGTCAGGTGAGTTTGCTGGCCAATCACTCACAGTGCCAAGTCCTGCTGGAAAATGAAAACCGCATCTCCATAAAGCTTATCAGCAGAGGGAAGCATGAAGTGCTCTAGAATTTCCTGGTAGAGGGCTGCACTGACTTTGGACTTGATAAAAAAAATAGTGGACCAACACCAGCAGATGACATGGCTCCCCAAATCATCATGGACTGTGGAAAATTTTTCATTTCATTTGGAAATCAAGGTTCCAGAGTCTGGAGGTTGCGTGGTGAGACATAGAATCCAGGTCCATTGTGAAGTTTCACTCTGTATGCAACGCATCTATATAAAATTTGAGTTTCGCTTTTTGAATTGAATTACTAAATAAATTAACTTTTGATGATATTCAAATTTTTTTGAGATGCAACTGTATATGCAGTTATAATGGATGGGCTGTAAGCAGGAACTGCACATCACATGTACAATCCGTTTGACAGAAACCAAGATGGCTGTGGCTGGTTTGCACATGCGCAGTGGCATGTGTTCAGCTCTGCCCAATGCATTTAATCATATATGATGTAATCAATGGCCCATGGCCTTTTTCTTTTTATCTTGGCTCCTGGCCCCTCCCTCCAGCCGAGTGCCCCCACAGCAAGCAACAATTCAGACACGGAGCTGTAGCTCGGCCCTGCCCCCTCTCTTTTCTCATTGGCTTACTGACCTTGACAACAGCGGGAGTCAATGGTGTCTGCTGCTGTGTCTCAGCCTATCAGGAGGGGGAGATTCCTGGGCAGCTGAGGTTCTTGTGCAACATCACTGAATCGAGATGGGACTCAGGCTGCTTCACATTAAAAGCTTTTTATCTTAATGTATAGAATGCAATACGATAAAACCTTCTGCCTTTAGAACCACTTTATTAGTTACTCTTATTTTAAAACTTTAAAGCGGGCCTTTACCCATTACAAGAACTTTTTCTCTTTTTGTTCTTCCCTTGTACCTCTTACAAAACTAGGTAAGGTTTCCCTATTTTTAGAAACTTTATCCTGCAATGCAGCACTTCCTGCTATCTTGCCCAGGTGAGAATTACATATAAAATTCAGCTGCCTCCTGGTATTACCAAGATATCCCAGTGTTTTCATCGAAGGCATATGCGTGCTGTGAGATTTTGCACGTTACAGCTTTCTGCCAAGTATTTTGGCCTGCCATAGTCCCGCAGCATGACGAGTGCAATTTTACAAGGTACCAGATATGAGAAACTTGTTGACATGTTGCAGAATTCTGTCATGTCCTCAATACCTGGCAGAGAGTAGTATTGAGTCTGTGCATACCCTGAATTTTTGAAGGTGGTGGCTCAAAAGAGGGTGGGGAAGGGTAATATAGCTGGTGTGAAGTTATTTTGTAGCCCAGTCCCCTGCCTCCCCTCCTAACCAATCCCAAAACCCACTAATCTAAGCCCTTTAACTTGAAATTTATGTTATTTCTTGGGAATAACTAGATTATCGAATTATCATCACTTACCTTATCAGGCATAGTCTTACCTTATGTATTAAAAATATTGGTAGGCATACTTGGCACTGCATTGCCATTCGTGGTATAGAAATTGTGGCATCTAGAACATTTACCCAATATTAGGATAAGCGCATGACAAGGGATGAACAACTAATGCTCATGGTGGATGAATGTGGTTTAACCAAGGCTTATAAACATGAGGTATCTATCTTTGGCCATTTGATGTCCTGACATGGTGGTAGAGATAAAAAGTTGTTATGCCTTTGCATCCTCAAGAGCCCTGTAATTTTATTAATTTTATTACAGGTTGTTATACAGCACTGTCATATTATGGAGTGCTTTAGACATACTGTATATTGTACATTCACATCCAACCCTGCCCTCAAGGAGCTTACAATCTAAGGTCCCTAACTCACATTCATACATATGCTAGGATTCTATTCAATCCGATACAGTATATATCTGTATGTAAATTAAACTGAAGGGTTGTATAATTTTTATCATTTTAACCCACTTTTTTACTTCATAAATGAAAAAAGCATTCACGACGATAAATGAAAAAAAAAAAAACAACTTGGTGGTTTAGCTATTTTAATTTATTATGTTTGGAAGGTATTACTCCGTTAAAGAATTGCACCTAAAATTGTTTCTTCTAAAGGTCTTTGTTTCAAAATGCACTTTGCTGAAAGCCTTCATTTGCATTCTCGTACAAAGCCAAAGTAATTTATCTGTTTCTAATAATGGTAAGCAGCCATATTAAGCATCCTCTGTAATGTGTTGGTGTTGGATTAATCAGGAATTGTGTTTATTGATAGCGTGTAGGTTTACAATAGTGCATGTTTTCTGTAAACCTAAGATGTAATTCATCTAACAGAGTAAAGTAATTTCTTTGGGAGAGCATTAGCAGCTTACCATTAATTAAAGCTTGTTACAATGGTACAAGGAGACATAAATCCTTGATATAATTTATGGTGCCTTGCTAATTTTAGGCAATTATCTACTAATATGGGCTTAAGCGTTTAACGAAGAGGTGGCTTTTAAAACCTTTAAGCATTTCTCCCAATCATAAATTCCAAATGAAAAAAAAATGTAAAAGGTATAGTTTAATGCATCTAAATAAATGTGTTTACAGGGGGGCTCCATTACTTATATAAATAATGTATTGCACAAATTCTCTAATCTGTGTTCCAATATTTGGTATTTTTTTACATTTTAAGCATGTTTGTGTTACTGAATTGCATTGCAGGTATTTATGTAGCGCATCTCTTTTATATTTTTATACATTCACATCAGTCCCTGCCCTCAAGGTGCTTATAGTCAAAGTTCCCTATCTCACATGCATACATAGTTGCATTCTAGAGTCAATATGGACATGTAGACAGTAGCCAGCTAACCTACCAACATGTCTTTATAGTGTGGGAGGTAACCACAATACCTGAAATAAACCTACGCAAGCATAGGGAGTTCAAGCAAAATCCCCCACTGCAAGACAGAAGTGCTAATCACTAAGCCACTGTGCTGCCTTAAGAATTAAGCAGAATTCAGAGTAATGGATATTGTCTATATTTTGTTAGGGTTTCTATTCTGAAATGTGAGGACTTATAAGGTGCTAATTATCAGCCTCAATTCCTTTACTTTTCTATTTGAGATACTGCTTAACTATGTCTTGGGTTTAGCCTCTCTGTCTCCCAGCCTGAGACAGCCATCGCTGTGAGATCAACTTGCACTACTAATGAGATTAAGCACATGAAGGGTATGCTCAGCCCTGCTTTTAAAATTCACAAATAATGGTGCTTTCAGTTCTGAAGCTGGCTAAAAAAAATGGAGTAATGGATATATTTTGCTTCAGCCTATAAAACACTTAGGTTATTACTGTCACCTGTTATGTAGATGACACACAACTAGATCAATTAATATTTTTTCAGTAATGCAATGTTGATCAAGATATAATTTGTCTTTTAAAGAGGTTAAATTCTTATCGTGAAGTACTAAACTAAAGTCATTTTTTTTCTGTTCTAGGAACCTTTTACAACATTCTTCCTGAATTTCCAGGGTGGAAAATTTGACCATGCAGACAGATCATTTTCTTCAGTTTCAAGGGCATGGCGTAACTCTCAGAGAGACACCTCTGATATCAAGGTAAATTTTTGGAGGGTTGTCTGGTCTTGCCTTTTTGACACAAATATTTTTTACTTTTTTTCCCTCAAAGCCACTATATAGTAATTCTTCAATTCTTTTCTTCTTTCCAAATCGAAAATAATTTTATAGCGTTACATAATTTTTTTGGCTTTTTAAATTTAACAAAGTTTTTCCTTATATGTTTACGAACTTTACCAAACCTCGAACATAGTCTTCATTTTGAACCTACCTTTAAGCTCATCTTAACTCTGTAACCCTAAGCCTTAAAATGAACTTGACAAAACAGATGATAATGCAAACTGCAATAAAGCGTTCTAAAAAGTCAAAAACTGCATTAGTATGTAATTTATGGTTTTCATGTGCAGGTGTTTCATAGTGTTACCTATTCACATTTTTCTGTTACCAAATTGTAACAAATTGTACTAAATATGTTGCAGTTACTACCAATATGCAAGACATTTTTTAAAGAAAAAAAAAACAATTAAAAATAAAATGCTGTTGCCAATAGTTTGACCCTTGTCAGCTAAACACTGCATTTAGATGACTTGGTGCATGCATCAATGACATGGGTATTACATAAATACCCCCCCCCCCCCTCAAACATTTAAATAACCTGAAGAACTGAGGAGCATTGTTGTGGTAGTTTTAATAAGGCTGGAAATGCTAGCAAAATGTCCTCCTCTTCTTGTGCTCCGTAGTCATTGAGAAAGGGCAGGTAGATATAATGTTAAGTTTACAAATCTAAGGTGGCCTTGTCAATTAGGAGTCAAGCTACTTTCAAGAGCAGTCATATTGGCAACGTAATGGTAGCTGCTTTAGGGAAAGTTGACAAATGAATAGGGAGCTATTATGGTAGTTAAGATACTGTACTTTAAGGCCTCATGCACACTGAACAGTTTTCTGCTGCTCCTAGGGGTGTTTGGTGTCTTTCTTGCCTCTAATTGCCCCTGCATGTTAGCCTATGTGTCCATGCACACACAGGCGTTTAAAGGCAAAAAAAAGCTCACAGCCAGTGGGTCCAGGAACAGCACAATTTTGGCAGAAAAAACTCTTGACGTGCCTAAACGTGACTTCAACACTTGAACCTTAATTAATTTCAGTGGGCAGAATAAATTAATATTCTAGCCGAAAATGCTAAATGTGTTACACCTGTTTACAAATGTCAATCGTTTTTCTATCAAAACTCTGCTGCCAGGAGGAGCAAAGTCTAATAGGAGTTAGAAAAACGTCCAGTGTGCATGAGCCCTAATTCTGATTACTAGCTCTGTGGACAATCAACCCCTTTGCCTCTTTTTCTGTTTTGTTTTTTGTTATTCATGGAGGGAAATTTGTTATCTTTCTATTTTGTAGTTGATTTGAGGTCAACTGTGCCATCTATACCAAATGTCTTTTTTTTAGTCTTTGAAAAATACAATTTTGTGTAAGGCTGGTGGTATTTTGGGGGGTTCTTGTTTATTTTTAGAGAATATTATTTCATGTTGATGGAGCCTTTATTTAGTTTCAAATGCTTTTCTTATTCATACAGTATAGGACACAGTACTCCTAGACCATGGGTTAGGTGCAGGCTAAGTTTAGGAGATTGGACACTGGCTTGGGCTGCCCCTAAAGGGCACCATATACCTCACCCACTTTGTGACAGTAAAGTTAATTTCCAAAAAACGTTCTTGAATAGTTGCTATGATTGTGGATGTGGTACCTTGGCCATCCAGAAATGATGTACTAAATGCTAAGAGTCAACGGTGCGCCTACTCAGGTCCTGTATACTTTGATGTTTAACAAGCCCAATGTCCTCAACTAGTTGTTTAAGGAAGTGCTCAAACTGCTGCATTCACTTGGTACTGACCATTTGCTCTTGGTGCTACCTTTTGTTTGCAACATGCCACTGCATCATTTAAAAGGAAAATATTGTAAAAAAAAGTGCAAGCACAGTGTGCACTGAATACCTACATTTGCCAAACCCTCCTTTTCCAAAGACAAAATAGTTTGTTTCTACACCGGTTAGGCCTGTTATTCCTTGTTAAATCTATCCTGCTGCTGGACAGTTTTACTCTGCTCTATACTCTGTAGTGTCTTAATTTTTGTAGTAAAGCCCCAGTCTGGTGCGCGGCTTAGCAGTGCATGTAGCCAGACATGCAGTCTGCCTTCTCGGCCACTGATCCAGACAATTCTACTATTGGCAGCTATCCTGAGCAGGTGACCTGCACAACCCATTTCTCACTTGACTGCCTTTCTGTGGAGATTTGGCCTGGTCCAGCACCCCAGTCAGTGTTAAAATACATACAGGAGATTACCAGCAAGGATAATAAAAAAGACAGGATCTTGCGCATTTATTCCATTCTCTACCTTACTGTATGCTGCACGACTGTTTTGTAGAGGGAAATAGGAACAGAATGTGGGAGATATTGATGATGCCTGATTAGAAGCTGCACTAGCTTCCATACCATTATTCCCCTTATCCTCTTTTAATAGGTTGATGCAACTTTTCATTTTACACTGGTTGTATAGGGCTCCCTTACAACTATACCAGTGAGGTAGAATGGACTCTTCTATCTGCTCCAAAAGCACCTGAGATCAAGGGGATTTAAAACACGTTATGAAGGTGTCTGAATTTCACTAGATACTGGCCGTGGCGGACTGAAGTGGTAGCGGGTACCTGTCAAAACTAGGTACCCGCTTCTCCCTCCCAAAATGTGCCAAATGTGGCAGTGGAGGGGGGGAGGCAGACACGGTGGTTTAAGGTAAAAAGTCACAGAATCCCCCCCCCCCCCCCAATACATCCTGGAGCACATTCTCGAACCAACGCTGTGCATAAAAGCGGCGGTGCTCTCTCTCCCTTCTCACAAGGCAATTGATAACTGCCACTCCCGCTGTTATCAGCAGTGGATCACAGATCATGTAGATCTTTTTAGTGTAGATCGTGTGGATTTTTTTTCATTTAGAGTTAAAGGGTAAGTTCACCTTTTGTACTATGTTACACACATGATGGTGCAAATGTCTCCCTCCATCCTCACACTGACCCATTGATCTTGGGTGCATTGCTTTGCAGGCTTCTGTAAAGAAAATAAATACACAGTTTTTTGCTGCAAAGACATGTGCATTTATGTATTTTTATGTAAAAGTGAACCTAGCCTTTAAGATGAGGAATGTTTTAAATGCATTGCCTTCCTGTCTTTTACGCAGTGATGAACTGAAGGTGATAATAGGTTAATTCCTGCCTGATCCCAGCTGGTGTAGCTTTCACTATGCTAAAATGACCTGTCCTGGATCTTATGACCTCCATACTGCCAGCATCAGCCCTGAGGCACCTGTCACATTTCTGTGAACATAGAATCTGGAGAGGCTTCTAAAGTGTAAAGGAGTTATTTCACATATAGCATGTACTTCCTAATTTAGGTATTCCTTTTTTAAGTCTTATATTATTAAACTACATACGTCATTTTGCTACATACAGGTATATGTAGCTACTACGTACCTAGTGGGCTTAACGTGACCCTACACATAGTGATTTGTGATTGATTCAGGAAGAGTGATTATATGCTCTAGATCAATTGTTCTGCAGTTTGAGTTTGACCTAAATTATTAGTTATAAATCTAAGTCTATTAAAAGCAGCAATTTAATGGATCTAAGTTAACGATGGGTTCTATAAAACACACTCAGATAATTGTTCAATTAATCATAAGCAATCAACACAATTTTGACCTACTTGACAAAGTTGAAATCAATTTGAGAGCTTGCTGACTTGGTCAAAGGGGGGGTTTGGTTTGCTACTTTGATTTAGTTCGATCAGTCAAGTCAAACTGTGGAGGGTTTTTGGTTTGCAATTTTTAATCAGTTCTATCAGTTTATTCGCATCCGTTAATCATATCAATATGGGTTTGTTCTTTTGCACCTCCTTTTTTTTTTTTTTTTTTTTGACATACAGTACTCTAACTGTGTAAATGTTGACAGTGATAATAAATATGTACTTGGTGATTTGTTCCTCCAGGAGCTCATTCCTGAATTCTACTACCTCCCAGAGATGTTTGTCAACATGAATGACTACAATCTTGGTGTAATGGATGATGGCACAGTTGTTTCTGATGTTGAACTTCCACCCTGGGCCAAGACTCCTGAAGAGTTTGTTCGTATAAGTAGACTGGTAAGAATACTGATCACTTTTAGGCATCTAAGATTCATGCTTATATAACTTTTGTACCAACTTAAAAAAAAAAAAAAAAAATAGCGATTCGGCTGATGGCACATATCTTTATGAGGTAACACATACTGGAAATCCTATAGCAGCCATAAAGAATACTTGCACTTATCCTTTTAGTACTGTCAGAAAAGCAGAATTGTATGTTTGTACTCCATTAATTGTGATTAGCCAGCATTTAATAGTCATACGGAAACTTTGGTTTGACTAAACCCTAGACGAGCACTTTACCCCAGGACTGTAAATGTAGTATCTTGTACCGTACAGGACACAGAATATGTAATAGACCATGGATTATATGCAGGCTACCTTTAGGTGATTGGACACTGGAAGAAAACTTGCTTGGGCTGCCCCTAGTGCATACTCATAACTCCTCCCGCTCAGTAGGACTCCATTTATATTGCTAGTGTCCGTTGGTGATTACCCTGTTCTCCTCTGGAAGAGTATTTTTTTTTTTTTTTAACTAATATTTTTTTTTTTCCCTGACACTTCTATCAAGCTATGCCTGCCTATTGCCCTAAGCTATCCAGCAGTTTTCTAATTGGTACCTCTCGATAATACTTAAGGAACTGTACCCAGACTCCGCTGTGTGAAGCCGGCATGCAACTTTTTTTTCAGGCATTGAATCCTCTGTTAGGCTTTCACCTTGTCATAAAGTGCATCATGTGTAGTTAGCCTCTGGTTGCTTTACAAGTCCAGGTCCGTGGTTCACCTCTATGGTTCCCAGACCCTGAAGACCCTTTTGGGGGTATTCTCATTGTGGTGGTTGCAGCCTGATCCTCTAGTAGGCTCATTATCATGGATAAGATAGGACACTGTTTCCCTGCATGTTGACACCCGTTCCTAGGTTTCAGTAGAATAATCCACAGTGTGAAGCACACTGAGATTTTTAGACAAAGGAATGAGTAGTTTTTTTGCTTTAACGTGATGCCCCTATTAAATTTGTCTCTATTTTTTCTCAATGCAGGCGATTTCAAATTTGGTGTTTTTTTTTCTGGTCTGAACTATAATCCTGGGTGGTGCATTCTCACCCACTTTTTCCGCTGAAATGCCACAGGCATTGAGTAAGTGCCTGGGTTTTATTAACAAATTCTTTATCCAAAGACGCCAAACCCCTTCTAGTCCAAACTCCATTCTGTGAGCACCCTAACCTACGTTGGCAGGCAACAGGGGCAAGGACAGTTGGGGTGAATAATATGTGTTTTGCTGATAGCCTACAGGAAGCTCAAAACGCCACTCAGGGTGATGGGCAATGACTTGTTACGACACCACTGCTCTCCTCTGACTTTATCGCCCTCTCAGGCAAGCAGCCTGCCTGGCAAAACCTTCCATTTCCAGAGGCCAGAAATACTACATTTCCCCTGACCCTGTTCAGGAATCAGAGGCGGAACCTCCTGTACATGAGGATATTATGAAAGAAAACAGTATGTTGAGGACCCTGATTTTGTAGCAGAGACCACAGAGGAAATTCTTACTCTTGCATTTTAGGAGGTACAGGCTATGGCTTTGCACCAAATGCTTTCTACTGTGGGCATATTAATTGACGTGATGCACACTAGTCTTTGTCTGATATTTTAGTTCTCAATAAACACCTTACAGTTGCAATTTGAGGATCTTTCCTCTTTTAGGGATTTCATTAATAGGCATTTTGAAGCCCTCCTAAAGGCCTTATTTTCACTTGCAGGTCCAACTCAGCAGCCAGCAATTGCTGCCATGTCTGTTTGCCAGACTATTGCTAACTGACAAGCCAAATAATTAAACCCAGTCTTTGATGAGCCTGCTCCCTTCTAACAACTGCAGCTGATGCCCTCACCCTTTTTGTTTTGTGTTGATGCTCTAGAGAATGTAATTTGACAATTTGACATAGAACAGGGTTTTTCAACCAGGGTTGCTAGGGGTTCCTTGAGCAGTAAGAAATTTCTGCCTTTCAGATAAGTTCCCACTGACACAATTGATCTCTTTAGCTATTTTTAAGGGAGTAATTCTTCTCAATGATAAGTGTAAGAGGCATTCTTCCCACTGACTATTACACTAGTGTATCATGAGTTGTAGATATAGTCATTTTAAGGCCAGGGTTCCTTGAGAACAGAAAGAAGTTTCAAGGGTTCCTCTGTGCTAAAAAGTTTAAGAAAGGCTGCTCTTGAATGTCCCTGATCTCTTGTAAGCACTTTGGAAGGTGGAGGGGTGCCCCTACACCTATGTCCCCTACTCCTATGGCTAATATATGTGCTCAGTGACAGGGGGCTTTTAGTGTTCCCCGAATGATGACCTCAAAACGAAGGCTGAACACTTAACTTCATTGCACGCCCTGGACTCCCTAGTCCACCGAGTTATCGAAGAAGCCCTCTTGACATTGAAGGGGTGCCTTCCACCTTGAACCAATCCAAAACATTCCCTTTGCAAGGTTGCCTTCTTGATTGCCATTATGTCTGCTAGGTGAATTTTTGCGTTGGCAGCACTCACTTGTAAAGAGCTCTTTCTTGTTTTCCAACTTTCCCTTTTACCTAAGGTAGTCTCTTTTCCATCTCATTAAGGACATTAGTCTTCCTTCTCTGTGTCCTGCCTCAAAACGTGACAAGGAAATTGTCCTACGCTGCTTGGATGTGATCAGGGCTGTCGAAGCATAAATAACAACCATAGCCTCTGCGCGCAAGTGCATTGCATCGAGTGCCTTGTTCTGCGTGAAGGGCCACGTAGAGGACACCCTGCTTCTTGCTCCACCATTGCAAAGTGGATCAGAAAACTTACAGTATTTCCGGGGCTCGCTCCCTTGCAGAAAGGGCTTTTTCCTTCCCCATTAGAGCTCATTCCGCCAGAACAGTTGGTATCTCTTGGGATTTTTAGCATCAAGCATCTGTATCACAGATTTGCAAGGTCATCACCTGGTCCTCTTCAAGTTCTACCAGCAGCTGAATTTTCAAGCCTCGACTGATGCAAGGTTTGGCTGCAAAGTGCCTAAAGTTGTCATTTGAATGTTTTGGGTTCTTTAACCCTTGTGAGTTTTTTTGGGAGTACTGTTTTGCTATGTTGTTATCCACCCCTCAGTTAATTTCTTGAGAAGATCCCATGGGCTATGAATAAACGTCCTGTGTCCTGCACTATACAATTGAAGTAGAACTATAGGCAGAACTTTTTTTTTTTTTTTTTTTCATTTTGGGTAGAGTAAGGAAGGGTTAAAACTCCTGTGTCAGATTTTTTTTTTTTTTCTCCATCTGTGTTCCATGGTGTAGATCACTTTGCTTCCTTTCCAAAAGCCAAGCAGAAAGTGAGAGGAAACCCCTGCAAACTATGGGAATTCCTTGTGGACACCCAGGTCACGAAAAGTAGTGTCCCCATTGGATTTCCCATCTATTATTTTTCTGGAGACAACCCAAAATTTGGGATTTTCTTTTAGTTTCAATTTCATTAATCATAATAATAATAATAATAATAAACAGAACAAATATAGAGGGTGAATCTCCTTAATGGGGGTACAGAGAGTGAAAAAGCTGACAGAGATTCTAGTCCTTCCGCTCTGTATCCAAAACTAAAAAAAAAGTTTTGCCATTAGTTATACTTTAAGATGATCTAAGTTTTGCAGTACAGGAGCAAAGGATTCAGTCAACCCCCTCTCATTCCCCTGTCTGGATCATTCCCAATTGGGTAGGGTTCTATGAGTACACACTAGGGGCAGCCCTAGGAAATGTTTGTGTCTGTGTCTAATTACCTGACGGTAACTTGCATATAGCCTATGGGCCATGAATAAAAGTCCTGTACTGTCTCAAAGAAAATAATTTACAGGTAAATCCTAATTCAGATGTATTTGATAAAGGTAATAGGGGCGGTTTGCGCACAGAGACCTGCTGTGATGATCAGGTAGTGTGAAATCTCTCACTAACTTGCTAACTGTACTAACTTTGTAGCAGTGTGTGCCATGATTGTACCTTTGTACCATGATTGGTATGTTGTCTGACACAAATGGGAATTAACCTGTCAATGTCAATTAGCCCAAAGTGTATTGGAAGTTGCAGGACACTGGTTTGGTTATTAGCACAGTGACCTCACAGTGCTGTTCCTTTGGAGTGTACCATATAAAACCCACAATTCAAACCCAAAAATGCTTGTAGGTTAAAGAAAAGCTGTATTAAGACAAGTATTTTGAAAATATTGTTTAGTAGTCATGTGCTTGTAATGATTTTATTATGTCCTGGGCGTCTGACAAAGAACAAGTATGCAGATAGGAGTCTTTTTTTGCAGCTAATAGGAGATTGCCCCAGTGATTTGTTCAGCCTAGTGAAGTGAACAGGATGAAGGTTAATGTTTCAGAGGAGCTGTCTTATTCTAACATGTTGTGCTTTATCTTGTACATTTGATGCTAAATTATTGTGCAATCTCGCTTTCTCTCTGCAGGCAAACCCAGCTTATGTAAATATTTCAGGTTTTCAATCAAAGAAGTATATCCAAAGCTATTTTGGCTGTACTTCTACTGGGGATCACAGGAGTGCAGTTAGTTTTGTGCTTCTGTGACTCATTTTTAGCCGACAGCAGGTTAATGCCCACTGTCGACTGACGTCACTCAGCTGGTCCAGGCTTCGGAAAGATCTGGACTTTGCAGTTGGGATCCACTCAGATGCGTGGATCGGCAGCTGGCGAGATGCAGGGAGACTGAACCAGCCACTCCTGCCCCCTGCACAGCCAGGTGCTCCATTAAGCGCTGGATCAGGGAGCCATTGATTGCAGTCACTGGCTCACTGCCTAATGAATGCAGAGAACTCTGTAATTATCAGTCTTTGGTCGCTCAGTTTTCAGTCCTAGAAGTGAGGAGGGACTGATGCAATATCAGATAGATTCTGCACCCCCCAGGTGAGTCTTTTTAAAAACCCATGCTTCTGTTTTAACCACTTTAAGACCGGAAGATTTTGCTGCTTAATGACCAGGCCCTATTTTGCGATTCGGCACTGCGTGACTTTAACGGACAATTGCGCAGTCGTGCGACGCTGTACCCAATCGAAATTGACGTCCTTTTTTCCCACAAATAGAGCTTTCTTTTGGTGGTATTTAATCACCTGTGCTATTTTTATTTTTTAAACAAAAAAAGAGCGACAATTTAAAAAAAAAAACAATATTTTTCACATTCTGCTATATAACATTCCCAAAAAAATGTTAAAATCTAAATTTTTTAACATTTTAGGCCAATTTATATTCTGCTACATATTTTTGGTAAAAAAAAAATCACAATAAGCGTATTTTGATTGGTTTTCACAAAAGCTATTGCGTTTACTAACTACGGGAAGGATTTGTCATTTTTATTGTTTTTTTTTTTTTTTTACTAGTAATGGTGATCTGTGATTTTTTTGCTGGACTGCGAAATTGCGGCAGACAGATCGGACCCCTAACTGACATTTTTGACACTTTTGGGGGTACCAGTGACATTACTACAGTAATCAGTGCTAAAAATATGCACTGTTACTGTAATAATGCCATTGGCAGGGAAGGGGTTAATGCTATGGGTGATAAATGGGTTAAATGTAAGCCTAGGGGAGTGATTCTAACTGTGGGGGGGGGGGTTGGGCTTATGAGATAACCATAGAGACATGCGATCCTATATAGCAGGATCGCATGGTCTCTGTGATCATATCAGGGAGAAGGACAGACAGCTGTGTTTACATCAGCCATCCGCCCTTCTCTGTCAGCGGGGGGGGGAGATTGCAAGAGGCCGGCGGCCATGGGAGCCGCCTGTCACACGCATTGGCTCCCCAGCTGATGAGCAGGGGGCGGGAGCGAGCCGATGGCGGTGCGAGCTCGTCCCCTAGCTCAGCGAGCTTGTCGCCTAGCTCCTCCCAGGCGAGCGCCGTACATGTACGGGACCTTGCCTGGGAGAGCCAGCCTTCCGCAGTACATCTGCCGCGGCTGGACGTAAAGTGGTTAGGCTTCTTTAAAAATGGCCTTTGGAACATTAGATTGTGTTGTGAAATTTTGGAAGGTCAGCTGCATGAGAGATTCAATAGTATAGATTTACTAAATGAGTAGAGACTGATCACTAACAAAACGTTTGCTTTGCACAGTGAACATTAGTAAATAAAGTGAAGCCGCTCACTTTAAATACCCACTTAGGCGCTGGGGAAACGAATAAAAAGGATTTTTGCTAGCACATTATTTGCTTTGTTCACAATGGTAGAGTGAACATATGTTTTGCAAACTAAAATATTTTAGTAAATCAACCACATTGTCTTAGATATTTTTCTGTGTCTACCTCTGCTCCCCAAAATCCTGCCTAGTGGCCCTGACACCTCTCTTAAACTCTTTATTTTATGTATTTATTTTGTGGTGCTACAAAGATCAGTACAGCTCAATTTCTCTCAAGAATTCCCAGCATGCATTGTGATGTTTATGCTATAAAATGTGTTCACCCTTTTACTGAACAGTATGTCCTCTTGTGTCACTCCTGCAGTCATGATAGGTGTCCTAGCTGAAGCTGTTAAAGCCTGTGATTGACACTTCTTACTTAAGCTACAGTTACACATGTCAGCAAAACACTCAGTTCAGAGCGTAATTAAAAGATCTGCCACTGGTGAGGCATGCTGTTTGTGTACAAACAGCATAACAGAAAAAGAGCTCTCTCTAGTGCTGCTGGCATGAAGAATTGATTTGACAAGAAAGCCTGCTGCCAAGCTGATTCATACATTCTGGACTTTTAAAAGTCAGAAATGCCTTTTTAGACCACGTGTCTATGCGGTTATCCAGACCAAGGTTCACTTCCCAGTTTTTCTCTGCCATCCCACAGATTATATACAATGATTGCAGCTCCTGAAAAGCACACCACTTTGATCTGTGACCTTTTTGTGGTGCTAATCGGGTTCCCAATATCATTATAGTCCTCTCATTAATCATATTTCCTGAAGCCCGTCAGGCAGCCAGACAGACACAGCCCCTGTTTTCAGGGCTGCACTGGCAGGTTTGTGTGTTTTTGCAGATTATTATGGTGCTATACTTTGGCTTCTAACAAACCAGCACCACATCAAGCTGTGTGCTACAATTAAAGTCAGATGGTCCTCAGGTTGAACAGGCAGATAATGTTGCAGCTGTCTGTCTTCCTGAAGCTAAACAGCACCAAGGACAGATGATATATAGGACAGTTCCGTATGACAGATTGTACTGTATGGGGTCAGAAACTGGGGCCCAAAACATTAATTAAATGACATTCTTCTTTTAAAACGATTTCCCAAGGATTTATTCTTGGTGCTCAGTCGAATTACAGAGTAACTTTAAATAAAAGCCATAGCAAAAGATAATTCTCCAGGTTATATTTCTAATAGACTTCTACCTCGTAGTTGGCCAAAGACTTGTTATATTATTGCACTACTGAACTAATTATGTATAAAATTATAATCTGCCTTCATGCCATGCTTTCATTTGTTTTGTTCTGATGTAAATAACTGCTAACTGGATACTTTCTGTTTATTGGATTATTTTTGTTACATTTTTTATATTCACCACACTTGATGTTGAGCTTTTAGAGTTTATTTTAAATGTAACCATTTTTTACTTCAATTAAAACCCCAGGATTCATGTTTTAAGGCTTACTCACTTAATTAGTGAAGCAGTGTGTCAAAAAGAAACACGTAAAGCATTGTTGCCCGTTAACGTAAGAATTCCAACACGTTAGACATTCTTTCAAATGGTAAATTCTACATTTTTACTTGTTAAGCTCTACTCAAAGACAGGACTCCACTGCATAGCTGGGTGAATACAGTTTTTCAAATGGGGAATTCTGTAATCGCATGCATTTTGTTTTTAGCAGGAGTATCATAATGTGCACATTTTGGGGAATCACAAATACTGATTGTTCCATCATCAAGTCTGGGCCTAATTTTACTGGGAAATTTCTTATATTTTGCTTACCCATTTATTATCATGTGGAGAAACCGCCTCATATAAGCCTTTGCCTCATCACTCTTTCGTGTTCTGTTTTGTCATCTGCATTCCCTCTTTAAAATGGGGCTTTCAGACTTTTTGATGTCATCCGTTTCCTCCAGTGATGTGATCCTTGGGCTTTTCCAATTTTCTCATTCCTTGTTTACTGCTAGAAACCTTTGTTAGCTTGTTTGATTCCATGCCCTGGGAATTTTTTAATTTATTTTTTTTATCTCTGTAACCAAGTCTGGTTGGGAGTACAGCTCCTAATGTTCTAATATTTTGAACTATTAAATTGTGATACACATATATATATATATACACAGTACAAACACAGTCAGGTCCATAAATATTGGGACATTGACACAATTCGAATCTTTTTGTCTCTATAACGGATTTGAAATGAAACAAACAAGATGTGCTTTAACTGCAGACTTTTAGCTTTAATTTGAGGGTATTTACAGCCAAATCAGGTGAAAGGTGTAGGAATTACCACAGTTTGTATATGTGCCTCCCACTTTTTCAGGGACCAAATGTAATGGGACAGTTGGCTGCTCAGCTGTTCCATGGCCAGGTGTGTGTTATTCCTTCATTATCCCATTTACAAGTGTTTAGAACGTCCTTAAAAAGAAAGAACGCACCGGTGAGCTCAACAACACCAAAAGACCCGGAAGACCACAGAAAACAACTCTGGTGGATGACCGAAGAATTCTTTCCCTGGTGAAGAAAACACCCTTCACAACAGTTGGCCAGATCAAGAACACTCTCCAAGAGGTAGGTGTAGGTGTGTCAAAGTCAACAATCAAGAGAAGACTTCACCAGAGTGAATACAGAGGGTTCAACACAAGATGTAAACCATTGGTGAGCCTCAAAAACAGGAAGGCCAGATTAGAGTTTGCCAAACAACATCTAAAAAAGCCTTCACAGTTCTGGAACAACATCCTATGGACATATGAGACCAAGATCAACTTGTACCAGAGCGACCGGAAGAGAAGAGTATGGAGAAGGAAAGGAACTGCTCATGATCCAAAGCATACCACCTCCTCAGTGAAGCATGGTGGTGGTAGTGTCATGGCGTGGGCATGTATGACTGCCAATGGAACTGGTTCTCTTGTATTTATTGATGTGACTGCTGACAAAAGCAGCAGGATGAATTCTGAAGTGTTTCGGTAATATTATCTGCTCAAATTCAGCCAAATGCTTCAGAACTCATTGGACGGCGCTTCACAGTGCAGATGCACAATGACCCGAAGCATACTGCAAAAGCAACCAAAGAGTTTTTTCAGGGAAAGAAGTGGAATGTTATGCAATGGCCTAGTCAATCACCTGACCTGAATCCGAGTGAGCATGCATTTCACTTGCTGAAGCCAAAACTGAAGGGAAAATGCCCCAAGAACAAGCAGGAACTGAAGACAGTTGCAGTAGAGGCCTGGCAGAGCATCACCAGGGATGAAACCCAGCGTCTGGTGATGTCTATGCATTCCAGACTTCAGGCTGTAATTGACTGCAAAGGATTTGCAACCAAGTATTAAAAAGTGAAAATTGATTTATGATTGTTAATCTGTCCCATTGCTTTTGGTCCCTTTAAAAAGTGGGAGGCACTTATACAAACTGTTGTAATTCCTACACCGTTCACCTGATTTGGATACCCTCAAATTAAAGCTGAAAGTCTGCAGTTAAAGCACATCTTGTTGTTTCATTTCAAATCCATTGTGGTGGTGTATAGAACCAAAAAGATTAGAATTGTGTCGATGTCCCAATATTTATGGACCTGACTATATATATATATATATATATATATAATTTATTTTTTTGCTCAAGATATTTTTGTCTCAGCTTTAGGGTAGATTTCTTAAGATTCTATGTATGTGAAGATGTTTCTCAAAGCCATTTCTTCCCTTTCAGTGAGTGCCAGCAAGATATCCCAGCATTTATAGACACACAGGTAGCACTGATGCCTTAATCCAATCACATTGTAAAATGTAGATGTTGATTGTCCAAAAACAGAATAGGAGGTGTGAACGTTGTGCAACCACCCTGACACATAATCCCATTGCTGGTGTTGGGAAGTTTGCATGGGTGTTATTTTATGTATAAAGGTGTGAATTATTGTTGAATCGCTGGGATAGGGATGTTAAAGCGGCATTATATATAGAAGACGGCCCCCAAATTATTTTTACTGATGGTTGTTTCAGTTAAGCCTAGTACACACAGTCTAAGGCTCCATGTACACGGGACGCTGGAAATGGCCGTTTAGGAGCAGTTGGGCGTTTTTTTCAGAAGCCCCTGAACCCATCTACATTTTATCTTATTTGTCCATGTACACCAGGTCGTTTACAGTCATTTGCAGGCAGTTGCGTTCAGGGACTGTTTTTAGAACGCAATTATTTGCGTTCGAACGTGTGTTTCCCGGCGTTTCAAACGCACAAATGCGTCTGAACGCGCCCGAATGCGTCTGTCTGAACGCGATGACCCACGTTTAGCGTTCGCGATTTTCCATTTTAAAGGGGAATAATTTTTTTGACCTCTAGGAACGCTTCTAAACGCAAACACCGCTAAATGCCGGTACAAACGCGACCGAACTGACGTTTTAAACGTCCTAAAAATTCCAGCATTCAAAGGTCCCGTGTACATGGAGCCGAAATGTAGGACGTCATCCGGCCCTTCAATAAAGACTGTCCGAAATTCAACCCATGTGTATGCTAGCCAGTCTGACAGAAGCCAGCCTTCTGTTTGACGTGCATGCTGGAAAAACTGCAGCTGACCAGGGTGTTGAGGTGGGGGGGGAATACCTTGTCAGAACAAACACAATAGCTCAGTGGGGGAGATCGCTGTACTAACATTGGATTGTTAGTACAGCGGCTCCCACCGGAGCTGTCAGTTAAAAAAAAAAAAAAAACTAATGCTGTGCACTAGGCTTTGGAGGTTGATGGCTTCTTACATGCCTCTTGCGAACCAGTTGTCCTCAGTGTTCTCAAAATCTTACCCTTAAGATTTATGAAAGTCTTTACCTGTAGAAATTGCCCTCCTATGTTGGACCATTAATTTGTTGGAAGGTTGTTTTATCTCCCCAATTTAGAGGTCTTTGCATTTCTTACTATCCCTTCATATACCAATTTACAATACTTGTGTTTGGGTGTTGGGTCTTTTGGATGTACATGCTTCTGTCTCAGTGTATTGCAAGGCTTAAAGAACACAGGGTGGGTTTATTGTTAAAATCCTTCTGAGCTTTTCCAATGCTGCATACAGGATTACTATATCACTATATTGCTCTGTGTGTTCTGCTTATGCTCTCTGTTTGGTCCCCTGTTTTGTTTTGTTTTTTCACTTTGTAGACAAAAACAAAAGTCAAGTCTGGGTAACTACACACCTTAAAAGCACTCTTGTGATATCTGAGCCATTTTTCTTTAGACTGTGTGTTTTTTATAGGGCAGGGCAGCTGTAACCAACACCTCCAATCTCATCTCATTGATTGGACTCCAGTTGGCTGACATCTCACTCCAATTAGCTCTTGGAGATGTCATTAGTCTAGGGGTTCACATACTTTTTCCACCTGCCCTGTGAATGTTTACATGGTGTGTTCAATAAAAACATGGCAACATTTCATTCTTTGTGTGTTATTAGTTTAAGCAGACTGTGATTGTCTATTGTTGTGACTTAGATGATGATCAGATCACATTTTATGACCAATTTGTGCAGAAATCCATATAATTCCAAAGGGTTCACATACTTTTTCTTGCAGCTGTAAATATGCATTCTGAACAGTGGCAATGCTTTTTAATTTTGTTTTAATTATTTGTTTTCATTCCTTCGTATCAGTGCTGCTGATTTTCTCCAGCCTGTTATAATTCCTAATTACATGCATGGGCCAGTGTTATGTCCACTTTATTGTTCTGGACCAGTTTGCAGGTATAATGTTCTAATTTTAAAACAATCCTATTCCATGTTTACAAAATGTGTGTCAGCATGTCCAGTAGGGATCGACCGATTATCGGCAAAGCCAATATATTGAGGGCCGATCTGCACTTTCCCTGATAGATCGGACTTGCCCGCCAAGGTGACCGATATTGCCGATATTTTGGGAAAGTGCTTGTATCGGAGTAATGCTTGCAGCTAGAGGCATCACCCCGGTACCGGCGTCCATAGCCGACGGTCTGCTGTCTTGTAATTACAACCGATGCGGCTAAGACGTCCCCCTCCCGCCGCCCTCCGCGGCTCGCCCGTCCCATCGGGAGACCCAGGCAAACAGCCTGCACGGCCGCTGAAGACCCAATCAAAGCTGCATTTGGCTCCGATCGGGTCTCCATGCTAAAACCCGGAAGTGATGTCATGACATCTCTTCCTGGTACTGGCACCAAATTCAAAAAATGACAGCCAAACTTGGCGTTTTGAATGCTTTTAAGTGCAGAGTAGGAGTTTGGGGTCTTTTAGACCCCCAGATCCTTCCACAAGAGTACTTGTCAAAGAAAAAAATCGGCCCATACCGATATGCATTCACCAAAATATCGGTATCGGCAACGAAAAATTGATATCGGTCGATCACTAATGTCCAGTTGCAGTCTCCACCAAGCATGCAGGTGACAGAGAGAGACAGTTGCAGCAGAAAATGCCTGAACAAAACTTTCAAGGCAGGACCACCCCATGTTGTTTTACAGAAAGCTGCAACTTGGGGAAAAAAAAAAAGACAATTGCTTGAATTGCATTAACATGGTAATGTTTACACTGAGGCAAATGCTGAGGCATTTTTAGGGCTTTTTTTTTTTTTTAAACCTATATTGACTTGTAGAGAAAATATCAGTTTTTATTTCTGCAAATCCGTTGTCAGATTGTGGTGTGCCACTTTACTACAAACATAAGTCTTCCACACAAAAACAAGAAATATGGTGCTACTCGACAGAATGAGGACTTTTTTTTTGCTTTGCCATTATAAATTGCATATTATTTTCTGACTTAGAAATATCTGATTTCTAGTTAATTCTATATAACCTATGTAAAACACTGACATGTATGGCTCATCTGTCAACAGTAAAATACATATCTATATTTTCACCGTTTTAGCATTTGATTTACAGCTTAGTGGATTTCAGAAAAGAAATGGTACATTTCCTCCTTAGCAGCTATAATCAAATACATATTTTTTTCTGTAGGAAGCTTTTTCCCAGGAGCTTCATTTTGGTTTGCACGTTCTGTTCTAAGGTTTAAATCAGCAATACGTGTTCAACAAGCCCCTTCATATGTTCTTGCTATCATGTGAGATGATCATGTTGAATGAAGTAGATCAGAACTGTTGCGTCATTGCTGTAATTGCATGTAGAGGCTGGTATGTGACCCCCTCATGAGAAAAATGGAGGGCTGCTATTGTTGACCTCCTTGATAAAATGCTGGTTGACTGGCCTGTATGCTGACCACTGGTTTCAATACTTTGCAACTTATCTTGAACAAGAATGCAAATACAGATTGCTAGGAAAGTGTCAGATCTTCTCATCTCTATACATGTCCATGAAGTAACTCTAAGCATTGGGAAAAAATAGCCAGTATGAGAGCCAGAAAACTAGCAGTTTCAGAATAAGAGGTTGGCTTTGGAATCTTCCATATTCCTTCCATTTGAGTTTGCCATTGAAGTGTATTTATAGACTATTTTTTTTTTGTTTTGTTTTTTTTTAGCTCCGTAGAGAGTGGGTAATTTCAATGCGGTCACTGAAACAGGAGGGGAATATTTCAGTGGGGTCACCTGTACTGTTTATTACAGTACCTTTTTTGTCTTGAAATCTTGCTTAAAATAATGCACTTCCCGGTATGTGACTGTGCATATGCACCCCTGTTCTGGGTAATTTTATATCTGAAATTTTATATCATCTACAGTACTGCTGTCTATGACTGCTCAGTTCTCGTTTGTGTAATGAGACACAGTGCAAACAAGGCATTGTAATGCCACGTTCACACCGAATACATGTGAGAACCCCAGCTGGGTTTCACATCAATTAGCTGCGGGAGGCAGCCTTATTGAAAGCAATAGGAGGTTGCCAGCTCCTGCAACTAATCTCAGATGCTTGTATGTAATTCCTATGCAGTGATCACCTTCGAGTGATTCGTAGGCAGTCTGTGTTCAGGGCCAATCACTTGAGGGTGATCACTACATCAGCGATTACATGTGAGCAGCCACAGTTAGCGCAGCTAATCACTGGGAACTCCTGATCAGTGTTGAGGCATTTCACAGATGTGAATGTAGCTCAAGCCAGTAATGGGGAAAAGTTTAGCTGCAAAAAGACCACAGGCAATACTGGTGACTAGTCCATTGCCCTGCATGCCATTTTGGGCACATCTTCCAGAGTCCAGTCTCTCTTTGTTGGTTTCCAACTCTAAAAAGTAGAAATTGATTTAATAACCCCTGCTGTAATTTTATATTTGTATTTATATTATTTTTTTAAATAATCAACACAACTAAAGTACAATTGGTATCTGAAAAATACTATTTTTTCCATTTAAACAGCATAGTGCATGAGAACATTTTTCTAAAGGTGCTGTTTGATGTTCAATTTTAAAAAGTGGAGTAATTATCAAAATATTAAAGGTGTCATTGACCAACTAAAGTTTGCCTGAATAAAAAATAAATGGGGAACAATTTATTCAGCATGTGGAAAACTTTTTTTTAACATTAAAACATGTAATGGATGCTTTTTTAATACAATACTTGTGTGTCAAAAATGTTTTAGGCCCCGTTCACATAAAGTGATTTAAAATAGCGAGCAAAATTTCTGCGATTCTGAATGCAATTCCAAATGGCGGCAGAATGCACAATGCTATAAATTTTAATGGCACCCCAAACACACTGCGATTCAGGTGATAGAATCGTGCAGCAATCGCAGCAAGATGTGCGTTTCAAAATTGCACTAAGCTTGTTGCCTAAAAAGAAGACGAAGCTTCTTATAGGCAACAGACACACATAAAGCAGCCCATTGAAGTGAATGGGCTGCCCTATACGCAACATGTTTCCACTTGTAAATTGCGCTTTAAAAATCACGAACGGGAATACTTGTTCTTGCTATGCAAGGTCTGAATACAGGCTAACTTTTGCAGGCAGTGCACTTCAGTGATGATAATCCATGTTAAAAATATATTAAGCTCTTTAAAATGAATTTCACTATGATAGTGGCTCTCTGTTTTACGGATTACTATAACAATTATTGACCACTGCATGCAGGAGTTGATCAATGGTGACTAAGGCCCTGCAACCATGCTCTGGTATGGGTTAGGACTTAACTTAGATAATATTGTTTGCACTGTTGTATTTATATTATAATATCTATTTCATTAGACCTAGGTGCAGTACAGCAGAATACACTGTTTAAACAAGGTAGAGGTTTTCCACTTTTTGTCTTTCTTCCCTAATGGTATCAGTACATGCGCACCAAAGATCATACAGTATGGATTATTCAGTGTACATCAGTTTAATCAGATAAAGTAAACACATTTAAGACTTTAACAAAGTTGTAGAATAACATTGACATTTGTCTAGAGTTATGTTGTACATGAAGATTTTATTGCAAATTGCCTTCTGTTTGGAGGTGACAAATACCCTGGGACTGAAAGATTTATGGCCTGCAATGCTATTTTAAAAGGATATAAATTATTAGTAGAAACAATCCTTCCTAGATTTTAATATTCTTTAACTAGCATATGTTGCTAATTAAAAGCATGGCATCTGCAGTGTATCTTTATGTTGTTTCCTAAAATCCATCCACAATACAGACAGCCTGAAACATCTTGCAAATGCAGAATTGGATTGCTTGAAATCTTTGAATAGGTGTACAGTACCTAAGCTTTGTGATGCTTGAAATCATTGCACACTAGCTATTGGGTTTTTAGGTAGTTACATAATACTTTAGTATGTAGGAAACTTTTCTGGTTAGACAACACAAATAATGGTATGATCAGTGAAAAATGAATGTCCTCAACCTAAGCAATGCAATAATAATTGGTTTTAAAAGATGTGGCTTAATTACTCCCTTATTTATAAGCAGGGCTTTTTTCACCACCTTCACTTGTAAACATAGAAGCCCTGGTTCTGTGTTTACAAGTGACAGCACACCTCTTCCGGCATCTTGACACTATGGTGTTTATTTACTAAAGCTGGAGAGTGCAACGTCTGGGGTAGCTGTGCATGGTAGCCAATCAGCTTCTAGCTTCAGCTTGTTCAATTAAGCTTTGACTAAAAAACCTGGAAGCGGATTGGTTTGTATGCAGAGCTGCACCAGATTTTGCACTCTCCAGTGTTGGTGCACACATAGGGGGTTGATTTACTATCAGTGCAATATGTGCGGGAAAATCGAGCGCCAGCTGTCAGATGTGCAAGCTGGCTGACAGAGAGATACGGCATGTGGAAGGGGGATAAGATCAGAGGAGGGGGGAGTGTATGCAGAGTTGAGGGATGGGGGATGCAGAGGTAAGGAGCTGTGGAGTGGGTCGAACTGTGCACTCTGTAAGTAGCACACTCCTGAACCCTGCACTCTGAACCCTGCACTCTGTACGTGGCACACTCTTGAACCCTGCACTCTGTGCGTAGCACATTCCTGAACCCTGCACTCTGTGCGTAGCACACTCCTGAACCCTGCACTCTGTGCGTAGCACACTCCTGAACCCTGCACTCTGTACGTAGCACACTCCTGAATCCTGCACTCTGTGCGTAGCACACTCCTGAACCCTGCACTCTGTTCGTAGGGCAAGTCTGAACCCTGCCACTTTGTTTTATGCACTCCTGTTTTTTTTAATAATGCTTCCTTAAGACTTTCACACTGTTATTTTTTTTTTACCACACATTGGATACGTCACACACATTTCAATATTCTCCCTGGTGGATGGAAGGAGGGGGTTCAGGGTTTGAGTTGCTGCACCTATTTTCTGACTAAATGAATATAATTACTATTAACTTTAATGGACCATCTTCTCTGCTCTGACTGTATGTTACAAGGTCCTGCCTCTAGTCATTATCACAACTCTTCTTGAGCAGTCTAGGAAAAGAAACTTGGGGTCCTTCCCTATGATTAAGTTCTTATATAGCTATTGTTAAAATGTTCTCATCTGTTGGGGAAGGAGTTAGCCTTCAAAGCTGTTAGCTAATTTATCTTAGTATTCTATACAAGCAACTCTTCTGCTGATAACTCCTCAATCTGCAGCATCATCAGTAAACTGGTAAAAAGGGTTCTTTTGGAAGTGATGTCCATAAACCTGAATTTTGCTTAGGGGGAACTTCCCATTTAGCCCGCCTCTACACATACCTATTATTAAGATGCTTTGCTTCCCTGGCCAAAAGGATTGTGTGAATGAGTGGAGGTTGTGAGCAAGCTTTAGCACTATGAAATAGTGTTCGTTTTTGTTTGATCAAAATAGACCATTCTACAGGAGAACTAGAGGATACTAAAAGCTGCTTTAGTTATATTGGGTATTTGCAGTCACCCCCTGGGTACCTGCACTTTATACTTATTAACAGCTTTTAAGCTGGATACACACTATAAAACTTTTGTTGGTAGATTTCCTTTAGATTTACGTTCAACTATGTAGTGCAAGGGCCTGCCAGATTGCATACAAATTGAAAGTGTTTAGGTCTGACCTCATATTATATGGTTTTGGTAAGTCTAAAGGAAAAAAAATCTAAAAATTGTAAAGTGTGTATCCAGCTTTAGTATTTAAAAAGTGACAGTCTGTCTTTAAGGCAGTCAGGCATATAAATGGGATCTGTGTATCCGAAGGCATTTGTGTGTGTATCTGGGTTCCAAAAGAAAAACTGATCCCTTACAGATGATTAGATGAGATGAATGTTTGGCCTATCGAATGGAGGGGGGGGGGGGGTGGCATGCAAAAGCTTTCAGCACCAAGTCACCTTAAGTACATCAATTGTAGTTTAATAAGGTTTCTTTTTTAACCAGCAATATATGCAAGTGCATCAAAGATATTGGATCATTGTCTGAGCTGGTTGTGGCAAATTTATTGAACTGGTAAAAGTAACAATATGACAACTTTGCCAGTTATTCTACCAGGAAGAGGGGGTTACATTTTGGAGTAGATGGAGTTATTTATAGGAGAATATTTTGTATAATAAAATTAATAAGGAAGTACTTTTAAGTTTACCTATTTGTGTCAAATTTGGAAATGCATAAAAACAGCCCTTCCTAACCCATACAAACTCAGTTGAAATGGTTGCTTAACCTAAAGTGACACTAACGGATATCTTTATTGTCCAAAATTAATCCATACACATCCACTAGTTAATGGTCCTGTAATCTATCTTTTATGAATACAATTCTTTGTGTTTCGTTCTCTGCTTGTAATGTCCTCTGTGAGCTCCAACACCTTTCCTTTTTCCCTTCACGTATGTTTGGAACAAGCAGTGCATGTTAGGTGCGGTCATGTGCATTGCTCTGTTAACACTACACATCTCATAGTCCATGATCTATTGTCCCTAGTCTATCTCTTGAGTAAGGGAGGGTGGTGGATGTCTGTGTTCCCACAGTGGAACCATGGAGAACAGGTGTAGCTACCCTGTAACAGGAGGCTGAGAGTAATAGAGGGGACATATGAGTGAAGAATAAAAAATGGAATACTCGATGGACCTCTGTCTTTTGTTTTGCTGTCACTTTTCTACATTTTTATGCACACGTCATCACCCCAATATGTAAACCTGCTGTAGGAGAAGGTTGGTTTCCATGCTGTTTTGCTGGCCTACATGTTACCAACTTTCTGCGTTTCTGACCTCAAGCAAGTACTGTATGCAGATTCAGCAAGTCAGAGAAAAGTCAGATTCCTGATTTACATACTTCTGGGCAGACATGGGAGAAAGTCACACATGTGCAAGTCACAAGCAAGTTTCAAGTCTTAACCTTCAAGTCTCAAGCAAGTCCCAATTTACTGTGGCGAAAAGCAAGCAAGTCAAGTCGAGTCACTGCTAGAAGTCAAGCAAGTCAAGTCATTTATTTTGGTCAAGTCACAAATCAAGTCAAAATACTGATCTACCCCAATTTTCACCTTTTAAATCAGTTAAAAGTCAGTGGTCAGGAAAGGTTTTGTTTTCCATTGTTAAACAGTCAGTGTCCTAAAAATCAGAACAAATCTGAGGTGTTTTAAGTGACTGTGGTGTCAGAAACATAACAGGCACATTCATTTTGCTTTAACACATCTTGAGAAAATGCAAATATTTAAGAACTTAAAGTAGTCATTTTGAGTCATATGTGTCAAGTCAAAGTCAAGTCTCAAGTCATGAATACAAAGTCAAATCGAGTCTTATATTAATTTTAGTCAAGCAAGTCTCAAGTCCTCAAACTGGTGACTTAAGTCAAGTCATGTGACTCAAGTTCCCCACCTCTGCTTCTGGGTCAGTGAGTAAACAATACTAAAGCAAGAGGGTCAGCATGACATCCATAATTCCATACAGCTAGCACTTTCAACACAAAGTATACAGAATAAAGGTATGACAATGGAATACAAAACCCATGTTCAACTGTACAGCAAGTAATAAAGACATATTTTATTCTGCAATCACAGTGTTATCAAACCTTGCTCCCTTCCTGCTAGTAGACCAAAAACCCATCAATCTGTTCATGCTGAAATCAAAACAACCATGGGGACAGGTAAGGTAAAAATGAGGAGGCACTGTGACTGCTTAGGATCACAAGGCTAAGTAGAGGGGTAGTTAGGATACAAAATAAAACACTGTGCCAACAAATTTTGGCAAACAGTGACATGTCTGCAAAACATGGCTGGTTGGTAGGAAAATAGCCTAGTCTGTGGTATAAACAATATGCAATTGCTACAGTTTGTGGAAAGTCCCGATCCTATGCAAGGCAAGAATTATTGCAGGTTGCCATGAACTGTGACTGATCACAGCCACGGCAGAACATAATGCTGTCATTGTTGACCACTGTGTGAGCTCTAGATTGGTCACAGCGAACACCTGTTACCAGGGCCAATTTACAGCTGCCCTGTACTATGTGATAGCTGTGACCGATTATAGCATCATAGTAGTGAACAAAGTTTCATTAATGAATCCTTTGAACAGTATTAAATTGCTTATTATAATGACCATCCCTGTAATGGGAGTATTTCTGCCTATGCTGTGTGTGAGAAAAAATGTGTTAAAATGACAAATTTGTGGGAAAAAAAAAATAGTTTTATTTTATTTCTTTATCTTATGAAATACCTTGGACTGTCTACTTTCCACAAATACATCACTGGAGGGTAATTGTACTGTCCTTTCATTTTATGGCCTAAAGAATTGATGCAAGGCAGTCAGTACATCAAGGCTGATCAATTTTCAACTATATATACCATAGGTTGTGGACTCCATAACTTTCACACAGACTATATATTATGCAGTGATTTGGGTTAATTTTACCAAAGAAATGTAGCAGAATACATTTTGGCCTAATGAAGAAAGTTTATTTATTTGCAAGATTTTAGAACCGAAATGAAATGAAAAAAAAACGCATATTTGTTTTTTAAGATTTTCATTTTTTTCACTTCTGTACCAAAAATTAAAAAAACCCAGTGGGGATTCAATTTTTCTCTACCTGTCTATAAAATGATAAAAAAAAAATTAATTAGGGTACAGTGTTGCATGTCTGAGTAATTGTCATTCAAAGTGTGATAGAGCAGATTGCTGAAAAATGACCTGGCCTGGAAGGGAGTGTAATTGTCCAGACTTGAGATGGTTAAATCTGCTTTATCTGTGTTTTTTTATTTATTTCCCTATGAGACATACTATTTTCTTTATGAACAAATGCTAACTCCTCATAGTGTGGGATTTTTAGGCCCCATGCACACGGGACGTTTTTAACGCTGCTGTAAGCAGCGTCAGGCGTTTTCTTTTTGCAGCCTAAAAACGCCCCTCCATGTTATTCTATGGCCTCATGCACACTCAGACGTTTTTGAGCTGTAAGTGGCTTAGGCGTTTTTAGGCTGCAACAAGAACCCACCACCTGCGCGTTCTGAGGACCAGCGTTACAGCGTTAAAAACGCCTGACGCTGCTAAAAGCTGAATAACTTTGCTATAACGTTGCTTAACGTGCGTTAAGCCACGTTATACGTTTTTTTTTCTTCCATTCAAAATCAATGGTTCCCTATGGGAGCCTATTGATTTGAATGGAGGTCGCACCGCAACACCGCAAGTCGGATCCGACTTGCGGGGCGACTTGCGCTGTGAGAATCTTGAGGGGGAACTCCACGCCAAAATGGGAAAAAAACGGCGTGGGGGTCCCCCCCAGGGTTCCAAACCAGGCCCTTCGGGTCTGTTATGGAATTTGAGGGTAGCCCAATGCCGAAAAGACGGCGTGGGGTCCCCCCCCAAAATCCATACCAAACCCTTATCCGAGCATGCAGCCCGGCAGGCCAGGAAAGGGGAGGGGACGAGCGAGCGGCCCCACCCCCCCTGGACCACACCAGGCCACATGCCCTCAACATGGGGGGGTGTTGGTGCTTTGGGGCAGGGGGAGCTCTGCACCCCCCACCTCAAAGCACCTTGCCCCCATGTTGATGAGGACAAGGGCCTCATCCCCACAACCCTGGCCGGTGGTTGTGGGGGTCTGCGGGCAGGGGGCTCATCGGAATCTGGAAGCACCCTTTAACAAGGGGGCCCCCCAGATCCCGGACCCCCTCCCTATGTGAATGGGTATGGGGTACACTGTACCCCTACCCATTCACCCCATAAAAGGCAGTGTGTGGAAATAACGACAAGAGACGTTTTGGAAAGTTTATTAAAAATCTTCATCCGACTCTTCTTGTCTTCTCCTCTCCGGGGTCTTCTCCGGGGTCTTCTGCTCTTTTGCTGTCCGCCCTTCTTGTCTTCTCCTCTCCGGGGTCTTCTGCTCTTTTGCTGTCCGCCCTTCTTGTCTTCTCCTCTCCGGGGTCTTCTGCTCTTTTGCTGTCCCCCTCTTCTTGTGTTCTTCTCTCCGGGGTCTTCTGCTGTCCCCTCTTCTGCTGTCCTCCCTTCTTTTCTTCTCCTCTCCGGTCTTCTGCTCTTTTGCTGTCGGCTGTCGGCTGTCTTCTTCCTCCGGTCCTCCTCCTCCGACGTCTCCGCTGATTATGCCTATCTCCGGTCTCTTCAGCTTATTATATAGCCATTAGGGGCGTGGCCCCGATGACGTCATCGGGAGGCCCCGCCCCCCTCATGTCACAGATGACGTCATCTGTGACACGAGGGGGGCGGGGCCTCCCGATGACGTCATCGGGGCCACGCCCCTAATGGCTATATAATAAGCTGAAGAGACCGGAGATAGGCATAATCAGTGGAGACGTCGGAGGAGGAGGACCGGAGGAAGAAGACAGCCGACAGCAAAAGAGCAGAAGACCGGAGAGGAGAAGAAAAGAAGGGAGGACAGCAGAAGACCCCGGAGAGAAGAACACAAGAAGAGGGGGACAGCAAAAGAGCAGAAGACCCCGGAGAGGAGAAGACAAGAAGGGCGGACAGCAAAAGAGCAGAAGACCCCGGAGAGGAGAAGACAAGAAGGGCGGACAGCAAAAGAGCAGAAGACCCCGGAGAAGACCCCGGAGAGGAGAAGACAAGAAGAGTCGGATGAAGATTTTTAATAAACTTTCCAAAACGTCTCTTGTCGTTATTTCCACACACTGCCTTTTATGGGGTGAATGGGTAGGGGTACAGTGTACCCCATACCCATTCACATAGGGAGGGGGTCCGGGATCTGGGGGGCCCCCTTGTTAAAGGGTGCTTCCAGATTCCGATGAGCCCCCTGCCCGCAGACCCCCACAACCACCGGCCAGGGTTGTGGGGATGAGGCCCTTGTCCTCATCAACATGGGGGCAAGGTGCTTTGAGGTGGGGGGTGCAGAGCTCCCCCTGCCCCAAAGCACCAACACCCCCCCATGTTGAGGGCATGTGGCCTGGTGTGGTCCAGGGGGGGTGGGGCCGCTCGCTCGTCCCCTCCCCTTTCCTGGCCTGCCGGGCTGCATGCTCGGATAAGGGTTTGGTATGGATTTTGGGGGGGACCCCACGCCGTCTTTTCGGCATTGGGCTACCCTCAAATTCCATAACAGACCCGAAGGGCCTGGTTTGGAACCCTGGGGGGGACCCCCACGCCGTTTTTTTCCCATTTTGGCGTGGAGTTCCCCCTCAAGATTCTCACAGCGCAAGTCGCCCCGCAAGTCGGATCCGACTTGCGGTGTTGCGGTGCGACCTCCATTCAAATCAATAGGCTCCCATAGGGAACCATTGATTTTGAATGGAAGAAAAAAAACGCTGCTAAAAGCAACGTGGCAAAACGTGCAATAACGCCAATGGAAAAAGCTACTGAAAGCACGTTTTTACAGCTGCTTTTTCCGGCGTCAGAACTAACTTTGACGTACGTTTTTTCTAACGCCCCGTGTGCATGGGGCCTTAAGGCATTTCGAACAATTTTGTATAAAAATAAAAAATGTTTTATTTTTGTTCAAGATGTTTATTTTTTTTTTAACGAGAGGACAAACAAATACACATGGTTAGGATATAGAATGCACATATACATATGTAGACATGAAGAAATGCAAGTAGAACTATAGGCAAAACTTTTTTTTCATTTTGGATAGAGCAAGGGAGGGTTATAACCCCTGATAGATTTTTGCCATCTGTGTCCCATTTCATAGTTTTTCCTTCATTTCCTGTCTCATATCCAAACAGGAAGTTAGTCGAAATCCTTGCAATTTAAGGGAATCCCCTTGGGGGCCCCCAGGTCACCAGAACTAGTGTCCCCATTGGAAGATTTGCCCTCTATTACGTTTCTGGGGACAACCCAAAATTTGGGACTGTCTTTACTTTTTTTTTCAATGATAGTGGTAAACAGGACAAATAGAAAGGGAGAATCTTAACGGGGCACAGACAGCAGTAAAAACCGACAGGTGTTCTAATCCCTCCCTACTCTATCTAAAAAAAAAACAAAAAAAAAACGTTTTGCCTATAGTTATACTTAAAAATTATTGGATGTGGTGTCGAGTGCTATGGACTGAACCATCTGAGAAGCCCTATACAGCAATATTAAGGCGTCTGGCCAGTGAATTAAGGAAGTATCGGGTCATAGTTTGCCAATGTAAAAGAAAAAGGTTATAAAAGTGAAATGACTAAGTGGCTAAAGGTGTGATTGCCATAATCCCTGATAAATGAAAAAACGCTAACTCCTCATAGTGTGGTATTTCTTAGGCAATCCAAACAATTTTGTACAAAAATTAAAAAATATTTTATTCAAGATATCATTTTTTACAAGAGGACATACAAATACACATGGTTAGGATATAGAATGCCCATATGCATATGTAGACATGAAGAAATGCAAAAGAGTGGTCACAAATTGGGTCAATAACACAGTAGCATTCCCCAGCTGGTTGCTGTAAAATCCATGAGCGATAACGGCATGATTGTTACCACAATCATGGGGGAGATCCAATGTGTTTCAAGATAGCTAACCGATTCTTCTTCTGGGATATTTCTGCCACTTCTGTAATGAATAATAATTATATTCAGATTGAATGCTGCAGAAATGGATTGAATACTATTTCATAAACGTTTAAAGAAAAAAAGCAGCTTGGGTATTGGACCTGACCATTTGGTATGAGTGCGTCCATGGATCAAAAGACCCCCTAGCTGGAATCCGTAAATGACGTTGCAACAAGGATCGCTGGAAAAAGAGTATCCAATTCCAATGCCAAGCTTAAAAAGGAAAAAGCAAAAAAAGGAAGGCCTGAGAGATATAACAAAGCCAACATGCAAAAGAAAATACCAGCCTCATAGTATAAGGCTAAGATCCAAGGAGAGAAAAGGGATGGCCAGTACTTACTAGAATTGAGTTGTTCAGATCTTCTTGCAACTGCTATTGCATAGCTAAAATGTCAACTATAGAGGTGGCACTTCTGAAAACCTTTAGATCCCGCCAGAAAGTTGGCTGAACAGCATTGCAGCTAATGTAATGTCGAATTCCCCTCCTCCACCTGTAGAGCGGACAGTGAATGGCGTCAGAAGTGATCCCCAGCATCTCCATATATGCAGGGCACATGCGTCGTGTTTGAATTTTGCAAATAAATAAACTTTCTTCATTAGGCCCCCCTGTGGTAAAAATCATACTGTTATCTCTCATGGATTTTATAGCAACCAGCTGGGGAATGCCACTCTGTTATTGACCCAATTTGTGACCACTCTTTTGCATTTCTTCATGTCTACATATGCATATGGGCATTCTATATCCTAACCATGTGTATTTGTTTGTCCTCTTGTAAAAAATGATATCTTGAATAAAATATTTTTTAATTTTTGTACAAAATTGTTTGGATTGCCTAAGAAATACCACACTATGAGGAGTTAGCGTTTTTTCATTTATCAGGGATTATGGCAATCACACCTTTAGCCACTTAGTCATTTCACTTTTATAACCTTTTTCTTTTACATTGGCAAACTATGACCCGATACTTCCTTAATTCACTGGCCAGACGCCTTAATATTGCTGTATAGGGCTTCTCAGATGGTTCAGTCCATAGCACTCGACACCACATCCAATAATTTTCAAGTATAACTATAGGCAAAACGTTTTTTTTTTGGTTTTTTTTTAGATAGAGTAGGGAGGGATTAGAACACCTGTCAGTTTTTACTGCTGTCTGTGCCCCGTTAAGATTCTCCCTTTCTATTTGTCCTGTTTACCACTATCATTGAAAAAAAAAGTAAAGACAGTCCCAAATTTTGGGTTGTCCCCAGAAACGTAATAGAGGGCAAATCTTCCAATGGGGACACTAGTTCTGGTGACCTGGGGGCCCCCAAGGGGATTCCCTTAAATTGCAAGGATTTCGACTAACTTCCTGTTTGGATATGAGACAGGAAATGAAGGAAAAACTATGAAATGGGACACAGATGGCAAAAATCTATCAGGGGTTATAACCCTCCCTTGCTCTATCCAAAATGAAAAAAAAGGTTTGCCTATAGTTCTACTTAAATGATTTTGAAATTGTTGTGAAGGTCACTGTGCCTTACTTCTCATAGGGATGCATGCACCACAAAACAGAGTTGGATGTTGGAGTTTCAAGTTTGTATCACAGCGATTCTCAGGAAGCAGGTAGAAAATTGCCACCACCATTTTTCTCAAAAAACATCTCTCTCAAACCTCCCCCCCCCCCCCCCCTTCTAATAAAGAATTGCCAAATATACCAGCTCTCAGATGTTTTTGATCCGTCAAATTGAGAAAAATTAATGTCCAACTACAATAATAACTGCTGCATTTTATGAAGTCACATACTGTTCTCAAAACTATTTGCATTTTAATGCTGACTCTTTTGCTGGTTTATGAGTCTTAGGATATTTGGGTGGATTGATAAGCAAATATACAACACAAATTGATGCTTACCTGCTTTATCCTATATATTCTTTTTAAATTACATAATATTTATGGGTTATACAACTTCAGCTCACTTATTTTTGAATAGGTGTGATTATTGCTGGAATTATGGTTTTCTGTTCTGGAAACTGATAGAAACTGAGCATCTGCTTGGCAAGTAACCAGAACTCAAAGGGGACCAGAAGTGTATATGTTCAATGAAGCAAACATGATGCAGATGGCTGTAGGTCTGTTTCTGCCTCCTTGTAAGGCACACCGCCAGGTATCTTTTGGACTTCATGTCACCTGATAGAAAAGAAAACATTTGTTAAATTATTAGTTTCTTTATTTTTTTTTTTTTGCTGCTTATTTTCACTTTTGTAGCACAAGAGCAGCAGCAGTATTTTGTTTTGTCACGTTGGTTAGTTAAAGTGGTTGTTTACATTTTGCAGTGCATGTATTTTAGACCTAAGGAACTTTCAGGGGGTACCTACAAATTCTGCCCATAGTTCAATGCTCTATCAAATCTAAAACAAACAAAAAAATTTTCCTAAATACTGTAGTCCTATATCTTGTTTAATGTGTCTGTTAGCAGCTGCTGTCTGTCATATCACCTTTAATCATAAAGCACCATTCACACTAGTGCATAATCGTGTGTTTTTGTATTGTTTTTTTTTTTTTTTAGCGTGCCTTTTTTTATGTGCATTTTTCATGCTTCATGCGTTTTTTTGGGTTTCTTTTGCTGATGAGTGCTGTTACATCAGACCTAAACTTCCCTTTATCTACCTTCTGCCTCCTGTTGTGTTGTGGTGTGTAGTTGTGCTATCTGACCAGTAATGTCCTCTGTAACATTTTTTTGTCATCAGCCACAGTGAAGTGACAACTTTAAGTGCCGGTTCACACTTATGCGATCACAGACATCGCATATGATTCAGAGCGCACTGCTCCTAAAATCACATGCAATGTCTGTGCGGTGCGAATTCAGCCATACAGTTTGTATGGCTGAATTTGCACCGCAATCGCAGTGAACTCGCACAGGACCCTTTTTTTTTGGTCCGCAGCAGAATCGAATCGTATGGTGGTTCACACTAGTGCGATCCGATTCATGTGCGAACTTTCAGATCGCACTGCGAAATGCGATCTGATCTGGGGGTGTTAACTGTGAATTGAAACCCCCAGCGTATCGCATATGGAAGTGTGAACTGCCTGTTCTGTGGATGCGATGCGGGAACACGCAGTATATTCGCAGTGTTCCCGCATCGCAATAGTGTGAACCGGGACTAAGTGCCTTTAAGTGAAATTGCAGTCCTGATAAAGATACCTATAGACAAACCAAACATTTTGTTTTATATCTTGTTGAGAAGCTGGCCATTGGCCTCAATGGTTTCAAGGTCTGCTGACATCCACAGAGATAGTAAGCTGCTAAGATAAAAAAAATCAGATCATAATTAGACTGCGTAAACATTCATATGCATTGTTTACACTACTACTATTGTGGTTATAGCCATCCGCAGCTAAGATAAGCAAGTTTGGGGTATTTACTATCACTACAGATCTCATTCTGAGGTTTTACAGATTATTGAAAGCATCTTTATTTGTTTGATTGAAGATTCTTCTTGTCACCGTATTGTTGTGCACGCTGTAGGCAGTGAACACAATGCCAGCTTGTCTTTTATCACACACAAAACTAGTGAGGAGTCGTGTAAATACTTCCCAAAATGTTATGTTTAGAAAACATATTATTGGATAAAAATATCCTTTAGCCCAGTGGTAGCTGGTCCATAAGGGGCTCCGCCCTTCCCCCAAAGTTAGTTTGCCAAAAAAGAACGATTTATTTTAAAAATAAATGAGAAAAATTGTGTGGGTACTATGCGGGGCGCCGGACAGAAAAAGCTACTTTAAGATGTTAAAAAATGTTAGTCATAGAATGATATATTTGAAAATAAATGATAGTATGACTAACATTTTTTAACATCTTAACCACTAGCCGACCAGCCGCCGCAGATGTACGGCGTCAGGTCCCTGCAAAATGCCGTACCCATACACCGCATTGTGGGGGCACACACAGACCCATTCACCAGCGGGGGAGCTGCCCTGCAGGGCCGGCGGCTGTGTTTGCCGCTGGGCACCCACGATCACTCCCGCGGAGACAACTGCGGTATGCTGCTGTTAACAAAGAATACTGTTCTGTCAGCAATCAACACAGGGCTCCTGTGTTCCTCCTGTTTAAGATCACAGGTCCCTGTTTTAATTCCATAAGCTCACCCCCCACAGTTACGAAACACCCCCTAGGCATACATTTAACCCTTTGATTGCCCCTGGTGTTAGCCTCTTCCCTGCCAGTGTCAGTACAGTAACAGTGCATTTTTTTAGCACTGATTACTGATTACTGTGGTAATACGTGGTCACTGGTCCCCCCAAAAATGTCAGGTGTTTTATGTGTCAGCCGCAATTTCACAGTCCCGCTAAAAAATGCTGGTAAAAAAATGACATAAATCTTTCCCCTAGTTTGTAGACGCGATAACTTTTGCGTAAACCAATAAAAACAAGCTTATAGGGATTTATTTTACCAAAAATATGTAGCAGAATACAAATTGGCCTAAAATGATGAAAAAATATGATTTTTAAATTTTTTATTGGAAATGTTATATAGCAGAAAGTGAAAAATATTTTTTTTCCCCAGAATTGTCGCTTTTTTTTTGTTTATAGCGCAAAAAAATAAAAATCACAGAGGTGATCAAATACCACCAAAAGAAAGCTCTATTTGTGGGGAAAAAAGGACATCAATTTTATTTGGGTACAGTATCGCACGACCGCGCAATTGTCCGTTAAATTAACGCGGTGCCGAATCGCAAAAAATGCCCTGGTCATTAAGGGGGAAAATCTTCCGGTCCAGAAGTGGTTAAAGTACTCTTCTTTTTTTGTCCGGCGCCCTACACAGTGCACACAAATAGAACAATTTATTTTAAAATAAATGATAATCTGTGCCGGACTAATGGGTGTCTATTAGGTCCGTCCATTTCTAACACGCATGTGATTTGATCTGAGGCTCTAATTGGCTTGTTTTAGGTTGTCCTCCCACTTTTGATTTTAGCGAAATAATATTCTTCATCACGTCACTTCCGGCTTCTTGTCCCATGGAACGCATGGCATCCTCTGGTGAGTGCAGACCTAGAGGGGTTTGTTTGCACCCCCCCAAAAAAGTTTTAGCACCAGCCACCACTGCTTTAGCCTAAACAGATTTCAGCCCTCACTTTTCTTTTATTGTATATCAACTGTGCTTTCTGCAAGAAGCCCCTAACCCAATGATGTATTCATTAGAAATATGTTTCCCAGGTGTACTTTACCGGTCTTTTAGTGTGAGTCAAGTATGTATGTTTGCATGCCATTCATTGTCTGCATGTATACTTCATCTTGACATCTAATCTGATACTGAGCACTGTTCAGCTAAGTCTGTATTTTAGTAACAGTCATGAATGGTGCTTAGCTGCGTGGTGCTTGTATTCTCACCACCTTGTCATTGCACTTGCTAATTTGTGTCTGTCAAATGACACCTTCTCAGTCTCATTACATTTTTAGCCAAGAAGCTGAGCTTAAAATTTAGCAACTTCTGAAAGTTCACCTGGTTAGCATTACTCACTTGGATAATAATTTTAAGCCGTAGATGCATAAATTTTGCCTTCTTGAAACATTTAGGTAGAATATTGGCATCAATATTTATTTTTTTACTTGTATTCATTGTAATAATTTGTTTACTGCAGCCATGCAAACAGTTATGTTTTTCGCTGGGTTCCGAATTACATTGGTCTCCTCTGACTGGCTAAATGAAAAGTACTTGTAGACCATTTTGTGTCCCTGAATTAGGTAAAAGAAGTCTAAACCCAAGAACAAACATTTAATATATGGTAGTTTACCTGTCCTTAGTTGTGGAGTCTGTGGTGGCAATTTTTTAATCTATGAAATTTTTTTCAGGGATAGAAAGTGCATACTACCTTCTTTCTGTAAAGGATTAAACCCTCCCTACCCCCCCCCCCCATCCCCCTAAGTAATGGAAATGAAAAGAGGAGAACATGTTAGAGTTCAGCTTGGGTGACAGCAGTTGCTCTTTCATACATGCAGGCATGGTTACCAACAGGTGGAATTAAAGTCAGTAAAAAGAAAACTAATGCAGTTACCCTAACTAAAATTTGGTGAGCTGCAGAATATTATCATTTTTTATTTTTAGAGGTCAGTTGGAGAAAAAGGTCACTTTTTTGGGGAAAATTAAAAAAAATATATATATATAGTCCTATCACTGGTGATCAAATGCAAACCAAAATAAAAATTGTTAAACATTTTTTTTTAACTTCTTCATTTTCAAACAAAAAGTGACAAAAAAACTCACCATGCCTCTTACTAAATACCTTGGACTGTCTACTTTTCAAAAAGGGGTAATTTGGGGGATTTCTGTACTGTCCTGGCATTTTAGGACCTCAAGAAATGAAATAGGTCGTCAGTACTTCGGGATTGATCAATTTTTAGGTATATAGTATATACCATAGTTTGTAGACTCTATAACTTTCCTACAGACCAAATAATAAGCACTGATTTGGGTTATTTTTGCCAAAAAAATGTAGCAGAATATAGTGTGGCCTAAATTTATGAAGAAAAATTTTTTGCTAAATTTTATAACCGAAACAAAGAAAAAAAAGCATTTTTTTTCTTTAGCAAAAAATAAAAAAACCCAGTGATGATTAAATACCACTAAAAAAAAGCTGTATCTATCCCAATAAAATAATAAAATTTAATTTGGGTACAGTGTTGCATGACCACCCAATTGTCTTTCAAAATGTGACAGCCATGAAAGCTGAAGATTGGCCTGGGCAGGAAAGTGCCTGGTATTGAAGTTTAAAGTTATCAGATATGAGACAAGACAGTCGCACTATGCACAGCAGACCTAACACTTTGGGGCATAGGACTGTGTCCTACACCCTAAGAGAATCATTTTTATTAACCATGGTAGCACAAGTTCTAATTGAACAGTGCAGTCCAACAGTTTCTTTAGGAACATTCAGTAAACCCCTAAATATCATTGCCTTTCAACTGCTGCCTGCTTGTATCTGTCTTTTGTAGAAAGTTGACAACCTGTGGCTGAGTGATTTGTTGTGCCATTTATTTTACTTAAGGAATTTTATTTTTTTCTTCGCTGCTAGATTTTGAAGACAATCCTTTGCTTCTATTGGATTACAAATGGGCTCTGGACAGCCTCAGCTGCTGCATAGCATAGTGATATTTTAATTTACTGGGCAGACATGTTTACTGTGTACTATGTAGTTTATGAGTGTTACCATAAATGAGGTAATCGAGCATTTTCGTTTCCATGTGTTAAACATTACATGAGCTAATGCAGCTGCACCCACCCACTATGTTAAATATACCTCATTTAAGCCAAAGGCTTTATGTTGCAATCTGCGGTTGACAACTCTAGACTGTTATGTGATCGTATCAAGCAGCAAAACAAGCAAAAGCTGTTCTTTATAGTTTTGACTGCAAGAGTGAGATTTTTCTTTATTGCTTGTGTTAAAGTTGCAAGACAGGCTATGCCAAAGATGGAACTCGAAGGATTGTTTGGTGCTGCTTGTAGCACCATTTAGTAATCATTAGGCCGTAATTATATATTTAGCTGTACTCCTCTGTCAATGAGAGTTCCGAAAATTGGGTGAAAATAATACGGAACCTCCAAGGACTTTCATGTGATGCAATATGGAATTTGAACCCATATTACAGAAGTGAAATTGGAGCCTAAGACAATTGTTTCACTTAATTAACATTTATTTTGAGTTTCTAGAATGCTGATTTTCAAATAGGAAATAACCCATTTTGTTTGGGACATTCATAAACATACATTCACATGAACGTTCGTTAAGAATTTTAAGCATTTATACTTTAAAAAATATAATTTCACAAGGATAGCCGTTTCTTTATGTTTAACTGGGATATAGCCAAACATAAACAATGATAGGAGATGTAGACAATTTTGAACCATTTTCCCTTAGTACTTTTATAGTATATATGCTAGAATTATTTCACAGTTATTAATTCCATTAAAAAAAAAAAAAACCTGCAACCTTACAAATGGTCAGTTCACCCAAAACTGATTTTACAGTGTATTCTAGCTGCAGAAGAGTTAAGCCAAATAATGGGTTATTATATTACTGTGGTGCTGAGGTCTTATAATGTTCCAAGATTTTTACACCTTCATAGATATTACAGTGGGTCCACTTTTTCTAACTTGGTGGGGGGCAATACGCCTTAAAGGATAACTCCCACTTTTGCAGGGAAAGAAAATAGCAAGATGCACAGATGATATACAGAATGCCCCCTGAAAATTTTATTTCTTGCTTGAGTGATTGACTTATTGATTTTCCCAGACGTCTGCTCTAAGATACAAATTAGATTTTTAACATCCCCTGCAGCAAAAAATGTAATTTCTCTTTCATTCATTGATGGACACAGCTCCTGATCTTCTTAACCATTGGGTTATACTCACCGAGCGTCCCTTCTACTTCCGGCTGTCTAGTGCGTTCCACGGACGTGGAATGCGATTTGCTTCCATCTCACCCAGGACTGGTGGGTCCCCCCACCGGCCAGAGACTTCCATTGGCTTGCCCCTCTACTAACAAGTGTGGCCATCCATCTCTGTTGTGGGCAAGGATGCAGATGAAACCACAGAGGACATAGTAAGGTTACTATCAAGGTACTACCCCACGTTTTTAATTGAACTGTAATTTAACTGCATATTCTGAAGCTTTCTTCAATAAACATGGATTTTTTAAATATACCTATTGAGGGGTTCCTTCCAGTCTCTGTTCTGTTCAGGATCATCCGTGGATTTATTCCCTTCCAAACCTGTCTTTTAGCACTCTAGTGTACTACATTGTGAGTTTTTTTTATTATTGACTATCCTCCCCATGGAGAGTTTTTCCCGAGCAGCTTAAGCCACATTAGGCTATGTTATCCTGCCATCATTTTCCAGTAGGCACCAGATCTTTATTTGTGAATTGACGCGGCCTTAGCCACAGTGCTCCTTCCTCTGGACAAACTCCAGAAACTGCAGGCTGCAATTCGTCTCCTGCTGTCCAGCAATTGGTAATTCCTCCGAACCTGCATGCGGGTGCTGGGCCTGCTGGTATCTACCTTCTGAGGCAGTTCCATTTACACAGTTCCATACAAGGTCCCTGCAAGGGAGATTCTGGCCAAATGGGACAAGAATCCGCAGTCTCTGGACAATCAGATCTGGCTGAGCCAGGGAACGAAAAAGTCCCTGATATGGTTGCTTTGTTCTCCGGCACTTTGGCTGGGCAAATACTTCCTCCCCTTGTATTGGACAGTGGTCACCACAGATGCCAGCCTGTCCGGCTGGGGAGGTGTCCTCGGCAAAAATTCTGCTCAGGGGATCTGGACACTGGAAGGGTCCAGACTACCGATTAATGTCTTGTCTTGGAACTCTGAGCGATCAGGCTGTGCCTGGAACATTGGATAGATTGTATTCAGGGATGTCCAGTGTGCATTCAATCAGACAATGCCACGGCCGTGGCTTATGTCAATCACCAGGGGGGGCACAAGTCCTGTCCTGTCATTTACCAGGGGGGGCACAAGAAATGTCCTGGTGGCTCTGGGAGTAGCCGGCATTCTAAGGTGGGCAGAATGATTCTTTCCAGCCTTCTCCGCCGTATACATTCCAGGGTAGGAAAACTGGCAGGCGAATTACCTCAGTCGGCAGGCGTTGGACCAAGAGGAGTGGTCCCTATATCCGTAGGTGTTTCATCATTTGTGTCTCCATTAGGGGCATCCTCGAGGTGCATCTTTTGGCATCACGGCTCAACAGAAAGGTGCATAGGTTTGTGGCTCAGTCACGGGATCCTCTGGTGGAGGCCACAGATGTGTTGGTGGCCCCTTGGGGTCAGTAGCGTCTGATTTACAGCTGAACAATGGTGGTCAAAAAGCCACTCAGATGTGTGTAATGTAAGCCTGGAAGTCGGTGCTTGTCTAGGTCCGTAGTCCAAACCGCAATGAGAACAAGAGAAGATTAACAGCACTCCGAATAAAAGGCAATTAGGATGTTTACTTAACACAAATATCCAAAATAACAGATGATATGGTCATACAGGCAGCAAGATGTTTAACGTGTTTCACGAAAATATTCGCTTAGTCATAACCTAAAACGCATTAACCATCTTGTTGCCTGTCCATGATGTCTGCTATTTTGGATATTTTTGTTCAATAAACATCCTAATTGCCTTTTATTTGGAGTGCTGTCAATCTTCTCTTGTGCTCATCGTCTGATTTACGCCTTCCCTCCTTTCAAGCTTCTACCTAGACTTCTACGCAGGATCGAGGCAGAAGGGATTCCGGTCATCTTAGTGGCCCCGGACTGGCCTCGCCAAGCTTGGTACGCCGATCTGGTGCAGCTGGTCGCCGACGTTCCTTGAAAGCTTCTCTCAGGGAGGATCTGCTGTCCCATGGACCAATCTTCCATCTTCTTTACAGTCGCTGGCTTTGACAGCTTGGCTGTTGAACGCCAGGTGCTGATGAATAGAAGTTTTTTGTCTGAGTCAGTGATTCCAGCGCTGGTAAAAGCTAAGAAAATCTACCATCATACGTGGAAGACGTGCATTGCGTGGAGTCACTTGGGGTTCATCCTCGCTCTTTTTTCAGTGGCTCAGATCTTGACCTTCCTTCAACGGGTTGTTGAGAAGAAACTGGCTTTGAGTACTTTTAAGGGTCAGGTGTCGGCCTTAGAGGTCTACTTTTAACCGCCCTTGGCCACAAACTCCCTGGTATGTACTTTTCTTCAGGGAGTTAGGCACTTGACCCCTCCAGTGCGGTCTCTGTTGCCACCTTGGGACCTCAATTTGGTGCTCTGTCTTCCAGAAGCCTCGTTTTGAGAATCTTCGATAAATTCCCCTGCTTACGCTGTCCCAGAAGGTGACCTTTTTGGTGGCTATCACCTCTGCGTGCAGGGGGTCGGAATTGGCGGCGTTATCCTGTCCACCTTATTTGGTGGTTCATAGAGATAAGGTGGTTCTTTGTCTCCGTCCATCATTCCTTTCTCAGGTTGTCTCTCATTTTCATTTGAATGAAGACATTGTGTTGCCTTCCCTGTGTCCCAGGCCGAAACATCTGAAGGAAATTGCTTTGCATGCCTTAGATGTGGTTCGGGCAGTTAGGGTGTACCTGGCAACTACGGAGTCTTTAAGGAAATCAAACTCATTATTTGTGCTCATGGATGGGCCTCGGAAAGGGTTTTCCGCATCCTCTGGGACCATTTCCAGAAGGATCAGACGGACGGTGGTTCAGGTCTATTCCATCAAGGGTCAGGTTCCTCCTTTCCCTGTCAAGGCACATTCTACTCAGGCATTCAGTGCCTCCTGGGCCTTCCATCATCAGGTGTCAGTGACGCAGCTTTGCAAGGCGGCCACCTAGTCATCGGTGCACACTTTCACAAAGTTATATTAAGTGGATGTGTTGGCATCTGCAGATGCTTCCTTTGACCACAAGGTTTTTTACAGGCTGCTGTTTAGAGGACCTGGTCCTCTGAGGGTGTATTGTTTTCAGGTGAGCTCCAGTTGTTTTGGTTGAGCTCCTGTTTACCTGGTTGGCTATAGTTTGCCTTGGGAGTTGTGTTTTCACTTTCATGTTAACACTGCTTTGGGACGTCCCAATGGTTAAAAATATCAGGAGCTGTGTCCGTCAGAGAAAATGGGAGTTTTGACTTAGCGTAAAATCCATTTTCCTGATCATTGATGGACACAGAACCCACCCCTCTGTGGTGTTGTGATTCTTCTGACACTGCTTGTAACAAAACTGAGTACCTATAGCAGAGAGAGGGAGTATACCCCTGGGACTGCCCATTGGCATAGCCAGACTTTTCTCTGCCTAGTGTCCTACTCCTGTAGGGGGCAGTATAACCCAATGGATAAGAAGATCAGGAGCTATGTCTGTCAATGTACATCAGAGAAATGGATTTTATGGTAAGTCAAAAATCCCATTTTTTTGGTGAGATAATCCCTTGACCTTGCCAATCTCATTAGAGCCTTACAAGTGCAGCAGCTGATTGATAATTATAAAACCACTCCCGTACAGATTTACTTTTCACATGGACACAGACAAACCACAGCTATTTCTTAAGAATATCAAAAGGTAGGAATCTGAAACAAGGTTTATTAAAATCCCTTCAGTATACATAGATCACCCAAAGGGGAATGTTTTTTACCTAACAAAAGTACAGTTACTCTTTAACAGACAGGAATTATAGTTATGAGAACTTGTCTCGTCTTTTTTCAATATATAACAAACAGGCATGTAAATGAGCCGACAAAACTTTTTTTTTTTTTTTGGGCAATGATTTCTTTAAAATATATAAAAAATTCTAATTTAGCGCCACTGACCTTGTGAATAGATCAACTAAAAAAAGAAAAAAATGTTTGGTAAACCTTCAGTGGTAGTGTTGTATAGTTCACACCAGCTGCGATGCCAACGTAAGCTTACTTGCAAAATTCAATGTTGAACATAATCATACATTGCACTAGAAATGCATAGGAAATCAAATAAAGCCACACAAGTATACAAGTCCCATATAGTGATTAAAGTGCTCTAGCTTGACATCTTCAGATTGAAACAAGTGCTCCACTAGTGCTCAATTTAAGTGCCCCACATGAATGTGCACTCACCCCGGATGTGGAACAACTATTTCTAGTATAGTCACTTTCGCCTGTGGGAAATCCACCCCTGGGTGATGTCCTAGGTAGTAGCTCTTGCAAAGGGGTTAATCTCTAGGTCTCCTTGTTCTATTGAGATTTCTTGTAATTATAGGGGTCCACCCCTATATGGGACCCTCTATGGCAAACACCTTAATGGATAGGTCCTCAGATGGTATTACGCAGAAAAAAAACACAATGGAGGAATACCACATAGCGTAAAACCATAGATTTATTAAAATTGGTAAGAAACAAAGGTAAAATCACTCACATTTTGAGATGCCTAAAGCCTGGCATCCGGTATATGCAGCATGTTTTATATCAACTCGCTCCGATGGCATGTATGTGAAGATTTCATTTATGTGCAACTTTATTTCATGTGAAATTGTTTTAAAAAAACTGAAAAAAAAAAAAAATTGTGCTGTCATTAATAGCACATATTTTTGGTCTAAATGTGTATGTGGTATCTCTAGTAACTCTTGATTTTTAAACTACCACATAATGTAAAAGCAATTTTTCGTTTTTTTCCCCCTATTTTTGCAAACGGAAAAAATAAGATTGGAAGTTGAAGCCAAAAGAGAGCCCAATTTATACCACCCAAAATACCTCCTCAAATATATACATATAAAAAAGTTATTCGTAAATTAATGTTTTGGATTGTGAAACTTTTCTGATCCATGAGGAGTCTTCTATCACTAAGTGGTCCCTAAATGGTTACATTTTAGTGCAAATGAGATGAAGTTTTATCTCTTAGACAAAGACAATTTGAATCCTCTGTGCATTAAACTCTAGGCATATATAAAAGACAGATATCTTTGTAGCTCTGTAATCATTATTACATCATTAAATGTATTTTTTTTTAATATAAGCAATGCACGTACCTGAACTTCAGCTGGTATCTGCCTCTTGCAGTCCTTGTACAACAGTAACTGGAGTGTAAGAGGTAGAAGAACAAGCACTAAATCCATGTGCTCACAAGAGGCATGCTGATAGGGAGAGAAAACAGAAGAAAATAGAACTGAGCTCATCATTTTGCTGCTTCTCCATTCACTGTGTAGTCACAGGCAGATGCGGGTCTAGGATGGCCTGGGCTCAAATCAAATGAGTTCAATTATATTGGTCATCAGACTGAGAATAGCAAAAAAATGGGAAAATCTCTGAAATTAAACTGAATATTGTAAAAAAAAAAAGTTTATACCTTTTAAATAGGCTAGGTTCTGCTTTACAATTTAGGATATGATATTAATAATGATATTATATATTATTATATATATATTGTTATACACTCAAAGTTTGGTATGTGTAAGCTATTTAATTAGGAGAGGGGGCCTTGGCGTCCATGCTGGTCCAGTTTAACTATGCATAACATGTCAATTCCTGGAATTATTCTTTAAGTACTGAGGATACATAATTGTTACATTTGCAAATGTAGCTGACACCAATTTGTGTGGGAGTTAAAACTCTTCTTTTATTTCTGAGCTTTCCTGTACTTTATATACTTTGTGTTGACTAATTTGTGTATATGTGCAATACACCTTAATCATTTTTGTAGTATTTACATATAAACATCTAGAATATTATAATACAGGATTTATATAGCGCCAACAGTTTGCGCAGCCCTTTACAATATAAGGGAAGACAATACAGGTACAATACAATTCAATACAGGAGAAATTGGATGGCCCTGCTGGTTAGAGCTTACAATCTAGAAAGAAGGGTCAAGTGAAACAAAAGGCAGTAACTGTGGGGGGTGAGCTGATAGAAAAATGGAAGCATAATTGTTAGGTGTTGGTAGGATAGGCTACTCTGAAGAGGAGGGTTTTCAGGGATCGTCTAACAGCTAATAGAGTAGGAGATAATCGGACAGATTGGAGTAAGGAGTTCCATAGGATTGGAGAGACTGGAATTTCTAATTACAATATTATTTACTGCTGTTAATGGCGATTTCACATAAACCGCTTATGTAACATGGGGAAGCCCTCCTCTTTTTCTCCTCAGACTATACAAGGGGATTTGTTATAGCATTAGTTTACCGCCCCTTCCTTTTCCCTTAGCTGCACCCAATGACACTGCTCAAAATCAGGAAGGAGGGAACACACTTGGTAGAGCTGGCTTATGATTCATGAGATAGGTGCCAGCCCATAACATTGCAGACTGATTTCTCAGCTGGGATCATCTCTGACCTCTGCAGATCTGTATTCTCTGTGGTTTTTATAGTTCTCTCTGACAGAAGAATTGGTCAGACCGGTTTTGGTCTGGGGCTATTATGCCTAAATCAAGAATTTATTTCTATATTGCTGCAGTTACCAGTACTCTTGGATTAATGAAATCAGTGGCTTTTGCTCTGGGTTTTACTACAGACCTTGGCTGTTTTACCCTTAAGAATATCACCAACTCCTCCCTTTCTTTGATGTATCATTATAACACCAAAAAAAAAAACGCGTGTCCTGTTTGTAATTGTAACTATGTTAAACCATGGCCAGCAAGTCTTGCTTATTAGTACGGTACACATGAACAACAGGCTATAATTGTTTCAGCTGTGTCAATCTAACGAGGCTTCCTGGTTTTTCAATTGAATGGTTCCCTTGTCGGTACTCATTTGTGGGCAAGTTGGTTAAGCTACTGGACTCTTCATGAATATGAAGTATTTTGTTCCACATTGTCTTCAAGGGACAGCGGCTCTTCAGATCAATTCTGAATACTATTTTTTATAAGACACTGATAGCGATGGAAGCACCCATCTTCCTTTGAAGAAGCCTTAATTATGGATTTGCAAGTTCTCTCTCACTTCATGGGCTACAAACTGGAGTTTTGCTCTCTCCTTGGTTTCTTACCTCCAAACTTCTTGTGACAGGGCACAGATTAGCAGATCTCCAGCCAACCATCTCAGGTCCTCTGAATCAAGCGGTTGTTGCCCCTGTTCCTGTAGCAGATGGGTTTTAGGGGTTTTTATACCAACCTGTTCAGCTTTCCCATACCCAAAAGAAGGGCTAACCCCAGCTTGAATCTCAAAGTTCTGAAAGTCCTATTTGAATCCAGACACTACACACAAAATCCACCTAACCTCTCATCACTTCCATTCAAAAGGACATTGCCCAAGAAGTGGCGTACAAACATTAGGAAGGAACTAGCAGCAGGAGAAACATTGTGTCCTGGGCAAAACATACCATTCCAGCCTTATCAGCCATGTACATCCCAAGCAAGGACAATTGGGAGATAGACTTTCTCAGACAGCAACATTTGGACATGGACAAGTGGACAGTACCTGTGACACAGGTGTTTGCACTGGATGTGAACCTGTATTGTTTTGTTTTTTTTCCTTTTTTTCTTTTTAATTCTTTACAAACAGGTTTGTACAATAGGACCATAAAATATCAGCTGACCTCTATTGTTATTACTGCTGGAGGGCGGAACAAAAGAAAATCAAGCTGTGTATAGATAAATTTAGTCTTTATTAGAAGTAAATGAGGCATTTTGTGTCTTCACTTTATAACAATGTCTCTCAGTAAATTCTGGAGTTCCCCCTTAGAACATTTAGACTGAGGAGCTCCCTGTCACCACTTTCAAGTGAACAGTATTTACAGTGTTGTGTTCCCAGGGATCGCAGCAGACTCGCAATGTATAGATCTGCTCAATTACCTGATGTATAGAACATAAACAGATCCTCTTCTTCTTTTATCTGTCTTTCTCTGGAGCCATCCTCCAAAGTAGGAGAATGATAAATGAGACCCAAGCCTGAGAATGTGAGCTAGTTCCTAAACATGTCATCTGGTGTATAAACAACTGCTCCCTTTTACCTCTAGCTTAGCTCATGCCTTCTCCACCCTGCGTTCTAAATACAGTTACTGAGTGCAGTTTTAATGTTATGGTGACTTAAATGTTAAGTTATAGTTAGGTAGCCACTTTTTTACTTGTTTAAAGTATGGGCAATTATCATATACTCAGTTATAAACTGACCCTCTAATCGAACTAAAAGGGTATATTGTTTTAATATTTCCCTATATTTTGTCAGATTAATAAAATTAAAATGATTGACTATTTTAAAACACTCGATCATTTAAAAAAACAAAACTAAGACTGTCTCTGGTGTGTTGTGTGCACAAAGGAAGTATTGTATCTGTTTTTTTTCTTTCATTCCAGTAGCACGGTATTTGGGTTGTCACAATTGTCATGTATGTCATAATCAAAGCCTATAATCCAATTACTTTTGTATATACTGTCTAGTAGGGTAACAATTATATCTGTCACTACATCATGTATTTGAGTAACTTGGAACTGCGTTTACGGAATTAATAACTGAATATGTGATATGAATAAGTGTCCACAGTTACCGGTTAGTGCTGCTGCAAACCATAACTATACTTTGTGACCTAGTGTTTACATGGTAAAATATACAGGTTTGGGGTAGCCTCAGCAGAAGCCTGAAGAAGTTTTTGGTTCCATCAATGAATCCATATACTTTTATGAGTGATTAGTAAAGAATTAGATTGTGCTGCATATGTATCGAGCACAGTGGGGTCCCTCAGATCATAATAACCATGATAATAAAGGACAGAACCCTTTTATTAAAACTATTTAAAGAGTACTTCTTAGTGTGGGCCACCTTAACCTCAAGTGCCCACTGACACGGGTAATTTTATTACCCACTGCATGTCTCATTCCATCACATATCCAAAAAATAGGAATAATCCTCTTTCCCCACCAACTGTGTGTACATTTTTTGTAAACCCATTATGATAATTTAAAAAAAAATAAAATCTGAGACCTATGGATCTCCTATTTACTGACAACTGACTTGAACATGAAAGATATGTAAGCTTATTCTTATTAACACTAATCTTAACCGGTTCTAATGTGCTCCACTACCTTTTCCTTCCCTTCTTTCTTTTTCCTCTTATATTTTTCTCCATTATCTGTTATGCACTATTACATACTGAGGTATACAGGTTCTCTCTATTCATACAACTATGCCTAATCAGTCTCTTGTATTCATTCCTTTGCTTATTATCCCAGATGTCACTCCTTTGCACTGGACTATGTCACTAAGTAGTGTACAGTGCTTCGCATAAATAAGCACTTAACAGATTTGTCAGAAAAGCTTTACTTTCCTTTCAGAGTCAACGTTTTCTATGGGACACTATACTACAAAATACTCCCACAAATGCGAGCCATTGGTTGCAACCAAGATTTGTTAATTTGCACACACAGTTTTTTTCCTAAAAAATTCATTCAAGATCATGTTGCAAAAATGAATACACCCTGATGAAATTTAGGAACAAGGCTAAATTTTAGACTGCAAAATTCTACTTAACAAGAATTCAACTACAGGTAAGTCCACTTATTCATTAACCGCTTCCCGCAAAAATTCTATACCTGTACGTCATTTTGCTGAAGTGGTTGTATCGGGATGACGCCTGCAGCTGCAGGCGTCACCCGGTGCCATTTTCTAGAGCCAGCGGTCGGCTTTCTTGTAATAACAATGGATGTGGCTAAGCACCAGGCGACCAGAGCGACAAGGCAGTACCTCAGCCAGCTGGCCAGAAACCCGTACAAACCTGACCCTAGATCCCTCCATAAAGAATACCTTTCACTGCATATTACTGTCACAAGCCGTGACTAAAAGCCTGCCTAGAATTTGCCAGCGCCCATGCTGAAAACTACTGGGACTCTGAAGTGATGAGACCAAGATAAATGTTTTTGGAACTGATGGCTTTAAAACTGTATGACGTTGCGATGGTGAGGAGTACAAAGAAAAATGCATGGTGCCTACAGTGAAACATGGTGGTGGCAGTGTCCTTCTATTGGGCTGCATGATTGCTGCTGGTGTCAGGGAGCTGCATTTCTTTGATGGAATCATGAATTTACAGATGTACTGCTCCATATTGAAAGAGAAGATTCTACCATCAATTCATGCCCTTGGTTGTTGTTGTGCACTTTTCCAACATGACAATAATCCAAAACACACATCTAAGGCCACTGTTGCATTTCTGAAGAACAGGGTGAAAGTGATTCAGTGGCCAAGGATGTCTCCTGATCTGAACCCAATCGAATACCTATGGGGAATTCTGAAGAGACAAATTGAGCATCACTCCCCATTCAGTATCCAGGCTCTAAAAGAGGTCATTCCTGAACAATGGAAAAAGATAGATGTAATTTGTCTCCATCTTGTTCGTTCAATGCCTAGAAGACTTGGTGCTCTCCTTACAAATCATGGAGGTCATACAAAATACGAGATGTAGTAGTTTTTGTTGTGGGTTGTATTCATTTTTGCATCAACTAGTTTGAGTAAAACTGAAGATTTTGTCTTCTAAGTTATATTATTAACTTTACTTTCATGTAATAGAGCTAAACAAATGTTCTATAAAACTCAGTTTTGTCAAAATGTTGGAAATTGTTCTTGTGTTTGAGATATTGGTTAAAATCTTACTTTTCAAAAGAAGTGTACTCATTTATGCTGAGCACTGCATACTGTGATGCCAATGACCTTGCTGTCTCAGAGACTTGTTAACGGTATTCTTCCTCACAATGAAGACTATTAAATAAAAAACACAGAAATTTTGCAGGTATTAGTGTTCTTTCTTAACTGCTAAATTTCTAAAATGTTTTGATAAATTAGCTAAAAGATTCAAGACTTCCACCGAGAGTATATATACCACTGCTTGAGAAACAATGTTTTAGACCATACAAAGGTTAGATCATCTAGATTATACAGACAGTTTTTTTTACCCCCAAGACTGAAGGCAAGTTAACCATGCAGTTTATGGGATAAGTCATGGAATGAGACATGTGAATACCTTCTGTTCTGAGATGTCTTTACTGTGTTACGCACTAATGGTTAGAGTGCTTTTGGATTCCTGTTAGGTCTCAAGACCTACCCCAAGGAAACCATTTTTTACATACACTGTGCTAATGTTGCCCAAAAAGCCTGAAACAGCTGTATGCAGTTCGGAATAAATAGCCCAATAATAGACTATGTTTGCACTTTACACCAGCAGTTCTAGGTGTGCACCTAATAGATAGGGTATAAAGGAATGACTTGCATGCCTCTGCCCACTGTCCTAAAATGAGGATTAATCTTGTTTTTGGGAAATATGATGGAATGAGACATACCTTCTGTTCTAATAACACTTTACTTTGCTACAGATTTATTAAAAGGAAATATCCTTTAAAGTGTCAGCTCATCCATAGCATAGATACCAGTTTTGGTTTTGTCCTGATCGGCTGAATTACCCCCTCGGTCTAAGGCATTTTAGAGATCCACGCACCAATTCAGGCTTTTATGGGGGGCGGGGGGGGGGGGGGGGTCATTCTCTTTGGATTTTTATAACGTCAGCCAAGAAGATTGCAGCAGGGGTATCATAACATGGCAAGGATAGAATTCAGTGATAAGCCCATGAGTGATTAAATCCACTCATTACATTTTGTTAATGTAATGGATGCCTTGACCTTTAACCCTTGTTGCCTGAGCCTTTTTTTTTTTAATGCCTGTTTTTAGGCCTGAATATATATATATATATATATATATATATATATATATATATATATATATATATATATAATCTATTTGTTCCCTAATGTTACCAATGCATTCCGTTGAATCTTGCGGAGCAAAAGTTTGTGCTTAAACAGCTTTTGGGGTTTTGACAGTTCTGAACTCAGAAGTGCTCAGTATGGAGTGTTTCTGAATTCATTCTACCCTTTGGAGATCAACAAACAGATATTCACTAATCTTCCTGCATTTTCTACTCTGACATCTGCAATAGAGGTCGGTGTAGAAGTGATGAGGCAGTTGAAAACCAGCAACCGGGATCGAAAAGGGTTATGTTGGCTAAAACACAAGGATTAAAGGAAAACTGCAGTACTTTGGAACTCACTCTTATATATTTTAATGTAATTTTAATGTAATTTTTACATCTTTGTTTAAACTGTGTCTCTTATTTTCCACATGTAGGGCTCGTTGTTTTTACCAGTGATCACCAGTGATGTTTAAGAGGCACTGTAGAACACATTTTGCAAAACTACTAAGCAGAAAGCAGAGCTTACATATATAATGAGAAAATTAGGCAGAAACCACAAACCCAAGTATTCTTAAACTACACAATAACTTTTAGTTTTAAACCATTGAAACACATTTATAATATCCTTACATTAAGCTGATCCAGGTCAGAATAAATACCGCAAACTGATATATGTTTAACTTAAAAAGTGCCAGCAGTTTGAATTTACTAAGATGAGTTGTAGCATTTGTTAATGCATTCAATTTAAATTATTGTATTAAATGGTTTTCCTCTACCTGTGGTCTCTCATGTAAAATATGTCTACTGCTAATGTAGCATGAAATACAGAATAGCAGGTTTTTTAGACTGTCATGTAATTAAAAATGACTCTAATAGCTGTCCTTCATATGGCTAGCCAGGGCTACATGGAACTAAACTAGGCTTTAGTCAGCATTATCACTCAGAGTGCATTTCACATTGTTACATTTATGTACCTCATGTCTAGAGGTTTTATTGCTGCTAATGAGGGCTTTCCAGTGAAGAGTTCATACAGTATCAGGCCAGTTCCTTTGAGGCGCATAAATTCATGTGGTGAGGAATGGAAGTCTCTAATAAATCTTCTAGAGCTACATAATCAAAAAAAAATACACAATCAGAGTTCATGAAGTGTCACCGTATGATGCAGTATTTCACAAATAAGAATTTGTCATATTTCACACAGAAGTACACAAGTGTCTAGTTCTGTGCTCAATCTCCTATTTTTTGAATGGGGGGTGTAATGCATATTTAAAATATGTATATTAGCAGGATGTCAAATCCAAAAGTTTATAAGTCAAATCAAAAGGTCAAAGTACCCTCAACTTGATAGAATGGATAGCTCATGTATTTATCTAGCCCCTGTAAGCAAATGGTGTACATATTACAACATTCTTGTGGAGATGGAAAAATCCACATAGAGAATACTCCATTCAGAAACACATTAGACTTTGTCCAGATTAGACATTATACTTTCCACCACTAGCATTCCTCCTCAGATCACAGAGAAGTACACAAGCGCCTAGTTCTGTGCTCTATCTCCTATTTTTGCAATGGGGGTGTTATGCATATTTAAAATATGTATATTAGCAGGATGTCAAATGAAAAGGTCATAGGTCAAATGAAGATGTCAAAGGATCCCCAACTTGATAGAATGGAAAACTCCATGCATTTATCTAGCACCCTGTTAGCAAATGGTGTACAGTTTTCAACATTCTTGTGGTGAGGGAAAAATCCACATAGCAGAGAATACTCCATTCAGAAACACATCAGACTTTGTCCAGATTAGACATACTTTCCGCTACCAACATCCCTCCTCAAATTGAGCAAATTTGTCATCTGCCTTGTGCCACCTCAGATCACTTTCCAATTGAAATTACCTTAACTTTTGCCTCTTGCGTATTCTTAAGGGTTGAGAGTCTAGAGAATGAGACCACTGTGAAAGAAACTGTACTGTACTCCTGTACAATTTCAATGTGTAGAGGATATCAATAAGTATGGCTGGGCCAGGGTTGTGTGGGAAGGCCCTTATCCTCATCAACATAGAGACAAGGTGCTTTGGGTTGAACCTCTCCCCAAAACATCCCCCCCCCCCATGTTGAGGGCATATTGCTTGGTATGGTTCAGCGGATGGGGGGCGGGTTGCTCCCTCATTATACCCTCCCCTTTCCTGGCCTGTCGGGCTGCATGCTCAGATAATAGTCTGCTATGGATTTTGGGGGGATTTCACGCAACTTTTTTTTTTTTTTCTTTTGTGTGAGGTCCTACTACAATCCATACCAGAACCAAAGGTTCAAGAAATAATGCATGCAGTATTTTAGTAGTGTTTTTTAGTGAATTGCAAAAAAAAAAAAAAAAAAAAATGTAAAAACGCCGAGCTATTTTACCACTGATCTTAAAGAGGTAGATAGAGGTCAATGTCATCTCCTTGATATTACTGTAGTCCAGCACCTGGCTACACTTCCATACATTATATCTTATACCATATACTCTATTCAGAATGAGTACGTGAGATACACCAATCCACGTCATAAATGTAGAAAAAGAAAAAAGGAGATCCTATGCTCATGGTTTGGAGCTGTGACAAAAGACCCTTTTGATCTAAAGTTACAGAATTCATGTGTGACAGTTTCTCCATCCCCAATATCTATAACTCCCTAAGGTGCCCATTGTGACTGTCGGGAGTTTTGGGCTAAGCTGTGCAAAACAGCACTTTATCGGTCATCTTCACTTTTATGAAAAAAAAAAACAGTAGTTCTACAATGGAAGGACACCAAACCTATACTTTTTTTTTTTTTTTTTTTACTGCATAAAAAAAAAAACACTGACACAAATCGTATTGTACTAAAGAAGTATTTTCTGTATGTCCAACCTTAAGACGTATTCTACTCATTTTTGATGGCTATGTACCATTTACCCTCTTGTCGATGTGTTTGCATACTTCTTGTTCCTGCATTAAAAAACAAAAAAATAAATAAACAGTATCTCACAAATATGAGTACATCCCACACATTTTTGTAAATATTTTATTATATCTTTTCATGTGACATCACTGAAGAAATGACACTTTGCTACAATGTAGTAGTAGTGAGTGTACAGCTTGTATAACCGTGTACATTTGCTGTGAAAATATCCAAATTGGGCCAATTTAGACATTTCCCTCCCTGTTGTCATGTGACTCATTAGTGTTATAAGGTCTCAGGTGTGAATGGGGAGCAGGTGTGTTAAATTTGGTGTTATTCCTCTAACTCTCTCATACTGGTCACTGGAAGTTAAACATGGCACCTCATGAAAAAGAACTCACAGAGGATCTGAAAAAAAGAATTGTTGCTCTACATGAAGATGGCCTAGGCTATAAGAAGATTGCTAAGACTCTGAAACTGAGTTGCAGCACAGGGGTCAAGACCATACAGCAGTTTAACAGGACAGGTCCCACTCAGAACAAGCCTCGCCATGGTCGACCAAAGAAGTTGAGTGGATGTGCTCAGCATCGTATCCAGAGGTTGTCTTTGGGAAGTAGACATATGAGTGCTGCCAGCAGAGGTTGAAGAGGTGGGGGCCAGCCTGTCATTGCTAAGACCATACGCTGCACACTGCATCAAATTGGTCTGCATGGCTGTCATCCCCGAAGGAACCCTTTTCTTAAGATGATACACAAGAAAGCCCACAAACAGTTTGCTGAAGACAAGCAGACTAAGGACATGGATTACTGGAACCATGTCCTGTGGCTTGATGAGACAAAAAAAAAACGTATTTGGTTTAGATGGTGTCAAGCGTGTGTGGTGGCAACCAGGTGAGGAGTACGAAGACAAGTGTGTCTTGCCTACAGTCAAGCATGGTGGTGGGAGTGTCATGGTCTGGGGCTGCATTAGTGCTGCTGGCACTGGGGAGCTACAGTTCATTGAGGGAACCATAAATGCCAACATGTACTGTGACATACTGAAGCAGAGCATGATCCCCTCCCTTCGGAGACTGGGCCACAGGGCAGTATTCCAACATAACGACCCCAAACACACCTCCAAGACGACCACTGCCTTGAGAAAGAAGCTGAGGGTAAAGGTGATGGACTGGCCAAGCATTTCTCTCTACCTAAACCCTATTGAGCATCTGTGGGGCATCCTCAAACGGAAGGTGGAGGAGTGCAAGGTCTCGAACTTCCATCAGCTTTGTGATGTCATCATGGAAGAGTGAAAGAAGACTCCGGTGGCAACCTGTGAAGCTCTGGTGAACTCCATGCCCAAGAGGGTTAAGGCAGTGCTGGAAAACAATGGTGGCCACACAAAATATTGACACTTTGGGACCAATTTAGTGGTGTACTCTACTTAGTGGTGTAATCTACTTTTGTTGCCAGCTGTTTAGACATTAACCACTTGCCGACCGCCGCACTACTATTTACTGCGGCGGTCAGCACCTCACAGGCAAGACCTGTAGGACTACGTCGCTTGCCTGTGAGGCTCTAGGGAGCGAGCGCGCGCCGCCGGAGGCACGCTCCCACTCGCTCACTGACCCCCCCTATGCGTGTGCGGCACTGCGGCACTCGCGATTGTCCGTTACAGCGGGAGAAAGGCAGGCGGCTAATGTAAACAAAGCCGCCTGTCATTCTTCCCTGTGTAAGAATGGAGATCATACGGTTCTGCTATGTAGGACCGTTGATCTCTGTTCTTACACCTCAAGCCACATCCAGTCACAGTTAGAAGCACGCCCCTAGGGACACACTTAACCCCTCCCTCTCAAAGTTAACCCCTTCACTGCCAGTGTCATTTTTACAGTAACATGCATATGTATAGCACTGATTACTGTAGTAATGTCACTGGTAACCCCAAAAGTGTCAGAAATGTCAGTCAAGGGTGTCCGCCGCAATGTCGCAGTCCCGCAAAAAAAAACGCAGATCGCCGCCATTACTCGTTAAAAAAAAAAACAACAAAAATGACAATCTTTCCCTTAGTTAGTAAACGCAATAACTTTTGCGCAAACCAATCAAAATACGCTTTTTGCAATTCTTTTTTACCGAACATATGTAGCATAAAACAAATTGGCCTAAAATGTTAAATTTTGATTTTTACATTTTTTTTGGGGGAATTTCATATAAAAAAATTTGAAAAATATTGTTATTTTTGCAAAACTGACGCTCTTTTTTGATCAAAAAATTGCACAGGTGATCAAATACCACCAAAAGAAAGCTCTGTTTATGGGGAAAAAAAGGACGTCTATTTCGTTTAGGTACAGCGTCACATGACCGCGCAATTGTCCGTTAAAATCATGCAGTGCCAAATCGCAAAATAGGCCCTGGTCAGGAAGGGGGTAAAATCTTCCGGGGCTTAAGTGGTTAAGGGCTGTGTGTGGAGTTTTTTTTTTTTTTTATAGGGGACAGCAATTTTACACTGTTATACAAGCTGTACACTCACTACTTTACATTGTAGCAAAGTGTCATTTCTTCAGTGTTGTCACATGAAAAGATAATATAAAATATTTACAAAAATGTGAGGAATGTACTCATTTTTGTGAGATACTGTATATACTGTGTGTGTGTGTGTGTGTATATATATATATATATATATATATATATACATATATGTGTGTGTGTGTGTGTGTATTATTGAGACAACCAATAAATGTGGGAGAATCTGTGAATTGTATAAAATGTTCTGTGGGATTTTGTTGCTCATTCATTTGTTCTAAAGAAACCCTATTTAGCTTTCCTTGTCACTGAAGAAAGTGTTTTGTTTGCAGAGAATAAATAGAGCTTTTTGATTTGAAAACCGGTTTTGAGGACAAGTGCATCCCCCTCAAACTACTGTAATATATTAATTGTTTGTAAGATCCCCAAATTCACCTTTTTTTAACAGGCACACATTTGCTGATGAACACACACACACTGTATGTTTTCAATAGTTGTTACAAAATCATGTAATTTTCTGCTAGTGACGCCCAAGGGTCTGAAAGAGCCACGGCCTATTTTTTCTTAAAGTGGTAATATAGCCCACTGTAGGTAAAATGAATATCTTCTAAAAGTGCACTGTTTAGGATATATTCACCCTGGATGTAGCTGATGACGTTACCGAAGCATGCACTCTGACGGTCCAGCCTTGCCAGACTTTAAGAGCTTCATGCCAGAACCAAGGGCTCCCACGCACATGTACGGGAGTGAAGCCAGAGCACGTGAACCCGGAAGAAAGACTAGGGGAAGATGTCAGTGGTGACAGCGGAAAGCTTTCTTCCAGGTTAAGTATTTCATAATGTTCTAGTATGCAATGCATACTAGCACATTATGCAATTGCCTTACATGTTTTTTTAATCACCCGCAGTTTACTACCGCTTTAGGTAGCAGACCACCCCTTTTTCCATAATCTAACCCATGTGTAGCATTCAGGAAACTTCTGTGACAACCACAACAAATTTTAGTTCTAATAAACCACTATTTTTTTCAGGTTCATTTTCAACATTTTTTCTGATTTGGCCTTGCATGCTCTGAATCTGAATGATTGTATTCTTGAGTAGTCACACTTGGCATCCATAATTTATGAAGTAAAAGAAAAGTCACCAAGTGATCACATGCATATGCTGTTGTCATCATGTAAACAGATTCTCTTTCTCCCCTTTACAATATCCATTTAGATTGAATTCTGACAGATTAAAGAAGTATAGCCAAAGCTCGTTTGCACTCCTGTGATGCATAGGAGAAGTACAGCCAATTAGTTATGCACTCCTGTGACCCGTTTTCAGCAGAGAGTGGACTGAAGTCCTATTTCTGCTGATGTCAAAGAAGCCGGTCCACGCACCGCATCATTGCGATAATGGAGTCTGGATCCGCCAGATACCTCAATCGACACCCGTCTCTCTGCCCCCAACACAGCTCAGCGCTTCAATGAGCGAGGAGGGAACAGAAAGCTGTGAGAACCTAGCAGTCGGCGGTGTTCGGTCGCTCGGTTCTCAGTATAGAGGTGTCAGGGCACAGATGCAGCATCAGAGCGATGCTGCATCCACCTAGGTAAGTATTAATTTAAAAAATACCCCAAACCTATACTTATCATTTAACAATAATTAACTTTAAGTTCTGCTACCATTTCAAGCATTACTTACCATGATCAAATCACTTGTGACCCTCCTGGTTGACAATATTGAGCACCTCAATCTTCAAAGGCAGTTATTACACGCAGATATTTTTTCTAATTGTTGACAAATATCTCCATGGTCAGGACCCAACCTTTACTCTTTTACAGAGAAGATGGATTGATGTACATGAGTGCATTACTGCTTTTGTTGGCTGGGTATTGTGGCGGACCCTGGTTCTACAGCACCTTGTTTGGAGGTGGGAAGTTGTCTCCATATCTGTCCTGATATAGATATCTCCTTATCTGTGGGCAGTCTAAAGGTGCACCGGAAATTATAGGTTGGAAATCTCATGTATGTGGGCAGCATCAGACAGTCCTAAACAACAGATTTCGGGGGGACAAAGTAGTTGGACAGGTTAAAAATACCTTGTCCAGTCACTCTGTCTTCCTGATAACTTACAAAACAGAGCAGAACCATCTTCATCACTTACGTCACATCTTTTGCAAAGCTATAAACAGAATACTTGTGTAGGTATTTCCATTAAGTCAAAAGACTTTGGCTTTGTGAGCTTGAACTGTGCTTACAGTTCTTACTATTCTCTGATACCCTTGACTAGCTTAAATGTTCACCTGAACTCTATAGAATTATGGTTTGCTATGTCATAAACAGAAGTTTACTTCCTGATCTGTGAGGATGCCTAAATACTTCTAGTGGTATATCTGCATTGTGAATTTAAGACCCAGGTGCTTCTAAACACTAGTCTCAGAAGATTTGGATTTGGTGATGGCACTACTGTGCTGTTCTCCTTGCTGAAACCTTTGACATGTGGACGCTAAACCCTGTCAATACCAAGATGGCTGCCTCTACACAAAAAACACAGTGCAATGACATAAGAACTGGTGATGACGCCCTGAATGTGAAATGAGGAAATATTGTGTGGCTGCCCCGTTAAGCAAATGAAAAACTCACTTCTAAATTAGGAACAACAATGGGTAAAGGTGTTGGCGCTCACAATGTAAGATGCTGTTCAAATAAACGTAACTCTTGTGCAATTAGATTAGGGTATTGATAAACCAATGTCTAATTGCACAAGAGTTACGTATGTTTAAATAGCATCTTACATTGTGAGCGCCAATACCTTTACCCATTGTTCTTAAAAACACAGTGCAGCACAAGGCCCGGTAATTCAGTGGGGAAAGATTAGCTGCAGGGAGACCACAGGCATTTTTGGCAACTAGTTCTTTGCCCTCTTTATTGCGTTCCTAATTAGGCATATCTGTGATTCAATTTTTTCTTTAAGTTTTACTATGACTAGCAGACATCTCCAGGTATCTAAAAGCCAGCCGTACTGACTGGCTTCCTTGTTGCTGGTTTGGCCTTAAGCCTGCCTACCATCTCTATGCACCTAATTTATGCCCAGTCATTGTGATAGGCAGGCCTGCCATCCAACAGTGAGCTACATGTTTAGAGGGGAAGGAATTAGAGGAAGCAGTTTGGTATTTGAATGGCAGAATACAGGGGGACTTTGGAGAAGATCACATTCTGTAACTAGCTCCTGGAGATGCCTGCACTTTGGTAAAGTAAAACTTACAAATAAAAATGTCACCAGAAATGTACCATAAGACTTTTCGTCTATCAGTGAACATATTGATTGCTTTGCCTTTTATCTATCTGTATATCTGTGTCCAATCTGCAATTTAAAAGTTTTGTTTTTTGTTTTTTATACTTGTGACCTTGTAATGCTTCGAAGCACATTGAAGGATGTCCTCTTTTTATTGTTGGTCAGTTATTAGTTGGGATATTTGTGGCAGGTAAAAGTAATAGTCTAAACTCTGTTATTTTAATCTGAACTAGTGCCATTTCTTTTATACTCCAGGCATGCAAAAGTAAAAATAAAGCTCCCTGTGTATCCTCAATAAAAGTATACATTTTGCAGGAATGCACAAGGGTATGTGTCATGGTACTGCCTGAGATGGTTTCCATCATTCTGACTTTAGATAGTTTAAGTTTTAACAGTTTTCAGATTTATATAGTTTTTGTTTGGTTGTCAAAACATTTAATTATATCTTGCTCAAAGGTGTAGAGCTGTCAAATAAATCTGAGCCTTTGCATAAACATAAGTGAATGTGCTACCACCATGCTACAGTGAGTGGGTTATGCCAGGTTTTTTTTAGACTCTTCTATATGCAGGTTTTTCAATGCTAAGTTTATTGTAGATTTGCTGGACAATTTAAGAACACAAAATGCCACAAAATTCTATCCCATTGTATTACATCATTTTACAGAGGCATTTGTAGTCAATTTAAATGCACTGAATAAATTACTGAAGGGATTTTTTTTTCTCTGTTTTTTTTAGATGAACATATAAAAGCTATCAGCTTGATTTAACAGATATTATTCATTGGTAGTAATGAGTGGAAATTGTTTTTATATAATTGTAGCACTGCACCCTTGAGGAGTGCTGAATTCTTCACCTTTCTGGGTCCCTCTGGGTTACCGTTAGCAACTGCATGCAGAAACTTAACACTTTACTTTCCCGCTCAGCCAATGAACAGTCTAGGGGTTTTAGTTGTTTTTGTTGTTTTATTATAAATAGGGATGGGAGAAGGGAAGAGTGGGGTACTCCAGAATTGAACTATTTACAGCTGATGAGGACTCCTATCTGAAGGTGTACAGGCTGCAGATTTCATCTTTCCACTAGATGAAAAAAAGACTTGGTTGCACACTGTCTTCAGGGTACTCACCCAGCACCCCCTTTCACTCCACCAGCTGACGCCGGTCCTCTGACTACTCTACTCCGGGTTGGCCCCCTTCCTGGTCAGGCCCTTAGACACAATCCCCTGTACTCACGATACGGTTTCCCTTTCCCAGGTTTAGGTACGAGGCGGGGATAGGTCTGGGATCTTGGTGGGACCTTGGCACACTGCCCGGGTACCACCAAGTCTTTTATCTCATCAGGCAAGCTAGGATTGGCTGAACTGCTCCTTTCATCTGATAACCAGTCCCACTCGGTCTCTTCCTCCGATTTCCAAACATCTATCCCCTCCTTCAAGGATCCATATCGAGTTTGGAAGCTGGGGGACCCTATGTCAATGGCTCCGGCTTCTTCCTCACTGCTCACACCTAGTCTTCCCCACCGAAGGCCATCTGCTCCCCTCTGTCACTTTTATGGCGGTACTGGTGTCTGCTGCTGCAATCTCTAGTGCATCAGGTGGCTGCTGCTTAGCCCTCACTACCTACACGCACATTGCTTCCGTAGAATGGGTCTCCCTTACTTGGCACACTGTAGTGCGGACAGGTGTCTCTGGTCCCAGCCCAAGCAGCACCCTGAGCACTCCTCTTCCTCTGCCCACAGGGATTCCCGATGCGGAAGCTAGCGGAGCACGGCTTACTCCAGTCTCCGACATCACATTCAGTCTCCTGGGCTGGCAATCCCTCTTCTCTGCATGCAGCAAAAAATTGCCCCATTGCCCGCACTGGTTCCACACTTGCATCCGCATGTTAACAGTCTGACACTGATTACATACCAGGCCCAGATATTCCACGCCAGCTCCGGTACATAACGCCAGTCTCCCAGCGGGTATCCCACGGGGTCGACATTGGCATCCCAGTCTGCTCTGCAGGATCTCTGCCAACACGTGGCATAGCCCCTGCGTTCTGGCTCACTCCGGCACCCGCCATCTTGCTCCTCCACACACGTGTCTCCCTCTCAGCTACACCCATAAGCAGAAGTAATATATTGGCTCCCTTCCTCATTCCGGATTGGCCGTTCCACTCCGCCCACAACTCCAGATTAGCTTACTCTCCGGCGGTGACTCCTCCTGCTAGGCAGATCTCTTTAGCGCGCGCTTTCCTGCGCAGTATAGTAACCTCTTCACTGCCGCTCCAATGCTGCTCAGCCAGCATGAAGATCACTGTACAGCAGATCGTGCTCCTCAATCCACATGCATCCGCCATTACTGTCTGTACTTGGGCCTCAGTTGTGCTTCCATCCCACCAAGCCAACTGATCTCCCTTGCTGCTTTGGAAAATTGTCCTGCTGACGGACATTGCGCGGCCAACATTTTTCTTTACAGCACATGTACAGACATGACTCGCCATACTACTTTGGAAAACTGTCCCGCTGTCATGAATTGCATGGTCAACATTTTTCTTCATAGTATATTCAGACATCACTCCATACTATTTAGAAAAACTGTACCGCTGTACTGTATTACTGTAAAGCAGACACAGTCCTTTTGTACAATATGGTGCATCTCCTCTTTACTAACTCTCCTGCACTTTTCTTGTGAGAACAATTTGTTTGCTTGACCAAAGTGCAGCTGTTGCCATTGGCAACCTTCACTGTGAACTTGACTCTTCATCCCACTCTCCCTAGTCCCTGCAGAGCAGACATGATTTTCTCTGCTGACACTCCAAACCATTCCTTGGGGAAACATTGCGTTGCTTTGCAAGATTTTCCGACCGTTACCATTAGCAACCATTGTGGTAACCCAGAGGCGAATCCCAGATGACGCCCCCTTGAGGACTGCTGAATTCTTCACTTTTCTGGGTCCCTCTGGGTTACCGTTAGCTACTGCATGCAGAAACTTAACACTTTACTTTGCGGCTCAGTCAGTGAACAGTCTAAGGGTTTTTGTTGTTTTATTATAAATAGGGATGGGAGAAGGGAGGAGTGGGATACTCCATTGAACTATTTACAGTTGATGAGGACTCCTATCTGAAGGTGCAGCCAGGCTGCTAATTTCACCTTGCCACTAAATGAAATGTAGATACTGAGTCTCTGAACAAAAGACTTGTTTTCACTCCACCAGCTGTCACCTGTCCTCTGACTACTCTACTCCGGGGTGGCCCCATTCCTTGTCAGGCCCTTAGACACAATCCCCTGTATTTATGATACTGTTTTTCCAGGGTCTCAACCCCTCTAATCAGCTCTCCTGGACCTCTGGGTTCAACTCCTTCCTTCTCGCTCAACAGGCCAACTGCCTGTGACCATACACCAACTGATGCAGAAGAGGAGGCAGCCGCCACCGTCCTTCCGGGACTCTGCTCACCAGCCAAAGACCCCAAGCACATGCGCTCCTGGCTTTTATACCACACCCCAGAATGCACCGAGACATCCAGACTGTGCCAATCACTGGGACTGTATCAAAGCCTGTGTCCATGGTCAGATTTCCTCCACTGTCCAACATGCCTCCCTGTTGGGCCAATGGGGACACTCCCAAGACCAGATGAATCGCATTATGAGCAGACCTAACTCACAGATCCTGCTCCCTGTTAACCTCCCTGGCGGTCTGATTATGTCAGAATTTCTGTGCTAAAAGCGGTACATTCTTTTGCATGGAAATCTGTTGTTTTATATTTAAAAACTCACCTTTCCCTGCGATCCCCTGCCGTCCTCCTCCTGCTGTCCTCCCAGCCGATGCCGGCACCTGTCTTCCGGTTCCCTTCCCGACGAGCGTTGCAACGCAGGGGGGTGAAACCGGCAGCAATTTCAAAATGTAAATACACTAAATGACATGATGCAGCATAATCCCTTAGGATCCCATCTTTGTATCATGTCATTTAACCACAGGATTTCACCTGGTGACTTTCCCAGTGCCCTGCCTGTGCTTTTCCAGTGCTTTGTGCCTGGAAAGTTTAGAACGACCATGGCGTCCAAAAAGCGTTCTTTTTGCCCAAAATCGCTTTTAGCTGTCGCTGTTTTCTTGTTCGTCTAAAAGCGCTTTTGCGCAAAAAGAGCGCTTTTTTGACGCCTTGGTCATTCAAAATTTTCCAGGCACAAAGCACAGGCAGGGCACTGGAAAAGTCACCAGGTGCAATCCTGTGCTGAAATGGCATGATACAGTGTAATCCGTTAGGATCACAGCTTTGTATCATGTCATTTGTGTATTTACACTTTTGAATTTGCCGCCGGTTCCACCCCCCTGCGCCGCAACGCTTACAGGGAGGGAACCGGAAGGCAAGTGCCAGCAATCGAGAGAGTGTGAGGACGGCGGGGGAGCGCAGGGAAGGTGAGTAACATTGTGGGGTAATCCCAAGTGTGGCTCGGGGGTTACCGCTTTTGGTACTGAAAGTTAACCCCGAGCCACATTCGGGAATAACGCTAAGGAGGTTAAACAAAGAGCAATATAGATTTTTGCCTGCCACTCCTCTGAGAGCCAAAACAATACTTTCTATCTAGCACCTACCTAGGAGGGTGCTACATAATATTTGTAATTATATAGGTATGTGGGTACATAATTCCTGCCTTTTTATTTATTTATTTTTAACTAAAGGTCTTTTTTTATGGCTCTGACAAATTTTATACAGCGTTTTACATCTACATTGTGCCTACACCAGTCCCTGCCTTCAGGGAGCTTACAATCTAAGGTCCCGAACTCGCATTCATACATACTAGGGCCAATTTAGACAGGAGCCAATTACCTTCCTTAGTGGGAGGAAACCCATGCAGGCACAGGGATAGTATTCAAACTCCAGGCAGTTGATGCCAGGGTTGGGATTTAAACCAATGACCCTAGTGCTGCCGAGGTGCAACTTAGGCACTGAGCTGTCTGTGATTTGTTCTGTATCTGACTCTGCTTCCTGCTTTTTTAGTGCTTTACTGCTGCTTCTCACAATGCATGGCTGACTTACTGACACAATAATCCACCTTGTGTGGTTGATATCATTGCAACAATCATGAAGAGGGAGTCCTTGTACTAATCCACTGAGAATTTCCTCCAATAGCCACTCAACACATTTTTATATTTAATAGAGATGTATTTAAAGTTTAACTTTGGTTGAAATAAATTCTCCTCTAGGTGATCTGAACACATTGCAAGGATTTTAACAAATTTGTTGCAAATTCCTACCACCTTCTATTCTGAAAAAAACAATGTCTGTTCTACCAAGTGCTTTCCTGACTGATTCCTGAATGGGAGTATCTGTGTTCATTATAATCATCTGGTGCACTTCTGATGAGGAAAGTTGCAGTGTCTGCATCCCTTTAGAAGTAGTTTAACACACCTGGGCAGCCTATCATGGAAAAGAAACCTGAACTGAGGAAGTATAAGGATTACCACTGCTGACCATCCCATTTCCTGCATATTCAATTGGTTAACCAATTTTTCCAGAATTCTGCGCTAAGATAGAAGCCAAGTTTCAGGCATCCCCTACAATAGGGATTAGATTTTTAGTGAGAGACTGCCTACAGCTTTTCACATCCACCACAGCCCTTTGATGTTTACTTAACTTGGGTAAGACTTGGGTAAGTCACGGACAGATGTTCGTTCCACCACATCTTGTTACTGCATGAAGACTTGGGAGAATCTGTGCTTGCACACTAGTTTATTGTTGCAGCTAATCCACCTCATCCATTTACAGTAGGTAACCAAAAAGTTGTGATAATTACACACAGCAACCTCTCAATAGATACTGGGCCCTTCCCCAGACAATACTGTCATTTGCGACTGTGTTGCATATGTGCTTTTTGCACACATTTTATTGTTTTGGTTGGTTTGCATTTTTTGAAATGTTTATTCTGAAAAAGTGTTTGGCACAGTTGCATTTTGTTTTTTACTTTGCTCTGTGCATATATATTTGTTTTTGTCAGTATCCTCCAGTCATACATTCTCTTTACAATACCTTTGATGGCATCAAAAGTGTGGAACTACGAGAGCATTATTGGGTCTTTTGAATTTGCAACTCGTTCGATGTTTGTCCAGCTACTTCTTCTGCTTAAGTGCTAGAGGATGGTAAGAGAGATATTTAGGCAGTATGTATATCTGAAACGCATATCAGGCAGAAGAGAGGTTTAAGCATAGAATAAAACTGCAAACTTTTAAAGTGTTGCCTAATTGACGCATCTTAGAGAATGTTGGTATAATCCAAGACTGGGTAGCCATAAATGACTACTTTACCTCCCAGAGGTAAAGTAAACATTGCCTAATTTTTCTATAAGAATACTTGCACAAGAAGCTCCTTAATCCCCAACCCTTTGGCCCTCCTCATTAAATTCCTAATTGCATAGCACAGATACCAAAGGCATTTTCCTAAATGTCACACACGTGTCTAGGGAAGAATAGTCGCCTCTAGTGCATGCGCTAAGCTGAAGACAGACATTGGCAGTATTCCTTATGGCCTAAGTTTGGATCTGAAGACTTGAATTATATTTAGGAAGAGTGAAAATTAGAGGCGGCTTGTGAGGGGTAATGGTTGTACTATCATTAATATTCCCCAAATTTTCTTTATATATAATATTGTGAGCGGACACCATTATAGCTTAATACATCTAGATGCTAATGATAATATTCTGGTGAGTTTGGATTCAGCAATATAAGAATTCAGCCTGATGTTATTTTGATACCTCATGTGAGTTCTTCTATTGTTCTCATCCCTTCTTTCCTTCTGTTGTTAGTCCAATGCTATTTCTATTTTTCAACTTTATTCAGGCCATATCCTGCTGTATGGGAAACATGCATTTCACTAACTCACATTCTGCTTTCTCTGAGGAATATAACACTATAAATATTTTATAAACTATATGCTGGAGAAGTGGGGCATAAGGCAAAAGAGTACTCAGAAATGTAATCATCTAAATTAGAAATTATTGCTCATGATTTTACACTTAGAACTCATTAGCATGAACAGAATTGGAAGGTGAAGGAGGCCTCCTAAAACCTCACACTCAGAGGTACCATCAGCTAAATTGTCTTTTGTCTGTTATACTTAGGTGGTTTTAAATTCAAGTTAATTAAGCCTCTCATTTAGTCTAATCACCTAGCCATATTCTGTCATGGTGTATTCTCCTTTGAAGCTGTGCATGAAAGCGACAACAAGCTACTTGAGCCTCATTAGTGATGTCTATTTAACACTCGTCTTAAAGCACTGAAATACTAGTATTCTATTCAGTTTAGTGGAAGGGACTATAGCACAATACAACACAATTCTTTTCTGGTGACTGGCTGCTTGCAGAGAAGATCAGAAGTGGTCCTTTGAATTTTTTTTAATTCTCCTAGCCTCTGATGTTTCCAACTTAAGAAATAGTGGGATGAAAAGGCAGGACAGAAAGTGGCATCGTTTTTAATTTGTTTTATTTATTTTTTATTAATGTTGTTTTACAAGGAATATATATATATATATATATATATATATATATATATATATATATATATATATATATATATATATATATATATATATATTTAGAACAAGCTACAGTATTTAATGCAAATAAAAACATGTTTGTGCTTTTGTTCCTCATCTGTTAGATAGCCCATACTGTATCAATAGGATATTTACAAAAGACACCCCCCCCCCAAAAAAAAAAGCAACAAAAACATGTACACATGTCCACCTGATAGTAGGAGCGACCTGAGTGAGCCCAGTAAGATTCTAACATGCAGCTAAATGGTTTGCCTCCCTTCAGCCTGTTAGCCTGCATTGTGAAACTCATACCTTATACTGAGTAACCACTGGGCATCACTGGCCACAATGTGAGTGGTTCTACAACTTCAGCAGGATGGGGGCTGCAATCAAGGCACATATAATCTATGAAATGTGCGAGTGCAGCCATTGTTGATTTTAATACTTTGTTCATTAAAGGTTTAACTGCGCAAGGTATGACTTGCCTGATTTTATCTTGTTTGCTATGGCAATTTGGCTGCAAAAGTGAAAATGCACTTCAGGCTCTATTAACATGTAGGCATTTTTGAGTGATTTTCTGCTCCAAGCCTCAGCTCTAAAAACCCCAGCAAGACAAATCCCATTAATTTCAATGGCCCCTGTTCACATCTGAGCTTTCTGTCGCCTTTAGCAAAATGCCCACTGCTTGAAAAAGTACATGAGCTTCTTTTTTTGGCAGATTACAGCGTTATTTTTTTTTTCATTGGTCATTTGTCAACCTAAAAATGCCTCCACAAAAATGCCTGTAAAATAGACCCCTTAAGGCTCTGTTCACATCTAGGTGTTGCTATATAAAAAAACATTGTTGGACAAATGTCAGCTCCATCTAGCTGCCAAAATGTGATATTGAGGTATTAAAAAAAAAAAAGAAGAAAAGCTGCACTTTGGCAACTAAATGGAGCAGACAATCATAGGAAGTAATAGTATTAGATAAAATACAGGGAACATTTGTGCAGCCATCAAATGCTTGTGACATTCCGCCAACAAATATTTTACAAATAAACCCTTGAGTCTTTGCAGTTGCATGGTCATACTTTCTGTGATTGTATTTATCCTTTTTTCTGTTAAACTCTTCCTTGCATTATTGTTTTCTGCCAGTGAGTTTGTTCTTCCATAAAATGTCCATAATAAGGAAACCTTGTTATCTGGGCTTACAGTGAAAGGTTAGGCTTGATTTGTTGAAGGATTGATTTGTTTTTCTTTGCTGCCCAGAATATTCTTAGACTTCCTTGCCAACACACGCCTAACGGTAGCCATACACACGAAAAGATCAAATGATTCTTTAAAATATCAGATAATATGAATTATTGAAAAGACACACACTGTGTCATTGATTGATGTTGAGCACTTAATCAATTTAATCAAAATTATTCTGATCAGTCTGTACAAAAATCAGATCATAGGAATGTAAATAATTGATATGGTCATTAAGTGTATGGTGCATTAAACTATTCTTGTAGTCAGACAGTAAATTTATTGACCATACCATTGTATGAAAAATCGCTCCATGTATGGCCACCATTAGGGTAGTGAAAGTAAAAGCAAAATAATAAATCTGTACTGCCACTGGAGAATAATTCGAGGGGCGTTCAAGTCAAATCGGGACTTTTGAGTTTGTATAATAAAAGAACACTTTTCAAGGAGTAGAAAATGCATTTATTTTTCAACATACTTCCTGCTACATTTATACACTTATCCCATCATTTATTTAATGCCTGGAAAGCTTTGGCATAGAAAGATTTGTTAGGATATTTAGACCCTGTTCACACCTGAGCATTTTTCCGCTCGTAAAACGCCCAAAAAGCAAATACCCATTCATTTTAATGGCCCCTGTTCATATATGAGCGTTTTGTTGCCTGAAGTAAAATGCCTGAAACTCAAAGTACGAGCTTCTTTTTTGGCAGATTACAAGCGTTTTTGTTAGATGTCAATGCCTGCCTCCAAACACCTGCAAAAAACGCTTAAAAAAACATCTGAAATTCACCCGAAAAAATGCCTGGAAAAATGCCCATAGAATGCCTAAAAATGGTATGCTCAGGTGTAAATGGAGCCTTAAACCATCCTAGGACAGTCTGCTTCATTTCGTCATCAGTGCTGACCTCGATTTATTTTTTTTCCCAGGAGTGGGACAGGAAGTCCCAGTATTACTGCCACAACTGTATGCAGCTGAGACCGCAGCATGTCTTATTGAAGTAATGTTAGTATAGTTCATTTGGATGAGCTTGGCGCAAACAAGCTAATTAAACTTCACCAAAAGCCGGGGATCGGTTTTAAATCGGGCCAAACAAATGGTGCATAAGCTTCTTTTCTAGAAACTCTTTTTATGGGAAATTGATATGAACGTTGATTTTAAAAAGATCAGCAAACAAATATAGAAATACACTTTAGTCCAGTTATTTATTAGGAATTAAACATTAAATGCATTTTAGGATCTGCTACTGAAATTACCTTAAAGTAGAACTAAAGGCAAAACTTTTTTTTTTTGGATAGAGTAAGGGAGGGTTATAACCCCTGTGACTTTTTTTGTGATTGTGTCCCATTGCGGAGCTTTCCCTTCACTTCCTGTCCCAAACAGGGAGTGAGAGGAAATCCCTGTAAATAAAGGAAATTCCTTGAGGACATCTAGGTCACCAGAACTAGTGTCCCTATTGGAAGATTTCCCCCCCTATCACTTTTATAGGGACAACTCAAAATTTTGGATTTTCTTTTACTTTCACTTTTAATGTGATTGGTAAACAGGGCAAATAGAGAGGGTGGATCTTGCTAACGGCGGCATAGATAGCCATAAAACTTGACAAGTGTTCTTATTCCTCTCCACTCTATCCAAAATGAAAACAAAAGATTTGCCTTTAGTTATACTTTAAAGATATTTCTAGGCAGCAGGATTAGAGGTATTTTGGCATAACGGCAGCCAAGGGCTAGTGCCTAGATCATAGGATAATTGGACTGCACCAATCATCAAAATATACCAATTGCCATACTTTTTTGTTTCTCTCTTTGGTAAGTTTTAGCTAAATTCAACAGGATAACTAAGGAGTGTAGGGATAGCTGAGAGGAGTCAAACAGCTCTTTATAGTTTAGGTAGTCTTGAAACCAGTTCTCATTTCTCTTGCTTGGTGGTCTACACAGCCTTGTTTTTGCCACAATTCTCTACACACCAGAATAAGAGTGGGGAGAGTGTGTTCTGTGAGCCTTTCAGGTTTTTTTTTTTTTTGCCTAGCACAACTCTTTCACTAGTGGAAACCGGAGGTGCTTAGGCAGCTTAGAAGTAGATTTTAACAGTGTTATGCGTATTGTTAGCCTAGTGAGCAGGCAAATGACAAAGATAGCTGTAGTGGTGACAGGAACCCTGGCTGTGCAGCGTTGCCCTTATATTACCCTAAGAACCAGTTTACACCATATAAATACAGTTCAGGTGCTTTTCTGCATGCGCATTTTTGATGCAGTCCAGTGCATTTTTCTCCCTCATTTTTCTTACCCTTAAATAAGTATGTGTGTGAGCATTTAGATGCCGTTTGGTGCGTTCCAGTGCATTGTTGATGTATTTTACTGTTTTCTAGTGCAGGAAAAATGCAGCATGTTCTACTTTTTTTTTTCTGGAACTGCAAGCACTGGTGTGAACTTTGCCATTAGAAACCATATAACCTACTTTCAATGCGTTTTTGATGCAGAAAAAAAAACGCCCTGGACTGCATGTGGTATGAACTGGCCCTAAAGCAAAACTGCGGGCTAGATGCCACCTTCCTGTTTTAATCCAGGGCAACTTCAGGATGTGCTCCTGTTGCTCTAAGCTCAAAAGAAATGGGTTGTATGATTGATTGATGTTTTTTTAACCCAGAAAAGTGGCACTGGATCACACAGACAGTGCCAGTGAGGGATGCGTTTTATTTTATTTTATTTTTTTTACTACTGCAGGGCTTTTTTTATTTTTTTCAAGTTAACCTGGAGTTCACTTTTTTTTTATTTTTTATTTATGAGCTCAGTGGTGGATATTCCAATTACTACACTGTTTTAGGTAGTTTTCCTGTTGCAAAATGTAATAAGAAAAAAATAGTTTGAATACACACTATTAGTCTATGTACTGTATTTGGCTTTTTTTTCTGGAGTTCTATGCTATGATCTGCCTCATGTGGACTAGACATTCCATTCTTATAGTAGCTTTTCTAAAAGTCCACTTGATGTTATCAGTATACCTTCATGGTCACTGGTAATGCTGGTCAAAATGATCTCTGTGTGTGGGATTGAGAGCCTGCAGGCCAAGTTTAGTCTATTGAATTTGGATTACTTCATGCTGGCAGCATTACTGAAATACTATTTTCTACTCATCCAGGCCATTTACTGCTTAGATTGTCTAGATAAGTGTATATATGTATTAGGACATTTCTAGAAGGTTTCTTTTTTCTGCAGTGAAATCCTGCCTCGTTATTTTATCAATATCGAGGTTGTATCTTCCCACCAATACACTAATCCCTTACAATGCTGTTTACACTTAAACCAACGTGTATGTTCAAATGAAAAAAAAAAAAGTCTTATGGTCATAGCTCTAATACTTAAAGGAGTTTTATGGTCACAGCATACACTTTGATTTAGTTCGAAGTATTGTAATACCATTGCAAACAATACATAACATTACAAACAATAATTATTTTTGACAATCTCATGTAAGTTACTTGAAAAATGTTCCTTTTTTGGGAGTTCGGTCTGTCTGCTGGCCATTGCTTTCCACGATGTCCTGGATTCCCTGCATGCTTTGCAGCTTCCCCACTGCTCTTTATTTTCAATTTCCAAGGACTACATATCCCATGGTACTTTGCTGCATGCAAGCAGTGATTTCTCTACTAACTTCACCTCTTAAAACTTCTCCTCTCAGCACCTCTGTAGTTTAGAACTTTTGTGTTTAACTTCAGTTTGTTCAAATTACCTTTGACAATAAAACCTGGAAGCTGATTAGTTACTATGAAAAGCCGCACCAGATTCTGTGTACACCAATTTTAGTAATTCTCCCCTAGTGAGTAAATGCCACAGAGTTCAAGGAATTAAATTGTGAGGAACTTCACAAAGTAAGTTTACAGACTTCTCAATTATTCCGAATAATAGTAGTAGGCTAGAAATTAAATACAATGAAGAAACTAATATAGGATTTCACATTTTGACCACAGATGTGCTTTACTGTAAATGTTAAAAGGGCAGTGAGTTTTATTCATTTTTGTTTACCAAAATAATATAATTTTTTAACCTAATTGTTAATTGTGTAAGTTTATACTAGTGATCAGGGGTGATAAATATAGGTGGTTGAGATGCAGTTTTACCATCCCCGTAAGCTTCAATAGCAGTTGAACAGATTTGTGAACATGCTGCGATCACAGTAAAAAAGTCATACCCTCCCCAATGCAATCAGTAGGCAGTACTGTGGTTGAACCCAACCAATTAAAGTGGTGGTGCAGACTTTTGAGGGTTAAAGCAGGCAGGGAGGGTTCAACATATCACCTCCCGACCACCTGTCAGCTGCCTTATGAAAAGTGATCCACCACAAATCACTTTTCAGAGGGGCAACTGGGGCTGCTGCATTTGTAAACCAGTCCTCAAAAATGAAGAAGTTAAGTGTTAAAAATGCTGTAATGCTTTATATCTCTCAATATTTTTATAGTTATGTATGTTTTTATCATATATGGCATGCTGTAGTCAATGCAGATAAGGTTTACGAAATATAAAAATGTCATAAATGTATTAAAATGCTCAAATACTGAGATTGTTGACAGATGATACATTGAAGATCTGTACAAGACCATCAATTTTGTCTTTGTGAAAAATGTGTATTCTACGGACTTTGGGGGTTTCTGATCACCACATACATACAAACATATTAAGGTCTTAGAAGAACAATTTGTGGCTTACGGTTTACATGAATATTACAGCAGTGGACACAAAGGGGTAGATTTACTTAAAGCGGAGTTCTGGACAAAAATATATTTTTAAGCTAAAAATACCCCTCTAATCCTAACATATCCCCAATTACCCTAACACTAACCCCATATTACAGGACATTAGAGTTATGGAATAAAGATAAATTCTTACCTTTAAAATTGATTGCAGAGCGCGGCCATCTCCGGTTTGGGCATCTGAAGCCGTGGTGTCCCCAGCTGTGTCCCTCTTCCGGGTTCCTGGCTACCCAGAATGTCGATCACAATCTCGCACATGCGCTATAGATTGCGATCGGCAATCAGAGTAGCAGCCGTTCGTTCACATTGCATCCTGGGATTGATGACGCTCATCTCCCAGGATGCAATGCAAAGGAGGAAGTGACGTCGGGGCTGCGGGCGCACAAGGAGGAAGAGTAAGGAAGGTAAGTTTTTTTCATTAAAAACAAGGTAAGTTAAACAAAAAAAAATATTAATTATCCAATTCTTTTTCAGGTTTTTTTACTCTAACTCGTGATGCAAAGTTAATTTTCAGGGTGGAACTCTGCTTTAAGGCAAATAGTCTGTTCACTGCAAGTTTAGTTTCTCTAGATCTGAGAAGAACATGCAAGATAGAAATCTGCAGAGCCTTGCCTCATTTCAGAGCTTCCCTTCAGATCTAGTGTAACTGCACTTACATAGACTTTTTGACTTTAGTAAACCAACTCCAAAGGCTATCTTTGTTGGTATGTATGCTGTAATATAAAACCCCCCTAAAAGACTTTTTAAATCTATCTAGTTATCCAGATCAAGTAAAGAAGGGTTAGACTCTGTATCAAATGTGGAAACAACAGCATTTATAATGAAGTTATACTGGACAGCCACTGAAATATCTCGTGAATATTTAAAATTAACACACCAAGAGCAGTTTTGATAAAAAGCATAAAACAAAACTTTACTGGACATCAAAATACATAAAGCTTCTTACACTTAAGTTACCATAAACATTACACAAAATACCACGACCTAAACATACATTCCTATTGCCAATGTCCCAAAATATCAAATAATACTTATCTCTGGTAGTTGAATGTCAACCGCTTACACTGGATAGCTGGGGGAACAGGACAATAAGAAATCCTGGCTGCATGCTTGGTCTTTTCACAGCTCCAAAAAAACAGACTATTCCTCATGCTATAGGTTCTTTTTATAGTCCTGTATACCAGAGATCACCCACAGGATGTAATAATTCCTCTTGACCACTCACAGGTCATTTTGTGAGAGAGTTCAGCGACACATGGTTGCACTTCCCCCAAAACCACATGGTCAATTGGATAAGCGGCAGCCATCTTTATACACAACGTCACATCTCACTAAACCACCTGTGGGTGAGAGATATTATTACCCAAGTATGGGAACATTTGTCATGAATCAGTTAAAAATATCCACAGCTGATACAATCCACCTGTTGATCCCATACATAGGGAATAATTACAAGTCATACATATCTACTTCTCGTAGGGGCCTAGCTTTCCTCCATGCTATTTTTCCTATATACATCACGCACATTACACAGTTCATAGTTATAAAAATGTCTACAACATGCACAAGCTATCTTAAAATAAGCATGTACAATGCGTATGCAATAAATATCCTTAACAGTTACTCTACTTCTTATGGATATGAACTGCTTTCTCCAAAATCCTCAGATCAAGTCTAAAGCAGACATGTTCTTCCTTTTTGTGTTCCAAAAACAACTCTCCTTTGTCTGAACACCTACTTGTTTCAAAAGTCCTAAACACCACCTCCCCATACTTCTTGCTCCTCTGTTTAGCTCCTAAACCAGTGATGGCAAACCTTGGCACCCCAGATGTTTTGGAACTGCATTTCACATGATGCTCATTCACTCTGCAGTGTAGTTGAGCACCATGGGAAATGCAGTTCCAAAACATCTGGGGTGCCAAGGTTAACCATCACTGTGACCTAAACCAATTGGACTGGTTTATTTGCTTATCAGTGGCGTGGTGGGGGACCTAGCTTCTTAACACAGAATCTAACTAACAAAAACATTTGCTATAAAATCATCAAATATATATAGCAACACAGAGTCCCTTTTGAGGTTTTTAATATTCTCTGTGTACCCATTAGGGAAATTTACTGTCTCTATTCTGGTGTCTCATTGTAAACATTTCCTCACTTCTTTTTGTGTCTGCAGGCCTAGAAGGGAAATCTCTGCAATGGGACACAGATTAAAAATGAAAAACCTGATGGATTTTAACTGTTCCCCCAAGAAAGAATTAAAAAAATTAGGGGCTTAAGTTTGGGCTTTAGATATATTTTAATTGAGAATCCATCCAACTTAACAAATGTTTCCTAATATATTTCCGCCTTCCTGTTGAGCATGTTTGAAAGCATATTGATATATGTACTTAGACTATACTGTACATTTTAAACTTGGGTCAAATAAAGAATATGTTTTTGTTGCTATATAGAAAAAAACATTCAGTAGTTAACAATAAAGGAATTTATTGAATCTTTTATAATAAGTACAGGAGCAAGCAGAAGCTTCAACTGGCCATACATGGATAGAACATTGTTGGAAAAAACTTTTGTTTTTTATTATAAATATCTGTCAAACAACTGTGTGTTAATGCCATAATTTTATCCAATTGTTTTCCAAACTTGTCAACATATTATCGATCGCCAATGAAATGAACAGAACATCTTTTGTTGATCAATGCACATGTGTTGTACGTTTGTTTTTCAAACTACGTACAATCAATTTCCCTACTAATGTTTAGAAAATTGATAATTGAAATGCGCCCACTAACGTTCCTAAAGTCAAATTATCAAGCTTATCGAATGCTTTTTCAAACGATTTTCTATCCATGTGTGGCCAGTTTTAGGCAAACCGCAAAACATACAAAAATACTTGCACATGACTGTTTGCCTGTCGAAGACTTTGTAATGCGCCCTAGGTGTTGCAATCTTACATAATACGTGAATGGAGCCTTACTCCACCAGTGGGAGTGCAGTCCAATCACGTCTGTGGGAGGTTGCAACAGACAAGATTTCTGCAAACACCATGGGAGTTTGCCACTGTCAGATGTGGTAGTTAAGTACCGGAGTAGGGGTGGGTTTATCGTAGAATAGGTTAGTGTGATTGGGGGCTGGGGAGTTTTTATCCTAATGTGAACCTGTTTTACCTTTTTGAATGTTAAACAGTTCATGTATATGCATTTAGCTGCTTAGAGTTTAGATTTAATTTTTTTTCTATTATTGAGGAACTCTGCTCTCTAGAACACATACCAGTACGAGTACTGCAGGTTGGTGGTGTTGTCAGTTTTGTGGAGGTTAACCTAGTTTATCTAAATAACAATAACACAGGGTTTTAAGTAGTTTATCAGATTTTCTTGGAGATCATGTGACAGTCCACCCTCTCTGAAATTAACATTTCATTTTAGTTTATTTTCTACTTTTGAAAAAAGGCAATTTATTTGCCTTGTTTTGAATATTCAAAAAAATCTCCTGCAAAAAAAAGAAAATTCAGGTTCAGTCATCTAGTTACAGTCAGTAGGCTTGCTATAATAAAGAGTTTGATGTTCTGTTATTTCAGTGTTTAATGCTATTTTTCCTGTATGCTTTGCTCACTTTCTTTTTATTATGCTTGGAAATAATGTTCGGCAGTGACGTGAACGCCATACATTTTAGCATATTTCAAGTGCTGTTCTTATTAAAAAAAACAGATATCAGTCTAAGACAGTTTGTCAAGGCTGAAATGAGCCTCAGGGGAATGTAATGACAATCTGTGTGCTGCTTCACACAACAACCTATTCATAGCCTGATTTGATTCTTAACAATTGGACTTCAGCCTCTGATTTTTCTCATAAATCTGCCGTATTGTATAGTACCATATTTCTCTTGGACAGTTTAGTGGATTTAGTTTTTTACAAATTTTCCTCAGAGCACACATTGGGCATAATTGATGCTCAGAGCCAGCTTTGGGAACACTAACAATTGATTGGTTTTGTTAGTTTTCCGAGTGGTTGCAGGGGGGGGATGTTAGTGCCCCTTTGTCGTACACATATTTAATGAGCCTTAATGAGGCAATTCCTTTGTGAAGGCAAAGGGTAAAATTAAGGAAGGTGTTCATTTTCACATCCCCTGGAGTGTAGCTGAAGGTCATCATTCTATACTTGACACTTCACTCGACCTCTAATGTACCCTGCAACATATAGTATGCTTACTAAATTAACAGTTGGATTTATTATATTATTATTTATTTATGAAAACACATAGGTAAGAGGAAATGCAAATGCCCCGATTATACAGTATAACAAAGCTGTAACCAAAAATACATAAAAAATAAATGGAAAACACTTTTTAACATAATAAAAGTCTGTTGATCTTTGCAGTGGCAATGCTCTGTTTGTGAAAAGTGCAAGCAGTCCAGGGAATGTAGAAGCCTTGCCATATTTAAGTTTTAACCACTAAAAACTCACATTGGCTTAAACATGCTAATCTGATTTTAAAAATAATTTTACATTTTTAAAAATTACCTGGTGATTATGCTGGGAAGGTCCTTTTTAGGCACTTCCTATTAAAGGGTGACAGAGTTTTCTGTCCCTGTCTTCCTGTTGTGCTCCTTTGTTGCCATCTAATAGAGACACTGTACAATAGGCAGTTATGGTCTACTGGTGTTACCATCAGGAAACTCACCCTAAAAAAAAAAAATCAAAGCAGCCACCGCTGTAGTGCATGGATCTAGACAGGAGATGGTTGCAAAGAGGCTACAGGAGTAAATAAGCAAAAAATGGCAATTGTGTATCACAAGGTAACTGGCATTCATCTAAGGTTTTACATCTACTTTAAAAGTAATCCAGACTTTTGAATTTTAACCCACGTGCTTTGTAACTCTAGGCTGGGCTGCCAGTGGAAGTAGTCCTTTTGTGAACAATATTAGCAGCACACCCAGACTGCTGCTCTCAGCATAACTCTGAGGTTCACTCATGCCCTTTGCTGACATGAAACTGTACTTCTACTGCACAGTAAAAGCCCTGTTGTGCTGAAATTCTCATAAGTGGTTACAATACCTTCCATAACAGCCCAACCATGTCAGATTTAAAAAAAAAAAAAAAAAAAAACATGATAGTATTTTCTATTGATCAATCTATTAACTAGAATGGTGGATTTACCAGTAGACTTTTCACTGAGAAATCAATTTGCTTGTAACACGAATATGTGTTTTATTTTGGCCAGACAATGTACATTAAGGAGATCAGAAATCCTGGTTACTAGATTTACCTGTGCAAGGTTAGAATTGCAGTTCTGCAGATCGAGAGTGAGTCAAATTGTTCTTCTATATTATTTATTAACTATTTATACAATGTGCATCTAGAAGGTACAAATGATTTTTGTCCATGGCTGAAGTGGTTAACAAAGCCAATAAAGGGAAGTAAGGTTTGTGCTGGGATGCTCGAATGCTAACAGCTTGCTCAGAGCAAGATGATACTCATTAGTGTTGTGGTGTGCATCGCAAGATATAGAATAGAACAACTTGCCTGCAAACTTAAACTGCAGCTTGTCATTTTGGCTCTTAAATAAACATTTGAAGGAAAGCCATCAGATTCATAGTGGGTGATTCATTCTGATGTGTTTCCTTTTTCTAAGCTGTTTTCTAATCAGACCTTCTGTCAAAGTACAGGCATTGCTCTTGGGTATAATTTATGGTTACATCCCATTTCACATTAAAAATGTAGCTTATTAGCTTAACAGAGCGGGGATAACAGAAAATTGCATACCTTCTGTGCACACTCTCTTATGATTAAACTGGAAATCGATCTGTTATGGTGAGCGTATTTGTTTCAGACTCCGAGTGTCACTTTATTGTGGTTTCTAGCCAGGGTACCTGGGGATACAATGGATATCTTAAAGAAACATAGCTCTGACACTAACTGTGTCACACAGAAGCCAGTTAGAGGAAATCCTTGATATGTTTAGTGTATTAGGTGAGAAATGCATAGGCTTCTGCCAAAGGATATACTATAGCTATATTAAATGTCTTTTAACAAATAAATGTTCTATAGAGCATCGCCTATTGAGTGTGGGCTGTCGACGATTCTATATGTATGCCTGCAGGTTATGTAGCTCTAATCTTCTGCCCAGGTATCCATTTTAGTTTGAAGACACATGAATTGTTTTATTATTCACCTGTAGTTAATGTAGAGCTCTAATCAAGTAAAATTAAAAAAAAAAAGAAACTCTTTAAAGTGAAACTTAACTCTCCCAATCAACATTGATTATTGTTAATCCTCATGCTGCTGGTGCTAGTAAAAAGATATGAAAGTATATCATGTTTACTTAAAACTTTTTTTTTTTACATTTTTTAAGTTACTTCCTGGTTTCCTGCCCGGGCAAATGATATCCTATATAAGAGTCTTCGGGAGGAGGGATTTTCTCAGCTAAGCACATTCTCCTACACGCATGCTTGAGCTAAGGGCGGATGGATTCCGGGAAGTAAATGTGTGACATACATCATTTCCACTTACTCTAGAGGGCCTTGGCAAGGAATGCTAGGGGTTGTTTTTCAAATGATTTCTTAACAAAATAGAGCATAGAGACATGGATAGGGGAGTTTGCTTTGAATAATAAAAATTAAATAATGTTTTTGGTTTGTGGTGCTCAGATGCAGTGAAGATCTGCTTTAAAATTGTGCACACTCTCAAGGCACCCCATTCAAAAATGTAAATGGCTAACCTAATAGTTTTACATATCTACAACCGCATCCACACATGTAGGACACCCAAAATTAGAGATGATTTATTCTTCTAAAGCAAAAACACCTTTGCACACTGGTACTGACTAGTATTTCAATGTTTTTCTTCTCCCCCTCAGTTTCTATTCCTCGCTCATCTAATGTGACCCCAGTGCTGACAGAGAGGGACAAACAAGGGCACCATGCAGGCGCCTGATGTCCTCTTTATCAACTGATGACGTCATTGGTTGTTAGGACGTCAGCTGCTAGAAGGCTGTAATGGTGCACAATGAAAACCTCTGGCTTTGCATAACTAAAAGACAGGCTTCATCCACCCACTGGCTTGTATTCAATATTGGGGCAAAATTTTAATGGCAAAGGAGTGCTTGATCTAAACACGGGAATTAAAAAAAAAAAAAAAAAGTCAAAATCAAGAACATGGGGACATGACTTTTAACTAGCTGGAGGAAAGTTCAAAACTAGCCTTAGAAAGTATTATTTTACAGAAAAAGTATTTGATGTTTTGAATAGATTTCCAGCAGAGGTAGTGAGTCAGTCAACAGTAATTTTATTTAGAAGTTTAGAAAAAAGGGACAAACCAGATGTACAACTTGGTCTTTTTTTCTGCGGTCACTCTATTATGTTTCAATTTTTAATATTTTTAAGTATAAAATTACTGTATGTAATAAGCTTCATTTAAACTACTGCGTTGGTCCCCCTTCACACATTACCATACACATGTCACACATATACATGTACACAAGTATACGCACACACGTCAATGCGCTATATATATATATATATATATATATATATATATATAGTTCCCATCCCTGGCACTGCAGCACACAGGTTGTCCTTTACTATGCTATACAAAAAAAAACCCTCTCTCTGAACTAAACTACTCTCTGTATTAGAGCTAATTCAGAATAGTTAGTTGCAGCAATGCTCGATTTACTACATATCACAGTGCTTGAAATGAAGTGCAGTGTGTCACGGTGCTCTTCATCTTTAATAGCACACCAACACACTTAACTAGTAACACAATACACCTGTGTCTTTTGGGGGAACCACAATGCTGAGATGTGAGCCATTGAAAAAATGGTTCAAAAGCCTGCAATTTTTTATTTATGAATAGATACTACTGTGTGGCCCTTTTGGGGCATTTTCATTTTGCCTCTGATTACCACAGTTCCGTTCACCCCACCGATGGGTGTCTTCTCAATTGCTTGAATGGACCTCAGTAATTAAAGGAGGTCTATATGCGCTTTTCAGTGTTATAAATGGCACCGTTGCCACTTGCTGTACATTCCAAATCCATGGCTCTCAGCGTGGTGTCAATCATATAGGAGGCAAGAGGAAAGAATCAAAGTGCAGATCGCTTATAAAAAGTATTTATTCCCATATAAAAATCCACTCCCATTTCAGAAGTAAAAAATGAGTATTTCACAATGCAATCCTTCTCTGCATATACAGCTCCACCTAGTCTCAGTGTGATTACGTCACCGCCCACCTCACATGTAGGGCCCAATGTGCGATACACGTGGGATAGGTGGTGATGTAAAAAATGGACTCACAAAAATGTATTATATCTAGATGATTTTTACACTGTTTTCAGATATTTATTTATGCATTCGAATTTTAATGCACTTTATTAAAGGAGAGCGCTGCATTTTTCTGTGACTATTTATGAAGGGATCACCCAAATATCCAAACATAAGTGTTGGCATCTTTTTTTTTTTTTTTTCTAAAATGGTTTTAAATATATGCTATGTACTTAAGCCAACACAAACGTATAGGTCAGCTTTGACACAGCCATGCCATTTACACTGTTAAAAGGCATTCTGCCACCCCTGCAGTAAAATATAATTTGCGCTGCGCATTCAGTCTCAAAAATAAATAAAACCCAACACTGTCAAAGAGCAAGCCACTGTGAGAATTTGCATCGCTTTTATTTCTGCTCTGTGCATGATTTTATAGTCTGCAGAACAATTATGAGATCTCTGGTGGTTGTCTCTTATTAAGCAATTATACATGTATTAATTTTTAATAGGATTAAATACTGAGTTTTATGGTTTTAATTTTGCGAGTATATTTATGTGAATAGTTATCACAGGTAGGCTTTGTTCTAGCTGGATTATTACAAGCTTTAAATTAGATAAAGTGTTCCTTTTAATCAAATCTGCAGAAATGTACCTCTAAGTAATATTTTTAGAGGTGGAGTGTTAGCGGCAAATCATTTATCATTTTCTAGCAATATGTTAGTGGTCCTGCGTGCATTAAAACAATTTCTGTTCTCATTCTCTTGTTCTTGTTTACTATCTATTCTTTAATAAAGGGGATTATTCAAAAATTTACCAAAAAGGATAGAATTTGGCTGTTCTGTTATTTTTGCTTTTTTGTAACTTTTCGTTTTAGTTATATTGTTTGTTCTCAGCCAAAGAGTTGTTTTTTTAATGATAAATAGCTGAAATTCTGAGCCAGGCCAGAAATATGAAAGTGTTTGATTGAAAGTTCTAATTAAGTGAATCTTAGAAAATTAGCTGAAATTAGCTGTCAGAAAGTCACATTTAAATGAGTAATGGTGGGCTTTGGCAGTAAACATTTAAATGATATAAATTGCCATTTAAGCGTATGGTTTAATGTTTGTCATACATTAATGTGACATCTGACTGTGCTGACAATCAAGCAGCCTGCTGTAATTTTAACATATTTAGGGGCTTTTGTCTTACATGCCACCCACAAATTAAGACCATTCTTTTTTTTTATGTATCGCTTTTCGGACTGTATTTTCAAAGCATTGTTAATGAAAGAGGTTCATCATTTTTGTTGAGTAGTTATCTATACCTGGTATTGATTACACAGTACTGTTATCAGTTGTAATGTCAACCTGACTTTTCAGGGAGAGCATACAGAAAATTTAAACATTAGGGTTGTAATAAATTGGCATTATTGCCACAGCTTTATCCATGTAAATGCGTATGATAATATAATGATTTCCAACTTCTTAAAATAGTACATATCCAACTATTAAAGACCGTATTAATGTACTAAACTTTGGCATGCTTCACCATATCTCAAGTACCTTTTGACGTGGTTATTTATAGTTTGTACTTATTGTATTAAATATTTTCAAAAATGTTAAATTATTATTAAAGAATATTAGGTAAATATGTTTTAAACATTATTTAATGAAACTGTACATTCAATTTCTGAAGCAGACATGGCCTTTGGATAGAGGGACTGCTGGCTGAGAACCTGCACTACAGAACAAAGAACAGTAAGGGTCCTTTCACACAGGCATTCCGCCCGGTGGGGTCCGCTTTGCTCAGCAGTGGATCAATCCGCTGATCCCTGCTGAGCAGGTGGATGACTGTGCTGAGAGGGAACTGTCAGAGCCCTGCTCTCTTCTATGGGGAGATCAGATGAAAACGGACCGCCTGTCCATTTTCATCCGATCCACCAGACGGATGGAAAATAGGGTTACCATCCGTCTGGATTTCATGGACCGGATCGGATCGCATGGCAGCTGGTGTCAGTGGAAATGTCACCGTTGACATCAGCTGCCCAATAGTGGTGAATGGAGCATCTGATCAGGTCCACCTGAAAAACTTACAGGTGGACCTGATCGGAAAGCCCTGTGTGAAAGGGCCCTTAGGTTCCTGTACACCTGCAGCTAGGCACCTCTCTCCAGGGCCAATAGTGGCTGAAATTTGTTGTATATCTGTGGTAAACCTGTAGACCTATAACTCAACAAGCAGAATTGATCTGACTTCCTTCTTTGGCCCTCTAAACATACACTCACCACACATATTGCATTCTGACTGTCCATTTCTCCTTAGATCACAGTTTCATTGTGGGAGGGTTATTTGCTTGGATACAATATGAACTGAATGAATTTTTTACATAGGTTATCCAATAAGGCCCCATTCACACTAGTGCGACTTGTCCCGCGATTTTGGACCGTAAAATCGCATGACAAGTCATTTTCCATTAGTTTCAATGAGCCCCATTCATATCAGTGCGTTTTGAAGTCGCACCGACTTCAAAGTAGTTCCTGCACTACTTTGCCACGATTTTAATGTGTTTTGAGGCATATAGCCTTGCCATTGCTTTCAAAATCGCGCCGCAAAATCGCGGCAAAATCGCGGTAAAATTGCGACGCATAAGTGTGAAAGGGGCCTAACAGTTTTGGTACATCTAAAACAAAATATACAATTGTATATTCTTCTGCTGGTAGCCTTAGCGAATAGATGGGAAAGGTAAATTGCATTTACTTTTTTTTTTTTTTTTTTTTACATTCCTTTAGTTGCTTCATGGTTTCTGGCCTAGGCCAAAACGTCAGGCATCCCAGGAGGGGAGGAGGGGGTTTTCTCAGCTAAGCACACCCTCCTACCTGCATGCCTTAGCTAAGAACAGATGGATTCCAGGAAGTAAATGCTACATGAACCATCTGTCCTTACTCTAGTTGGCCATTGCTAGAAATACAAGGGGGTGGCTTTAAAAGTGATTTCTATCATGTTTCTATCAGTTTGTATCATGTTAGATCTAGTGACAACTATATAGGGCTTCGTAGTTGGATACAATACAGATTGATTGGATAGTGTAGGTAGGTTATCCTGCTAGATTTGTTAAATCTAAAGAAGACTGTACAATCTAATTGTTATGTGGCCTACTCCAACACTTGAAACCTACTCCCACCCACCTTCCTACACTTAACAGCCACTTCACTCTTAACTTTTTTTTTTTTTAATTATTTATGGATATGCAATATAACTCAGTAGTATAACATGACAGCACATTCCTGATGAAGAATATCAGCTGTGGCCATTTTACTCTTGACCTTTCCCTAAGGCTGAATTCACACTTGAGCGTAGCGTTTTTTACCGCGATTTTACTGCGATTTTTACCGCGATTTTACCGCAATTTTTTCAGGCGTTTTTCATTGACATCTATCAAAAACGCTGGTAATCAGCCCAAAAAGAAGCTCATGTACTTTTTTCAGCTACAGGCGTTTTGCAAAACGCTCACATGTGAACAGGGGCCATTTAAATGAATGGGGTTTTACTTGTTGGGCGTTTTGGAAGCGTTTCTTTTGAGCGTTTTTGGAGCTGAAAACGCCCAGGTGTGAATGGAGCCTTAAACGTATTACCGAACTATAGCCTTAACTTGTTAAATGCAGTTTTTATTTTATCGTTACAATATTCACACAGTCCTGTGCTAATTGCAGTGGCATCTAATTACCAACATTGCAATAACCCTAATAAAGTAAGGCTTAGGCTAATTGGTGAAGGTATAAATGTTTACTAAAGTGTTATACATATTTTGCTGTGACATATCATTGTCTCTCTTTATTGCAGGCTTTGGAAAGTGAGTTTGTGTCTTGCCAGCTCCACCAATGGATTGATCTTATATTTGGCTACAAGCAGCAGGGACCAGAAGCTGTTCGAGCACTAAATGTGTTCTACTACCTTACTTATGAGGGGGCTGTGAATCTGAGTTCTATTACCGATCCTGTCCTGAGAGAGGTATGTTCATCTATGATGTACCATTGTCAAGGGTTTCATTTTATCTATAGATTCTGGGTATACATGTTCAGTTTTTTTTCGTTCAAGCACTGAGTTGAACGGAAAAAAAATCTGAAAAATCCTCGCTTTAACACAAACCAGGTGGATGCAGGGATCTTTGTCTTCTTTCCTGTTTTGTTAGCAATTTATTTATTTTACTAAGACTGCCTACTGTGCATGCACTGTGTAAACACTCTCAGCATCTGTCGGTTGCTGAAGAGTAGTGCCTAGATGGTGAAACCCCATTGCACATGCTTTGAAGTTGCATCGTTCCCGGCTGCCATTGGCTAAAGGAGGAGGACTCCAGAAGATGAAGAAGCTTTAGTGAAGATGGTGCTAGGAGCTGTGCAGTGACAAAGAAGGGTGCATAGCTGTCATTGCCAAAACATGGCAAACTTGAAGTTAAGTTTGCAATAAAATGCAATTATATCATACTTACTTCTACAGCTCCTGCTGCTCTTCCCATCTTTATTTCTCCTTAAAATGAATTGGCTCTTTAAATGTATCGAATGGATACAAAGCTCCTTTGCAAACACAACACCCTACATTTTACCTCCCCTTTCCCTGTGCTTTATAAAATACAATCTGCACAGTATAAAGAACTCTGAATTACTAATGATCCTTGAACTCTTAAAATCTTCCTTAATTTAATGGGACCTCATTATGTTTATCATCCTTGTGGGGGGGGGGGGGGGGGGTCATGATTGTACTGGAAAGGGTATTTTTTTATTTTTTTTTGGGGTAACTTTTTTTTTACACTTTTTTTTTTTATCACATAGGGAACCAAATTTCCCTATGTGGTAGCATTTTTTTATATAGGTTCTCTAATGAGAAGCCAGAAGTCTATTTGACCCCTGACGTCTCAGTTGCTTTCAAATGAAGCTGATGGAACACTTCCATATTAATTCTGGTTAGGGGAGATTAGGGAAGAGGCGCACTACCTGGGGTCCGTGAAAAAGACTGGTTGGCTGTACAGCAGCCTGATCGCTTCCACCTGACAGATGACAGTCCTCCAGAGTACAGGGGTCAGGAGGAGTGTGTAATATAGAGTGCAGTGGTGAAGAGTGCACAATTGATAGAGCACAGGGATTAGGGTGGATACCATACAGGGAGCGGGGTTGGGCTATATTAACTCGTAGAGAGAATACAGCCAAAAGGACCTCCCTCCCCAAACCAAAATTCTCCCTCCTTATAAGGCCTCTTGCACACGATACTCCTGTTTGAGCATCTCTTTTTTCAGCCGTAATTTTTGTCTCATTGAAATGCGTGCAAATTCGCGCATCTGAATATGCAAATTTTTTTTTCAGATCAACAGTATGGGACTGTGTGCATTCATTTGATCATATTTGCGCATATTTGCACGCAAATGCGCGCATTAGGCGTAAATTACTGTCCAAAAATGCAGATTTCTCTGTCGCTCATTGACAGACGTAGTCCTCGTTGATTAATAACAACTCGGGTTATACTGCCCTCTACAGGAGTAGGACTAGACAGGAAAGAAAACGTTCTGGCCACACCTTAGGGGCAGTCCCAGAGGGTATATCCTCTCTCTCTCTGCTACAGCAAATCCGTTTTTTTTCTGTCTAGTTAGGAGTAAGGACCTAGATGCCTTGCTGGGATCTTCGGTCCTGGCAGGATTTTTTTCTTAGAAAGATTTTTTTAGACAGCTTTTTTCTCCAGTGTTCCTGTGAGATCTTCAAGCAAGAAAGCTGGAACTGGGCAAAGGGCTGGATGTTGAGATCCAGTGGTCACCCCAGTTCAGCCTACGAGCGCGTGCAGGCCATAGCTCCGCGCTGGGTCGGCCGCGACATAGTCCCACTGGACGGGGACTGACCCTGCGAGTTAAACGTCTCGCCTGGACGCCAATGACCAACAGAGTCACGGCGTCCGTATTGGTCGACAGCCCCCCCACCCCGGTGGAGAGGGGTTCTGTTAGGAGTTGGCGCCCGCCTGGTTCCGGTATGGTGAGTAGAATGTTCCCCCTCTCCCCCTGTCGGGTTTGTTGGTGGACGCGGGCCCTCTCTGGGATGGTAGGTGGGTCTCCCCTCTATCCTATTACATGTCACAGATCCCCCTATTTGAGTGTGATTGTTTGTGAATAGAAACCAGGAGGCTTGGTTTGGGAGCTGACAATCTAGAGTCATTGTAAGACTGTAAAGGTGACTGAAGTCAGTGGCAGTACAAAAGGGCATTACTATTGAAGTAAAAGGTATCCCACCTGTCAGAGTGTGTACACAGCCTGAGTTACTGCAGTCCAGATCGCCATTCCTCCAGCAGCCCAGGGACCGCATGCGGCCCACCAGGGTCCTATACCGCCAGCCAGGCTTTTTTCATCATTCAGGTGAAGTTTGTGGGGCCAAGCTCCCGCAGGCCGCCAGGCCGAATACATACTTACCACAGGCCGCTGCTAGCCGCCGCTATCCCACACAGGCCGCCGCCATTGTTTGGTAGATCACACGAGGCCGCCATATTGGCGTAGCCTCGTGTCTCCAGCATGGGGGAGGCCATGTTTGAGGTGACCAAACACCTCGAGGAGCTATGGGGAGGCGCCGGAAGGCGTGTAAAGGGGCGGAGCCGCCTCCTTTTACCCGGGAAAGCAAGCCAAAGACTTCCTGTTTGTAATAGACAGTGCTGGAACAGGTTGTGTTGAAACTTCTGAGCATCAAGTGGTGAGCCTTGAGGTCTCTCTCTCTCTCTCTCTCTCTCTCTCTGTAGGGGTCCTAAAGCAGGTAACACTAAGGGGCGCTGTGGCGCTGGGGGTCTAAAGAAAAAAAAAAGTTTTTTATTTTTGCAAATTTTTTTTTTCCCGGCAAGTGCTGGAATAATCATGGACCCTGCCACACAGGTGCCCCCACCTGATCCCCTCGAGGTGGCCGCAGGACCCTCCAGTTCACAGAATATTGATGCATTTACAGCAGTTTTGGAGTCTTTGGTATCCCGGGTGGAGATGGCCTGTCAGGGACGGGGGAGAAAGCGACCCCCGCCTACCCCTATTTCATCTGATACTTCAGATTCTGAGATGGTCATTGCAGCTGCAGGTCCCTCTGCAGGGGCTGTTGTCTCAGGTAAAGTTCCCTCAGACAGTGAGGAGGACGTTCCTGCCTCCGCCATAGCACAAGAAGCAGCATTGGTGGACGCACTAGTTGTGGCAGTCCGGGAGACCTTAAGACTTGAGGTTTTACCGGCAGAGATAACCGAGATAGAAATTCCCTTTGGTACTAGTAAGCCTACCAAGACGGCGAAGGTTTTTCCCTTACCCAAATGTTTTGGTAATAAAATCAAAGAGGAATGGGATCATCCTAAACGTACTCTTACTGTTTCCAAGCGCATTGCTAGACGCTATCCGTTTGAGGAATCCCTCATTAAGAAATGGACGGTACCACCAGTGGTGGATCAACCTATTTCCAGACTGAATAAAGCCACGGTTATCCCGTTGGAGGAAGCTCCGTCCTTTAAGGATACGGTGGATCGGAAAATGGAAGCGGAGTCCCGCACCATTTTTTCCCTGATTGGGTCAGCCTTTAGACCAGTGATTGTCATTGGTTTAGTTTCACAAACATTAACGGAATGGGCAAGATTGTTACGCCATGACCTAAAGCGGGAAGGTATCCCCCAGGCAGCATCTGAGTTGATGGAGCAAATCATACAAGGACTGCAGTTCGTCTGTGACTCAGCCCTGGATGCCACCCCCTTGTTGGGGCATGCATCGATGTCAGCGGTAGTCCTCAGACGTGTGCTGTGGTTAAAGTGCTGGTCGGCGGATCTAGGTTCCAAAAAAACCTTGGCGAATCTCCCTTTTCAGGGGAATCGCCTATTTGGGGCCACCCTAGATGAGATCTTTCCGGATGTCACTGGGGGCAAGAGCACTTTTTTGCCGCAGGCTGCTAAAGCTAAAGGACCTCGTAACAAGCGTGGACCTTTCTTTGCCGCTCATAAAGGGTTAGTTCACTCCGCTGGGGCGAGCGGGAAAGGCAAAGCCCCTCTAGGAGGGTTCAAGAGGCGCTGGTCGGGCAAACAAAAGGCCGACTCCGCCAAACCTGAAGTCAAGGCTAACACAGCTTGAAGGTGCGCCCCCACCCGGCTTAGGGGTGGGGGGACGTCTTCACCGGTGTTCAGATCTAGGACTTTCCTGAATCCCGGACTAAGGGGTTCAGGAGATCATACGATCAGGATACAAGATCGAGTGTCGATCACTGCTACCGGTGCGATTCTTCCCTTCCAACATTTAGGTGCTACAGGGAGCGATAGTTCCCGTTCCCTGAACAGATCATTTTCCTTACCTTTTCCAAGGATCATTCTCAGTTCCCTCAAAGAATCGGATCCGGTTGAGCAAGCGGACCAAGGAGCCTCTAGTCGGGTGACTTCGGTCTCTCATGCTCAACCAGGAGAAATCACCACTCCTGATAGGAATCAAGTTTCTGATAAATGTGTGGGAACAGAGAGCGATCAGACTTTGTCGGATTACCTGGACCAAGCAGCTCTAGGGCAGCCTGGTTCGGATCCAGTCCGACAATATCTGGGTGATGGCTTAGGTCGATCACCAAAGATTTCACCATCTGTGTCTTCATCAGAGCATCCCGGAGGGGGATCTGTTGGCATATCGGCTCAACAGGAAGGCGCGGAGGTGGGCAACGCGCGCCCGCGATCCTCTAGCGGACGCAGCAGGCGCGCTGAACGGCCTGTAAAGGCAGTGTCAGCTACTATATGTCTTCCCTCCTCTCAGATTGCTGCTGAGATTTCTCTGCAGGATAGAGATGGAGGGAACTCCAGTTATCCTGGAAATTCTAGGCTAGCCTCATCAAGCCGGTCAGGCCGACTTGGACATACTAGTCGCGAACGCTCCTTGGAGACCTCCTCTCAGGGAGGATCTGCGGTCTCAAGGACCGATCTTCCATCGTGCTTTACAGTCGCTGGTTTTAATGGCCTGGCCATTGAGACCCAGGTACTGAAGGACAGAGGGCTGTCAGCTTCAGTTATTCCTACTCTAATTAAAGCAAGGAAAGCGACTTCCAGCAAAGTCTATCATCGCACATGGAAGACTTATATTGCGTGGTGTGAATCTTTGGGATTTCCCCCACGTACCTATTCGGTGACCCGAATCTTGGCTTTTCTGCAAAAGGGGGTTGAGCAGAAACTATCCTTGAGCACCATCAAGGGTCAGGTTTCAGCATTAGCAATCTTCTTTCAGAAGCCTTTGGCTACTCATTCCTTGGTGCGGAATTTCGTCCAGGGGGTGCGGCACTTGGCTCCGCCAGTCCGCGCGCCCTTACCACCCTGGGATCTTAATTTGGTTTTGTCGGTTCTGCAGAAACCTCCCTTTGAAAATATCAGGGAGATTCCCTTGCTTACATTATCCCAGAAGGTGGCCTTCTTGGTGGCTATCACTTCTGCACGCAGGGTGTCAGAACTGGCTGCATTATCATGCCATTCCCCATATCTAGTGGTTCATAGGGATAAGGTAGTTCTTCATCCGAAGCCATCCTTTCTTCCTAAGGTGGTTTCAGAATTTCATCTGAATGAAGATATTGTGCTACCTTCCTTGTGTCCTCAGCCCAATCATCCTCGGGAATATGCGTTGCATTCCTTGGATGTGGTTCGGGCAATCAGGGTATACCTGAAGGCTACGGAAACGTTCCGTAAGACGGATTCACTTTTTGTGATCACGGATGGCCCCAGAAAGGGGTTGCCTGCATCTGCCGCAACTATCTCCAAATGGATCAGACAGACGGTGGTACAGGCTTATTCTATTAAGGGTCGGAATCCTCCGTTCCCTGTTAAGGCGCACTCCACTCGAGCGCTCAGTACTTTCTGGGCCTACCGCCATCAGGCGTCAGTGGTCCAGGTGTGCAAGGCGGCCACCTGGTCGTCGGTACATACCTTTACGAAATTTTATAAAGTTGATGTGATGGCATCGGCGGATGCCTCATTTGGCCGCAAGGTTTTGCAGGCCGCAATTTGAGGAGACCGGTGGTCTACCTCGAGGGTTTTTTTCCGTTGGAATTTCAGTTGAGTCTCATCGTGTGATTGATGAGCCTTTAAAACTTATTGTTGGCACCGGTTGGGCCTTCTAGATTGGATTTTGATTTCCATTTTCCCACCCCTCATTTGTGGTACTGCTTTGGGACGTCCCGAGTTATTAATCAACGAGGACTACGTCTGTCAATGAGCGACAGAGAAAAATTGATTTTTGTAAAATCTTCCCGTAAAATCCTTTTCTCTTAAGCTCATTGACAGACGTAGTACCCGCCCCTCTGTTTTGGAGTTGGGTTGGGTTAAATTCTCTAAACACTGCTTTGTGACATAACTGATTTGCTGTAGCAGAGAGAGAGAGGATATACCCTCTGGGACTGCCCCTAAGGTGTGGCCAGAATGTTTTCTTTCCTGTCTAGTCCTACTCCTGTAGAGGGCAGTATAACCCGAGTTGTTATTAATCAACGAGGACTACGTCTGTCAATGAGCTTAAGAGAAAAGGATTTTACGGTAAGATTTTACAAAAATCCATTTTTTTCTATTTTGTTCTTACTGAAGAATACGCAGCGCTCATTTACGCGCCTGTGTGCATAGGCACATTAGAATGAATGGGCTCTATTTTAGCTCATAAAAAAAAAAGCTGTACTGAGCATTTTTAAGCTGCAGAGTGCAAGGGGCCTAACAGATAACCACCCCCTACCATTGCAAATCTACTCCCAGTACAGCTCCCCCCCCCCTCCCTTCCACAAAACGCATTCACTAAACAAGGTAGTCCAGAGTAAATTACAGTGAGGGAAAGATCTCCCTCGACTGGGTCAGGAGTTGGGTAGTAACTGTTCAGAACCGGAGAGGCTCTCCTTGTGTCTGAGTTGTGACAGGTAGCAGAAGTGGTGGCTGCAGTACTTCAAGTGCATGGTGGACTCAGCAGACAGCCTGGAGGGGATGGTATTGAACTCCCTTCCCACTGTTATCTTCGTCCCATTTTCTCATTTAGTACTTGAACTAAGTTATCAAATTCCATGTTGATTTACATATTGGAACTATTTATCATTCTGTCTATCCTTCACTCCAGTTTTCCATTATACAGACAACACGTTTTCACAGTACTATAATGCATTCAGTACTGGAAAAAATCACGTGAATGGGAATTGCTTGCATCAGTTTACTTATACTGTGATTATATATTCAGCCTCATACATTTTTTTAATATTCATTTGCCACTTTCAGTGGAGAGGGTTTAGGTCCTTGGAAACATTTATCAAGTGGAGGGTAGGTAAAGTCTTGTATTTGGGTACGAGTTGTCCTCTTATATGTAAGAGGCAAAGTTCTGGGGTTAGCTTCATTGTAGTTACTATAATGCTAGAGATTAAATTAGTGAGTCCCAAAGGGGTTGGCGTAATCACATTTCCACAGATATGAAGATCAGTTCCCCGATCTTTGGGGCATCTACAGCAGAGAGCTGTGGCACGGGGACTTAATCTATGTAACTTTTTAGGAGTGAGGTACCGTGGGTTAGCCATTTATCTGATGTTTCCTGCGTTTTGGTACTAATAAAGCATCTGTAGGTGGACATTCATTGTCTGTCAGTGAATGCATATGCTCCCGCAATCAGGAGAAGCAGGGCCTAGAATTTTCATGGCATGGTTAACCGCTTGCCGACCGCAGCACGACTATTTACTCCGGCAGTCAGCCCCCTCCAGGCAAAACGACGTAGGGCTACGTCGCTCGCCCACGAGCCTCGAGGAGGCGAGCGCGCGCCGCCCACGAGCCTCGAGGAGGCGAGCGCGCGCCGCCGGAGGCGCTCTCCACTCCCGAGGTCCGTGGGTCACTCACGATCTCCCGCTGAAGAGGGAGAAAGGCAGGCGGCTAATGTAAACAAAGCCGCCTGTCATTCTCCCTGGTGTAACAGCAGAGACTATACGATCCTATGTTACATCACACGCCACGCCCCCCCACAGTTAGAACCATGCCCCTAGGGATACATTTAACCCACTGATCACCATTAAAGTTAACCCCTTCCCTGCCAGTGTAATTTTTACAGTAACAGTGCATATTTATAGCACTGATTACTGTAGTAATGTCACTGGTACCCCCAAAAGTGTCAAAAATGTCAGTCAAGGGTCCGATCTGTCCGCCGCAATGTCTTAGTCCCGCAAAAAAATCGCAGATCGCCGCCATTACTAGTAAAAAATAAAAAAAACAATAAAAATTACATAAATCTTTCCCATAGTTAGTAGACGCAATAACTTTTGCGCAAACCAATCAAAATACGCTTATTGCGATTTTTATTACCAAACATATGTAGCAGAAAACAAATTGGCCTAAAATGTAAAAAAATTTTGATTTTTACATTTTTTTTTGGGGAATTTCATATCAAAAAATTTGTAAAATATTGCTATTTTTTCAACATTGTTGCTCTTTTTTTGTTTATAGCGCAAAAAGTAAAAATCGCACAGGTGATCAAATACCACCAAAAGAAAGCTCTGTTTGTGGGAAAAAAAGGACATCAATTTCATTTGGGTACAGCGTCGCACGACCGCGCATTTGTCCGGTAAATTCACGCAGTGCCGAATCGCAAAATAGGCCCTGGTCTTTGAGCAGCCAAATCCTCCGGGGCTTAAGTGGTTAAAGGTTAAGTTCATCATTAAAAAATTAATAAATGCACATATTTTGCAGGGAAAAAATTTGAATTTATTATATTTTCCACAGGAGCCTGCAGAGCATTGCACCCTTGATTGGTGGATTGCAAGTGCAATATCAGGGTGCTGCAAACTATTTCTTCAACTCTCTGCCCATACCTGTACACTCTTTCAGTTAGAGAGCTGGGGAAGTGCCAATTACTAAAAGTACATTGATTATTACACTTGTGTTCCATTGATAATTATTAAAACCGAACTTCAGCTTTTCCTCCCCAAAACAGCAGATGCATTGTGCATGTAAATGAACCACAGCCTCACTGTCATTCTATCTGTATCTTACCTACTTTAGCTGTATACAGCAAGTTTCTGTGTCTGTTATGTCACTCCTCCTTCTGCCTGAATTTCAAAGTTCTCTGACTTACTTTTTCCTTCCTTTGCCAGTCCTGATACTACATGTCCCATCATGCTTTTAGTCTCTGTAGTTTGGCAGGCAGGCTATGGTAGTCACTTGGAGCAGCTGTGGGAGTTGATGTGGGCGGGTCTAAGGATTACTGTTGGTGTTTCTGGGCTTTCATACGAGTGGTGATTGGGGGAGGAATGGAATTGTGTTACCCCTGCCCAAACTCCATTCCTCCGTGCAGTGAATAAGGGAGGAAGCTGGAAGTGGAACTTTAGTCAGAAAGTTAGTGATTCTAAAGGCAATTTTTTTTAATTTTTTAAAAAATATCAAACATGTCATACTTCCCTGCTGTGTGTAATGGTTAGTTATATTTCCCTGCTGTGTGTAATGGTTTTGCAGAGAGCAGCCCGGGTCCTCTTCTCCCACCATCGCTTGCTAAGAGGGCATTAATGCATGCTTGCTCATGCAACCTGCACAGAAAATGCATGGCAACACCCACTTAACACGTGTCGTTCTCACAGTGCCACATAGGCTGGGTTTGTACCTTGCACTTTATATTTAGGCTGTGTTCTCATCTGCGCATTTCTGCACACTTGATAACCCGCAAGAAAATGCACTCTTTACCATGTATTTCAGAAATGCATGGCAGTGCGCATCACATTTACATTACCATTTGTTTGCATCTGCCTGTTTCCAATTGCACAGCAACCTGCAATAAGAAAAATGCACGCTTTGCCATGTGTTTTGAAAATGAGCAGCAATGTATGTCATGCTTGCGTTACCATTTAGGCTGCATTCATGTTTATGCATTTCCAAAGCAACCAGCACAGAAAACACGCACTTTGTTGTGCGGTTTAAAAACACATAGCAACGCTTGCACAGCAATCCACACAAAAACACACACTTTGCTGCACATTTTAAAACCCACAGCAACGGGCATACCATTTGTTTGTATCTGCGTGTTTCCGAATGCAGGCAACCTCGCAAGAAAAAACACGCTTTGGTGAGCGCTTCCAAAACGTGTGACAATGTGTGGCTTGCTTGCATTACCATTTGTTTGCATCTGCGTGTTTCTGAGCATGCAGCAACCAGCGAAGAAAATATGTACTTTGTGTTTCAAAACCAAATGGCAACAAGCGTCGCGTTTGTGTTACCATTTGTTCACATCTGCCCATTTCCAAATGCACTTAAATCCACAAGAAAACACACGGTACGCTTGCGTTACTTTTCTTTTGCATCTGCATGTGTATGAATACATGGCAACCCACAAGAAAATGCACACCATGTCATGCTTTTCAAAAATGCATGGCGACACTCCTCGTGCTTGCATTACCATTCTTTCGCATCTGCACATTTCCAAATGCACCGCAACCCACAAGAAAATTTATGATTTTCTGTTTGATAGTGATAGTCCTGCTTGAAGTCACGTGACTTTCATGTGGTGCTGTGTGTACCAGGGCATCGGTACAACTCGCTTTCCCAGCAGGCTGTGTATATTATATGGATGACTTTCCTTTTTTTTTTTTTCAATAACACTTTGATCTGTAAGGAGGGACTTGGGGGGTTTGGACTCTTTCTGTAGTTGTGACTGGGCGGGACTGAACGCTAATTAGGATGTATTCATTCCCAATCACTCACAATCAAAACTTCAGCTTTAAGATAGACAGGGTTTGTAGTTCATACGATCACGAACCAATTCACCAATTTTAAAAGTGAAAGTGGCTGGGGCAAAAAAGAACCCCACATGCTGTCTTGAAGGGGGGGGGGGGGTGAGGTGTCTCTAGGGGGTAAGGGGGAGATTAACAACATGTTACACTCTAAATACAGGTATATGCATGCTTTTTCTAAGGGTGTTGTAGGCCTTAACATTTGGGTTTACCATTTTTGCTTTAGTATGTATATTTTGTTTTTCTCTATCGCTCATTGACAGACGTAGTCCTCGGTGATACAGCACCTTCGGGTTATGTCGCCTCCACAGGAGTAGGACTAGACAGGAAATAAAATGCTCTGGCCGCACCCTAGGGGCAGTCCCCGAGGGTATATCCTCTCTCTCTCTGCCACAGCAAATCAGTTTTTTTCTGTCTAGTCAGGAGTGAGGACCTAGATACCTTGCTGGGATCTTCGGTCCTGGCAGGATTTTTTTCTTAGAAAAGATTTTTTTAGACCGCTTTTTTTTCCAGTGTTCCTGTGAGATCTTCAAGCAAGAAAGCTGAACTGGTCGACGGGCGGGATGTTGAGATCCAGTGGTCACCCCAGTTCAGCCTACGAGCGCGTGCAGGCCATAGCTCCGCGCTGGGTCGGCCGCGACATAGTCCCACTGGACGGGGACTGACCCTGCGAGTTAAACGTCTCGCTGAAACGCCAAGGACCATGAGTCACGGCGTCCGTATTGGTCGACAGCCCTCCAACTTCGGTGGAGAGGGGTACTGTCAGGAGTTGGCGCCCGCCTGGTTCCGGTATGGTGAGTAGTATGTTCCCCCTTTCCCCCTGACGGGTCTTGTGGTGAACGCGGGCCCCTCTCTGTAATGGTAAGGATGGGTTCCCCTCTATCCTATAACATAGCACAGATCCCCCTATATTGAGTGTGATTTGTGTGTACAAAAAGTCAGCAGGCTTGGTTTGGGAGCTGACAATCTAATTACAAAGTATGTTTAAATGATTGTAATATGTGGCAGCACTGGAATCTTACTGTGTTACTAGAAGTATCCTACCTGTCAGAAGCCACAGGACATGTATGCGGCTTGCCAGGTCATTCCTCCAGCTGAAGCATGTCTCCCGACGGCCACGCGGTTCCGCCAGGGTTCGGTACCGCCGGTCAAGCTGATCTCCATGAGAGAAAGATTTTGCGGTGCCTAGTTACTCTGCAGGATGCCGCTATGCTGTAACAGACCGCCGTAGATCGCACGAGGCCGCCATTTTGGCGTAGCCTCGTGTCTGCAGCATGGGGGCGGCCATGTTTGAGGTGACTCAAACACCTCGTGGAGCTAGGGGAGGCGCCGGAAGGCGTGCAGAGGGGCGGAGCCGCCTCCTTTCTTCCCGGGCAGCCAGCCAAAAGACTTCCTGTTTGTGGAGACAGCGCTGTAACCTGTTGCAGTGAACGCTGAGCATCAAGTGGTGAGCCTGGGGGTCTCTCTCTCTCTCGCTCAATAGGGATCCCTAGCAGGTAACACTGAGGGGCTTTTGTGGCGCTGGGGGTCTGGAAAAAAAAAAAGTTTTTTATTTAAGTTTGGATTGAATTTTCCGGGTAGTTACTGGAATAATCATGGACCCTGCCACACAAGTACCCCCACCTGTTTCCCTCGAGGGGGCCACGGGACCCGCCGGTGCACAGAGTATGGATGCATTTAAAGCAGTTTTGGAGTCTATGGTGGCTCGGGTGGAGGCGGCCTGTCAGGGACGGGGGTCAAGAAAGCGAGCCCCGCCTACCCCTATATCATCTGACACCTCTGACTCAGATTCAGAGATGGTCACTGCAGCTGCAGGTCCCTCTGCAAGGGCTGTTATCTCAGGTAAAGCTCCCTCAGACAGTGAGGAGGACGTTCATTCTTCCGCCATAATTCAGGAAGAAGCATTGGTGGACGCACTAGTTGTGGCGGTGCGGGAAACCTTAAGACTTGAGGTTTTACCGGCAGAGGCAACTGAAACAGAGATTCCCTTTGGTACTAACAAGCCCATCAAAACGGTGAAGGTTTTTCCTGTACCCAAGTGTTTTGGTAAAAAAATTAAAGGAGAATGGGAGCATTCTAAGCGTACCTTTACTATTTCCAAGCGTATTGCTAGACGCTATCCGTTTGAGGAATCCCTCATTAAGAAATGGACAGTACCACCAGTGGTGGATCCACCTATTTCCAGGCTGAATAAAGCCACGGTTATCCCAGTGGAGGACACTTCGTCCTTTAAGGATCCGGTGGATCGAAAGATGGAAGCGGAGTCCCGCACTATCTTCTCCCTGATAGGGTCAGCATTTAGACCAGTAATTGTTATTGGTCTAGTTTCCCAGACACTAACGGAATGGGCGAGATTGGTACGCCAAGACCTGAGGGGAAAAGATATCCCCCAGGGAACATCTGATTTGATGGAACAGATTATACAAGGGCTACAGTTTGTCTGTGACGCAGCCTTGGATGCTACCCCCCTATTAGGGCATGCATCTATGTCAGCGGTAATCCTCAGACGTGTGCTGTGGTTAAAATGCTGGTCAGCTGACCTAGGTTCCAAAAAGACCTTGACGAATCTCCCCTTTCAGGGGAATCGCCTATTTGGGGCCACCCTAGATGAAATCATTAAGGATGCCACTGGGGGCAAGAGCACTTTCTTGCCACAGGCTGCTAAAGCTAAGGGACCTCGCAACAAGCGAGGACCTTTCTTTACCGCCCATAAAGGGTTCGCACGCCCGGCTGGAACAAGCGGGAAAGGCAAGACTCCTCCAGGAGGGTTCAAGAAAGGCTGGTCGGACAAACAGAGGACCGACTCAGCCAAACCCGAAGCAAAGGATTACACAGCCTGAAGGTGCGCCCCCACCCGGTTTGAGGGTGGGGGGACGTTTTCACCGGTATTCAGGACATTAGATCGAGCATCGACTACTACTACCGGTGCGATTCTTCCCTTCCAACATTTAAGTACTACAGGGAGCGGTAGTCACCGTTCCCTGAACAGATCTTTTCCTTTACCTTTTCCTAAGATTAGTCTCAATTCCCCACAGGAATCGGATCTGGTTGACCAGACAGACCAAGAAGCCTCTAGCCGGGTGACTTTGGTCCCTGAGATTCAACCAGGAGAGATCACCGTTCCTGATAGGAATCAGGTGTCTGATAAATGTGTGGGAACAGAAAACGACCAGACTTTCTCGGATGGTCGGGGCCAGATAGCTCTAGGGACGCCTGGTTCAAATCCCGTCAGTGCCAGTGGTCCTAGAAATTCTAGGCTGGCCTCGTCAAGCCGGCCTGGCCGACTTGGACTTGCTAGTCGCGGACGTTCCGTGGGAACTGCGTCTCAGGGAGTATCTGCGGTCTCAAGGACCAATCTACCATCGTGCTTTACAGTCGCTGGTTTTAATGGCCTGGCCATTGAGACCCAAGTACTGAAGGACAGAGGGTTGTCAGCTTCAGTCATTCCTACCCTTATTAAAGCAAGGAAGGCGACTTCCAGCAGAGTCTATTATCACACATGGAAGACTTATATCGCGTGGTGCGAATCTTTAGGATTTCCTCCACGTACCTATTCGGTGACTCGAATATTGGCCTTTTTGCAAAAAGGGGTTGAGCAGAAACTAGCCTTGAGCACCATCAAGGGTCAAGTTTCAGCATTAGCAATCTTCTTTCAGAAACCTTTAGCTACCAAGTCCTTGGTGCGGAATTTCATCCAGGGGGTGCGGCACCTGGCTCCACCAGTCCGCGCGCCCTTACCGCCCTGGGATCTTAATTTGGTTTTGTCGGTTCTACAGAAACCTCCTTTTGAAAACATCAGGGAGATTCCCTTGCTTACTTTATCCCAGAAGGTGGCCTTCTTGGTGGCTATCACTTCTGCACGCAGGGTGTCAGAACTGGCTGCTTTATCATGCCAGTCCCCATACTTGGTGATTCATAGGGATAAGGTAGTACTTCATCCTAAGCCATCCTTTCTTCCAAAGGTGGTTTCAGATTTTCATCTGAATGAAGATATTGTACTACCTTCCTTGTGTCCTCAGCCCAATCATCATCGGGAACATGCGTTGCATTCCTTGGATGTGGTTCGGGCAATCAGGGTATACCTGAAGGCTACGGAATCGTTCCGTAAGACGGATTCACTTTTTGTGATCACGGATGGCCCCAGAAAGGGGTTGCCTGCATCTGCCGCGACTATTGCCAAATGGATTAGACAGACGGTGGTACAGGCTTATTCTATTAAGGGTCGGAGTCCTCCGTTCCCTGTTAGGGCGCACTCCACTCGAGCGCTCAGTACTTCCTGGGCCTTTCGCCATCAGGCGTCAGTGGTCCAGGTATGTAAGGCGGCCACTTGGTCGTCGGTACATACCTTTACAAAATTTTATAAAATTGATGTGATGGCATTGGTGGATGCCTCATTTGGCCGCAAGGTTTTGCAGGCCGCAATTTGAGGAGACCGGTGGTTTACCTCGAGGGTTTTTTTCTGTTGAAAAATTTTTTTGTTGAGTCTCATCATTGAGGATGAGCATTGTAAAACTTCTAGTTGGCACCGGTTGGGCCTTCTAGATTGGATTTAATTTCCATTTCTCCCACCCCTCATTTGTGGTACTGCTTTGGGACGTCCCGAAGGTGCTGTATCACCGAGGACTACGTCTGTCAATGAGCGATAGAGAAAAATGGATTTTTGTAAAATCTTACCGTAAAATCCTTTTCTCTTAGCTCATTGACAGACGTAGTACCCGCCCCTCTGTTTTGGAGTTGGGTTGGGTTAAATTCTCTAAACACTGCTTTGTGACATAACTGATTTGCTGTGGCAGAGAGAGAGAGGATATACCCTCGGGGACTGCCCCTAGGGTGTGGCCATAGCATTTTATTTCCTGTCTAGTCCTACTCCTGTGGAGGCGACATAACCCGAAGGTGCTGTATCACCGAGGACTACGTCTGTCAATGAGCTAAGAGAAAAGGATTTTACGGTAAGATTTTACAAAAATCCATTTTTTTAAATGGGGCACATTTGGATTTCTGGTATAGATGGAGGGTTTGGAAGAAATGCTGTCCCATTGGAAGTAAAGTTGTTGATGTAGGAATTTCACAAGTGGGCAGCCAGTTTGCATTCCTGGGTAGAAAATCAGGGTTACATGTAGTAGGATTCAAAGGACTAGGACTGGAGGAAGTCTGTAAGCTGGAGGATATGTGGTGAAAGGTAGAACTTGTGTTTAATAATGAATGGAACATAATTTGTTATGGTATTGGGTCAAGAGGGATACATGGATGGGTTTAGGATTGGAGTATTGATGTTATCTGCTTCCAATGGGATCCAGTGGATTGGAGTGGTGTCTGGACCTCTTGACAGTGGTGTGGAGCTTCGGTTTCAACTCTTTTTGCAGCGCATCTACTTCCAATGTGGTTCAGTCCTTATGGTTAGGACAGTTATAGTCGATGAATTGGGTGCATGACTGGTTGTACCATTTTGAGGTTTGGCATATGCCAAATCAATGAGATTGCTTAGGTTTGGTTAATTTAGCAAAGATGATCATTTGCACTATAGTGGACCATATACATTTGGATTGGAGCAGGCAGAAGAAGACTAGAATGATAGCCGGTCAGAATTGTCAGAAATATATATTATAAACTAAGCATGATATTCCAGAGTACTGATGCGCACCTGAACCAAGATTGTTAATCAGTCTGCTGGGGCAGAGGGAAGTCATTTCTCATGAAAAGGTCTTACGATTTTGCAGGAAGAGCATTATCCAGTTCTCTAATGGAGTGACTTTCTCATTTGAATGGAAAAATTCCTTCAGAGAGGATGAAGGGAGGGTGACATTTGGTAGAATGGATTTTGTAAAATGATCAGGGGCCTTAACAGGGCTAGGAAGAGGTACATCATGTTGAAAAAGAATAAAAGGCAAATCAATAAAAATACAAAAAGAATCAAAATAAAAATAAGAGGTAAAGTCATTAGCACTCCAAATAAATACGTTTCATGGGTTTTTTTTAAAACATTTTTTCAAGTACTGGTGACTTTGCCTCTGGCTTGGCTTCATTAATAGCATTCACTTTGAGTACCCATCCAAAACAAAGTTGAGTACTGTAAAGAGTGCAACTTTTATTTTAATTGGAAGAATAAGCGGTCAACCATAAATGCGGGTATGAAGTATTCCCTGTTTTCCTGTGGATGGCATGAACTGAGTCATACTGAATAATTTATGCCTGGTGTCACTTTATGTTGTAAACAGATGAAATAAAGTGCCAATATCGTGAATCTGGGCTGTGGAGGAGTAGGATGAAATACATGAGATCATATTGGGTTGTAGTCCCACAAGTTTTATGGATAGGAGAAGAATCTCTATTCCTTGCTTCTGCATCATGTGGAGGACATTGATTTTGTATTTTCCTATTATCCCAAGATTTTGCCCCTGGCATAACTGCCTCTTTTATTTAATGTTAAAACATTAAAATACCTTTCATATTTGTTATTTTCAGACAATTTGTAGCAGGTTGGCTATTTTTTTTCTTCTACTGTTAAATTTTCACTTTGGAGCTAAAGCATGGAATGTGTGCTTGGGAAATATTACTTGTTGCCCATAGAAGCCTATCCACTTCTGCCTGCTATTTTTGCAGCTCAGGTTTAAAACCTGAAACAAGGTTGCTGTCCGGTTAAGAACAAGAAATATTTAATATAGGTCACTTTTTATACATCAACCTTCTTGTGTCCAGTATCCAGAGCAGGAGGTGTTTAAAACAAGCACATCAGACTTAAAGACATAGACTGTGTGAAATTATTCATAAACTCCTTAACTCTGAATGCCATTGAGTGACATGTATTTCTGTTGCCTGTGTCTGCTCTGACTAACTGGTTTGTCTCAGATTGGCAGTCAGGAATATATTTCAGTCCTCCCAGCAGATGTAACTGTCAAGTACAATTCTTGGCCTGCTCTTTTTTTTCTTAACTGCACCTTACCTAGATATTAGAAAATGTTATTGTTGGACAGTGTTCTATTTGTCATTAGCCTTTTTTTTTTTGGTTAAGCTTTGGTTTGTTTTTTGGTTTTGGTTAAGGGTAACATAAATGTTATATATACTGTAAGCTACCAGAAAACAGTGAAACACTTGTTATGTTTCAGACATGCACGTTGCATCTAAGGTTTTGATGAAATTGATATATTTATACCAAAACAAAGTATTGAGCCATGAATTATAAATACGAAATATCGCAAAACAGTGAAGCACCTGTTCTTTTTGGGACATGCACCTTTGAGATGTTGATGAAATTGATATATTTAGTCCAGAACAAACTAGTAGGCATGAAACCATGAATTCTAAATGATACAAAATAAAAAGATCTTTCAGTGGTAAAATTTCTTAAATGTAGCCGGTACATGCTTTTGCGGGTACATGCTTTTGCGCTATGTTAGATGATCTTGCCTGGACACAGGTACTCTTTTAATGGACCTGCTTGTTTAGTTTATGGTGGGCAAAAGACCATGCCTCATTAAAATGTTTGGTTTTTGCCATATCTACATAACTGTACATGTTGTGATATTCTGAGTAATCCACCTCCCACAGAAATGTTATGAGTTAGTAGGTCAATTAGGCATTTTATTGTTGCAGCTCATATTAGGGATTTTACTATTTAATTGCTATGTTCAATACATGAGGGGTCACAGAGCTTTTTTGGATCAAACTGCCTATAAAATGTCTATGCTCAGCATCCTGCCCTTTGCTGTTATAGTTGGTCTGTTTTCATTTCCCTATTCATAGCCTTAGTTCTATCAGACAGTCATGAAAATAGCAATTTTAAGTTTGTGTCTGCAAAGTTAAAGTAACAAACCTATGTATTTACCTTAACTGTCTCCATATGTGCAGCATGCTCTTGGCTCCCTCCAGCCACTGACCTCTACTGTCCTCCTATACAAACCATTCTTAGTCCAGATTACATAAAGGTGTTCATCCCAATCTGTGACAAGTAAAGCCAAATATAATACATTTAAGAATGCCAAGTCTATAATCTGTATTTTGCATTAATTAAAGCAAACATATACTTAAACATTAAAGCTATTTTAACAGTCTGAAATGGATAGGGGTGAAATTCCTTTTCCTGAAGAAGATGCTGTTGTAGCCTCCCCCAATGCTATTTATGTGATAAAAACCAAGGGATTTTTTTTTATTAAATTTCTCCCCAAAGAGAACCTCTCATTAAAAGCCATCATTCATAGCAATCGATAGGGCACATAGCAGCTTGCATGTTTCCTTATGTGACCTATAGCCGAAGCAGATAACGCAATATGGTTTCTGGCTATAGGGAACATTGTGAGTGTCTCATTTCTGCTGCAGGTTTACAGTGAGACAAGTGGATCAGCAAGAAACAACACCGTGCATCACTATTAGACAGGAGGCAGAGTCTGCATATGTGATGAACAGATATTGCTGCCCTTATGCACATAGAAAATCACAAAATATACATAGAAACGAGATACATTATGAAACCAATATTTCACATGAAGATAACCTCTTTCACATTAGCTAAAAGTTTTGCTACTGTTGGCATCAGTTTGAGTAATTTTGTTACTATGTTTTTTTGGAGAATCCCCTAGGATATGCAAGCAAAGAAATACCCCAGCATTACCCTTTAAAGTGACTGTAAATGCATATTTTTTAAAATAACAAACATGTCATGCTAACCTGATCTGAGCAATGGTTTTGCACAGAGCAGCCCCGATCCTCCTCTTCTGGGGTCCACCATCTGCGCTCCTGGCTCCTCCCTCCCACCAAGTGCTCATCATAGCAATCTGCTTGCTATTGGGACATTCATGGGAGCTTGCTCCCGAACTGGCTCTGTGTGTTTAGAGACAACAGAGCATGGCTCAGCCCTCCACACTGGCTGTGATTGACAGCAGTGTAGCCAATGGCTCCCACTGCTGTGTCTGAGGCAATGAGGAGGGAGAGAGTCGGGAGAGCTGCTCTTATATGGCTCCCACTGCTGTGTCTGAGGCAATGAGGAGGGAGAGTGTCGGGAGAGCTGCTCTTGTATGGCTCCCACTGCTGTGTCTGAGGCAATGAGGAGGGAGAGTGTCGGGAGAGCTGCTCTTATATGGCTCCAACTGCTGTGTCTGAGGCAATGAGGAGGGAGAGTGTCGGGAGAGCTGCTCTTATATGGCTCCCACTGCTGTGTCTGAGGCAATGAGGAGGGAGAGTGTCGGGAGAGCTGCTCTTATATGGCTCCCACTGCTGTGTCTGAGGCAATGAGGAAAGAGTCGGGAGAGCTGCTCTTAAAAGGCTCCCACTGCTGTGTCTGAGGCAATGAGGAGGGAAAGAGTCGGGAGAGCGGCTCTTATGCACGTCACTGGATCAATATCGGGCTCAGGTAAGTATTTGGGGGGGATTGGGGGTGGAGCTGCACAGTTTTTCACCTAAATGCAGAGGATGCATTATGTAAAAAACCTTCAGCCTTTACAACCACTTTAAAGGCTTTGCCATGGAAATATATGGAGAATTCAAATGTAGCTGACCTTTAGTTTTTTTTTTTGGTGGTGACTTTTTTTGGGCCAGGCAGTATGTGATATCTATGTATTTGGATATTTTGCGAGCAGCTTCTTGCTCTTAATGTTTTTTTTTTTTTTTGTTGTTTTTGAATAAGAGCACAGAGTAAGCATTATTTATGAAAGTCTTCTTCCTATGTATACTAGACCCCCAACTCGTCACTACTTGGGATTGAACATATAATATTTATTTGTACAAGAAAAATAGGAATACCCTTCCGTTTCAGCACATGATGGCATTTAACACCATATTTGTTATGCTATGCTTATACTGAGAACCCTTCTAACCCCCTCCATTCACCCTGGAGTTTGTTGTATTATGTTTCTCTTTGCCTGACTATGCTAAACATGCATAATCCCATCGTTTGTACTTGCTTAATGACATAAATTAGCTTAATCAGGTGTTTTTGGCCCCATAGACTTCAATGGAAGTGCCTGTTAACATGTGAGACACATTTGTGCACCTGAAACACTCCTGTCCTTCTCTAAAAATGCTTTTCTCCCCTTGCCCAGCCCAAGAATCAAATGCCTGATGTTTAATACACGTGCAATATCACTTGCACAAAGCTTGTTAAAAAAAGCTTTAAACTCGTCCAAAAAAAAAAAAAACACTTCAAAATTGCCACAAGTAAACAAGCTCTACTCAGGTGTGAGTGCTGTCTAAAACTTGTACAGGTTAATAGCTATGCCCATTCTTGTTAAAAATTTGCTGCTTTGATGATTACCTTCCAAAATTGTACAACATGTATTCAGTAGGACGTTCTAATTATCTATATTTTGTGTATTTTAGAAAAATACATAGAACACATCTGCAAAACATAGAAAAAATTTGTTTTTGTCCTCTTTTCCCACCATGACTGCTGTTTAAGTGTTTTCTAAGGCTTTGCATGAAGTTCCTTTGTTTTATTAACAGTGTGATGAAGTTTATCTGCCGAGTTATGCATAGCTGAGGTAATCATCAGCAATCCAGGCAAAACACATGATTTCTGATTGTAATATCACAGCCTGTTTCTGCTTAATATCACACAGCGGCATGGAGAGTTTTCTCATGAAAAGAATATGTAAGCTCCTAAAATGACTTCACCAGAAATAGCTGTGCCAAGTGCAGGACTTGGCTCCAAAATTATATGGATTCGTTTTGGATATGGTACCAGCCGGGATTAACAAACTGTTAATTGCTTATTACAACTCATATTCGTCTCACTGAAACTTGTTTTTTACTCTAAATTTGTAATCATTTTTTAGGGTGTGGAGGCCCAGATCCGAAGTTTTGGACAGACCCCATCACAGCTGTTAATAGAGCCACATCCTCCCAGGAGCTCAGCAATGCAGGTGGTAAGTAGATTTTGCAGAGAGTCCAAGCTGATACTGAAATGTAATTACTACATTTGCTGTAAAGGGCCTAGTGGCAAAAATGCTATATCAGTAGATAATAATTGGTATACGATCTTGCATTGGTATACTGCATGGTTAGAGGATATTTTATATGAGATTTTATTTTAACAATATCTTATGGACCTTTATATTAGCATTTATTCTAATCAATTAAGATCTTAAAAAGCAATGCTATTTTATTGAAACTACACTGTCTCATCAGTTAGTGTTCATAAGCATTTTGCTGTTTAAAGAAATCAGAATTCTTATGTTATGAAACATTCTTTCATTTCATTTGAATCCCTGTTCCTTATACAAAAGTTCTACCTGTAGCTCGTAGATACACTCGATGGCATGCTTAAAAAAAATGGCAAAAGCTGCAGATGAGGAATTGGGCAAACCTCTCTAGTTCCACTGATTAAGTTTTATTACATCTTTGATGCAGAGTACTTCATAGGTAGAATAGTAGATTTTATAACTCTGTACAGCACAAATACCTACATATTGGTTGTGGCTGGCAGAATGAAACTGGAAAAAAATAATTTAAAAGGACAGTGTAAAAATGAAAACTTTAAATGTACAGAATATCGGCCTGAAGGGTGGCTGGAAAATCGGTATCGATATCGGCCCTGAAAAAACTATATCGGTCGGTCACTACCTAAAACCCAATCAATTAACCGCTTGCCGACTGTGCACAGTATATTTACTGCGACAGTCAGCCCCAGCCAGGCAGAGTGACGTAGGTCTACGTCGCAAGCCTGTCACCGGGTTTTGAGCCAATAGCGGGCGAGCGCGCACCTGCTGAGGCGTACGCCCGCTGAGGCTCGTTCACAGAGGAGTCCGGGCATGTGACCGGCGGACCCGATGTCCGCCGGTCACACTACGATCGTCAGTAGAGCGGGAGAAAGGCGGGCGGCTAATGTAAACAAGCCGCCTGTCATTCTCCCCTGTGTAAAAATGGAGATCAGACGGTGCCCCTAGGACACACTTAACCCCTCCCTCTCCAATACAGTTAACCCCTTCCCTGCCAGTGTCATTTTTACAGTAACAGTGCATATGTATAGCACTGATTACTGCAGTAATATCACTGGTACCCCCAAAAGTGTCAAAAATGTCAGTCAAGGGTCCGATCTGTCCGCCGCAATGTCGCAGTACCGCAAAAAAAAATCGCAGATCGCCGCCATTACTCGTTTAAAAAAAAACACCAAAAATGACAAAAATCGTTCCCTTTGTTAGTAAACGCGATAACTTTTGAGCAAACCAATCAAAATACGCTTTTTGCGATTTTTTTTTTTTTTACCAAACATATGTAGCATAAAACAAATTGGCCGAAAATGATAAAAAATTTAGATTTTTACATTTTTTTTGCGGGGAATTTCATATAAAAAAAAGTGAAAAATATTGTTATTTTTGCAAAATTTACGCTCTCTTTCTGTTTATAGCGCATGATCAAAAAATCACACAGGTGATCAAATACCACCAAAAGAAAGCTCTGTTTGTGGGGAAAAAAAGGACCTGAAATTAGTTTAGGTACAGCGTCGCACGACCGCACAATTGTCCGTTAAAATCACGCAGTAAAAAATCGCAAAAAAAACCCTGGTCAGGAAGGGGGTAAAATCTTCCGGGGCTTAAGTGGTTAAAAGGGAAATGTATGGCAAAGCTTTTTCTTATTTCTGCACTCCTGTGACCCATATTCAGCCGACAGCAGACTAAAGCCTGCTGACGCTAACATCACAGAGCCAGTCTCGGCTCTGCAAGGATCCTGACTTTAAGAATTCCTGACCCAGCAGCAGGCTTAGTCTCTCAGCATACCACTGAGAGGCTGAGATATCTGCTCCCACCCCCCTCCACAGCCTGGCACTCCAGCAAGTGCTGGAGGGGCAGAGCAGAGAGCTGATGACTATCACTATTCTCTGCTCAGTGTTGCTGTCAGCAGAATGTAGTCAAAAGAGCTGGTATTAAAAAAAAAAAAGTGTGGGGGTCCCCCTCTCTAAAATCTGTACCAGACCCTTATCTGAGTACAAGGGCTTCTGCTTCACAACCCTGGCCTGGTGGTTGAAGGGTTAGCAGAATCTGAAAGCCTCCTTTAAAGGGGACCCCAAGGTCATGGCCCCCTCCATGTGAATGAGTACCCCTTCTCATTCACCAAAAAAAATGTCAAAACTAAATAAAAACACAAGACAAGTGTGACAAGTCCTTTATATAAAAAAAAAAACCCATGTAAATCCATAGTCGGTCACAATAAACACTGGCCGCTGACCCCCTAAAAAAAAAAAGCCATCTGTCAAACACAACTGCTCCTGTCGCTTGACACTCGGTAAATGACTGCACCACTTCCCCTGCCGCTAAGTTACCAGATGGACGGGTCACACGGTGATGTCAACAGGTGACCCCCACCCCTATGATGTCCCATGGAGACCCCCTCCATGACGTCATAGGGCAGGATCTCAATTGCATAATTTGGAGACCCTGCCCCTTTGTTTACTTGCTATTATTTGGCAACTGTCAAGCAACAGAAGTGGTCATGTTTGGCGGGCAATGTTTCTTCTTCATGCGGGGGGGACCAGCCGGCATTCACCATGATTGATGATTGATTTACATTGGGGGGGGGGGGGGGCATTTTTATTTTATTTACAGCGGATCTCCAGGTTTTCTTTAAAAAGTTTGTTTGGACCAAGTTGGTCCAGACAGATTATTTTTTTTACTAAGTGGTTCAGCAACATACAGTACCCAGTGCTGGGTTCTGGTTTTGAGGCAGAAACTTTGACCTCTGCTTTGTATTCTGTAAATGAATAAAAAGCTTCCTCTGATTGGCTGAGTTAGAGAGTGTGATGTCATCAGCCTGCCTCTCTTCCTCAGCTAATCAGAAGAATGTGTGTATTCACAGAATGCAAAGCTGCCTATGAATGGCTGAGTGTCACTCAGACATACTCTGCATTGTTCCAGGTGAGAGACAGGAAGTCTCTGTTCCACAGCTGAAACCCAGCACCGTGTACTGTATGTAGCTGAAGCTACATGCAGTACATACAGTGCTTAGAGCCAGTGCAGCACTTAGTAAAATAAATAGTTTGTTTGGACCAACTCTTTTGTTTACATTCTGCTGTCAGCAGGAAATCACCTGCTGCTGAGAGAGCAGGGATGACTCTTTGTTGGCCACTGGTAATTGCAGGCTCCTTAACAACCTCCTCACAGCAAGGATGAGTCATTGGGTGTTAGGACTATGGTGGGTGCTGGCTCCAAACTAGTACAAATTGCATACAGAATTGCATAAAAAATGCATGTGTAGACGTGATTTTGATGTATTTCCATTGACGTCTATGGACCACAAATCGCACTGCATCACACCAAAGTAGCACAGGATCCTTCCCCAAAGCTGCATACAGCTTTGCACATTGATGTGAATGGGAAACATTGGAAACACAGTTACGTTATGTGATTCAGCGCAAACCATGTTGCATTTGAAACCACATCAGTGTAAATGTAAGTGGGATTTTCTCAAATTTGACTGCAAAAGTAGAAATATGCTTTAAGGATAATAACTGCACATATGATATTAACCGTAAAATAAGTGAGTATTGTCACCCTAAGCAAGGAAGTGTGCTACTGGCAGGATAGATAATCAGATGTATCAGGAATAAAAGTCTTAAAACAAATGCAGGCACCCCATCTAAGGGCTGGTAAGCTGCATTATGTCATATTCTGTTTTTGTTCTTCTTAGGTTTAGATAAGTATTAAGCTATTCATCATTTTTAGGCACCAAATTGTTTTATAATATGGGGACGGGTGAGGCTATCAATACAAATTTATAATAACTTCCTCTTAAAGCTACAATAAACTGAAAAAAATATTATTAGCTAGACTGCTGAGCTGGTCATCACAAACCAAGTGTGCAGTCAATAATTGTCAAAACTGGTCCACTAACAAATGTTATTATGTCATTACTATCTGGGAGACCAGAGAAGTACGGGTTCAAATTTGTATAAGTGCCTGATTTTTTTTTTTTTCTTCTCATTTGGGTGACATTTATTTATCTATATGCTCATCAAAACAATCATTTTTTTATCACTTTTATTGCTGTCACAAGGAATGTAAACATCCCTTGTGACAGTAATAGGCAGTGACAGATACTCTTTATGGAGGGATTTATAGGACCCCAAACCCTTCCTCTGCACTTAAAAGCGTTAAAAACACCAAGTTTTGGCTGTTTGTAATGCTGTCATTTATTTAAAATCTGGCGCCTTTAGGGCTCCAGTAACCAGAAGTGATGTCATGACATTGCTTCTGGATTACATCAGAGCCGATTCTGGCTTTGTTCGGGTCTTTGGCCAGCCGGCTGGTTGCTCGGGCCTCCAAGTGTCAAAGGAGACCCAATAGGAGCGGCAGTGGGTGGAGGAGGGACGTCCCCTCCCACTGCTTGTAATAACAGCCAAGCGGCTGTTTAGCCACATTGGTTACTACAAGAAAACCAACCGTCGGCTCTAAAAAACGGTACCAGGGTGATGCCTGTAGCTGCGGGCATCACTCCTGTACAACCACTTGAAGCAACATCGGTCATATTAGCAAGTTTGTGACTGATACCGATACTTCAAAAAAAGTAAATATCAACCCCAGATAACCGGCCTCACTGATAATCGGTCAGTCCTTAGTTTTAGAGCACATAAACAAGTATTGGATTGCAGGAAACAAGCATTTTATGTTCACATAGCCATATATACTTTGTTAATGTCCTTATTTAAATTGTGAGGAAAACTATATCCTTGTGTGATATTTATAAAATACACACAGGTTTCCACAAAGGTACAATGAGAGGGTGACTTCAGGATATAATAGAACATATGTCTGGTTGACAGAAAGTTGTGGAAATTGTGTTTAAATAGGTCAAATTTAAAAGGCGATTATGTCTTTCTTGGCTCTAAATGGCAAGACAAGAATTCCTGGGTGGTGTGTAGAGGATTACGAGTAGATGACACATTTACACGCATTGGCTGTCTGCCACACTTGCTCAGTTTCCCTTGCTTGTTAACCTGTGTGTGGGACTCTGGATTTATACATGGGGCTCAAGTTATTTTGCAGAGTTGTCTAGTTGTGTTTAAAATACCATTGCAACTGCTAATTTCATATAACTAGCTGCTGGAAGAGTACAGCCCATCGATGGAGTATTTAAACTTGAATCATTTATTGATGTGGGAAACCCAATGGACTATAACTGCATTGAAAATTTTTCTTTCAAAATGATTTGGGTTTGATGAATGAATTTATATAAATGCAGTCCTATATATTTTAAAATTTCTCTATCCATTCAGAGATCTAAAAGACATAAGTGATCTCTGACTGCTTGCACAATTCATATATATATATATATATATATATATATATATATATATATATATATATATATACATGCTAATTTCCAGTTATGATTCAGGGCTCATGCAAACAGGGCTTAAAATATTCGCTTTTACAGGCGTTTGGCAGTTTTATTTCATCTGCCTGTAAACACACCTCTAGGTTAGCTTATGCACACACAGGTGTTTACAGGCATATTAGAAAAGGAACATTTTACAGGCATAAAAAATTACCAGCGCATTCAGGAGAAAACGTAAAAAGGTCTAAATGTGCTTGAATGTTAGACATGTTTAGCACTTGAGCATTCAGTCTGCCCAGAATAAATTAAAGTTCTGGTCAATGGAATCCATTAATGCTCAAATGCTCAAAACGCATATGTAGTACACAGCTTTGGCTGCATTTTTTAGGCCGCCTATTCCTGCCAGGAGAAAAAGGATTTCAGAGTAGAAAATCAAACTCCCTATGTACATAAAGTCTAAGTTTAGTTTAAAATACACACAAGTCACAAAATGCCCCTAAATGCAAACGAATTGTTCACTGACTTTAATTTAATTAAAGTCAGGCTGAAAATGTAAATACTGTGTACACAGGATGTGCTGAGTACATGGATATGTTTGTCAGCTTTTAAACATGCTATTTGTAAAATTACTGAAACACATTTTGCATGCAGTTAAATGATAGTTGCTGCAGGACTTCATTCAACATGCTGTCTTTCACCCAGGGCTGACGATAAGGCAGGACGGCCAGCCCCCCTTTCCCATTATTTAAAAAGGGGGCCCAGGCACCCGCTGAGCAGGACGGTGGGCTGTACAGCCTTGCAACTCTTGGATCCTCCTGCAGCACTGCCAGCTGCCTTAGATCCCCCTGCAGCGTTGCCGACTTTCTCCCTCTGGCTGCGCAGCAGGTGGAATCGCTTCTATTATCTGTCCCTTCCACCCGCTGTCTGGCCCCCCTTCCCCGCAGCGCTTCCAGCTTCTCCCCTTTCCTCCACTCTCCTCTCCCACCAGCAGCTGCTGGGGGCACATGGATCTTTTCAGGATGGAGAGCAGAGTAAAGATGTCACTTATCGGCCCCTTCTTTTCCTGGATGAACACAGTAAGTAATCTGTACTGATCGCTCCTGTGTCCATTCATAGTTGAAGCGTAGTAAACTGTTTGCTATGCTTCCATTTGTTAATGTCACAGAGCACTTCCCATTCATTCACTTCTCTGAGGCTTCAGAGAAAGGGACTTGGTAATATCTGTCCTTAGGCCCTTTCTCTGTCTCAAAAGTGAAAAATCATGGGTCTAAACAGACCATTTCACCAAAGCCCCCCAAAAAAAAAAAAAATCAATACATTAAATACAATTCTATAAAAATCGAAATGGTTAAAAATAATAAAAAATAAATAAAGGACTCGTATATATGTGCTGTGATCTCTGAAGGGAAGTCAGCATTTAAATCACTGTTCAGAGAACATTTAACAGGCTTGCTTTAAACCCACACTAATGCACTGCAACCATTTGGGCACTTGCAGAGCAGCTCTATTCACTGATCTTTGTTCAATGAGGGTATAATTTAGCAGCAGTCTAACATGTCCCTTTACTTTCCAAATTTTATTTTACTTTTGACCAATGAGATGAACTTTCACTACGAATTGGAGAGGAAGGAGGTGGGATTAAGTGCCACATTCATTTAGAAAGCTGGGATTTAAATGAAAACTCTACATTTTGTGGCTTCCAAAATTAAACCTACCTACATGATTCTTGAGCAATCTGCTACTGATGACAATGACAGTTTTAGGACATCATAAGTATAGGTACACTAGAAAGACTGTCAACTATCATGGGGATCTTGATAGTTCACATCAGCATAGAGGAATTTTTTACTGTTTTACTTTGCAAAGGATTTTTTCCTTAGCATAGTGAATGGGGTGAAGACTTCTATAATCCAACCATGCGCAGGCAAAAATACATTTTTATCATTTTCATTGCACATGATTGTGCATTTTTATCACATTTTCTAAGTTAAAGGAGTTGTAAAGTCAGGAAGGTTTTTTTTTTATCTTAATTCATTCTGTGTATTAAGATAAAAAGCCTTCTGTGTGAAGCCGCCCCCCCAGCACCCCTAATACATACATTTTCCCCCTCTCTGTGCAGCGATGTCCCAGAGTCCCTTGGCCGCCCTGGGACTCTTCCTCCTGATTGGCTGAGATACGGCGGCGGCGGCAGCGCCATTGGCTCCCGCGGCTGTCAATCACAGTCAGTGAGCCAAACGGGAGAGAGGGGCCAGACCGAACGGCAGCTCCATGTCTTGACTCTGGTGCCCCCATAGCAAGCTTCTTGCTGTGGGGGCACTTGATAGGAAGGAGGGGCCAGGAGTAGGAACGAGGGACCCGAGAAGAGGAGGATCCAGGCTGCTCTGTGCAAATTTTTTCATCATTTCAGACTGATATGTATTCTGACACATATTTTTGGTAAAAAAATCCCAATAAGTGTATATTGATTGGTTTGCGCAAAAGTTATCGCATCTACAAACTAGGGGGAAGCTATATACCATGAGCTGTATAAATGAGAACCTTCACAGGTTCAGAAGTCAGTACTTAGTATAGTTTTTTTTTACCATTAAGCAGTCCATCTTTATCATAATAATAACAGCAATGCATACAAACGCTTATGCATTTTGTGTGGTGTTTTTATTCACAACCTAAAAAATAGTGTGCTATAATTAACACTGATTAAGGTCCAGTACCAGTTGCCAGTAATACTGTATTATTATTAAAACACACTCAAAGTGTGGAAAAGTTATATTCTCTGTCAGGTTTTTATTGCTCTTCACTCACTTTGTGGATGGTCACCGATACAGAAAGTGATCAAAATTAGGCAGGCAAAGGCAGTAATAAATCATGTTTTTTTTTTAAGGAAAGTGAGGAAGGGCAAGAACTTTTGTCATGTCTGTATTTCCTCCATCTACTTGGGGTGAGCTTACATTCTGTGTGGTTACCAGAACAAGAGGGGAGTAAAAACTCCCTAAGGCCTCTTTCACACACTCCGTCCGTCGGACGGACTCCGTTTTTCTCAGCGGGGGATCGATCTGCCGATCCCCCGCTGAGCAGAAGGATGACAGCTGTGTCTCCGCGCTGTGTGCGGAGACACAGCTGTCAGTTCCCCATGCATCTCTATGGGGGAAATCGGATGGGAACGGACCGTCGGTCCATTCCCATCCGATCACCATCCGATCCGCTGGACGGATTGATAATAGGGTTTCCATCCGTCCAGATTTGACGGATCGGATGTCAGCGGACATGTCTCCGCTGACATCCGATGCCCCATAGGGATGCGTGGGGGGACAGTCTGCCTGTGTGAAAGAGCCCTTATAGGGACTCCGAAATTAAAAAAAACAACAAAAAAATTGTTATATTCTCTTGTAAGTCACCAGTGCTCCTTTATTCTATTTAGCTTCTTTTTAGCACCAGGTCACACAAGTTGTTCCGTAACCAATGTTATGGGACCATGCAGAAAACCTTCCTAAACACAGACTGTGTAACTGTCTGCCTATTGGAAGAGCATATGCACAGCATTGTATTTTTGAATATGGATTTTTTCCTATGTAGAAACAATAACTCGCACCCTTAAAAAAAAAAAAAAACAATTATTAGTTAGAAGTAATACCAATAAAAATGGCAAACACATTTGCTTTGCATTTTGCTGTTGTTCAGGGTTTCATGTTGGCTCATAATGTTGTTTCTTTCCTCTGGGCTATTGTGTGCACATTTTTATTTTCACAGCAGAAATTAAAGCCATCTCGCGCTGTTAAGTGCACCAGCCATAATATACACCAGGTGTAGTAATTAGCAGCCACATAAAGGCTGCCTATTTGTCTGGTTCTGCTGCTGTTGTTGAATCCCCTTGTGCCTTCACACTATCAGATAGCTGGATTTAATTGAGGCCACATCAGATGAGGCATTACTGACACCTTTAATTGAATGAGCATCCAGGGAGAATTAACTCATAATATTGATTGGCTTTTAGCCACTTGCTCAGAAGGGTGTCTAGATAGCTTATTAGTTGCCTTTATTTACACCTTTGTGCAAAGAGTACAAACAGGATTTCATGGTGCAATATGTTTTTGTAAGTACTCTTAATAACTTTTTAAAATGGGCTGATAATAAAAATGCAAATATCGTTTTTAATAGCTTTTTAGTTTTTTTAAAAAAAGTTTACAAATATTCTGTGTAATTACAGGGCAGAGTAATATTAGGCTTTGATTTAGCCGCATTTTTGAATTGGCTTAATTTTCTATATTTTTAAAATGTCTAAGTTTAAACTGAAATAGTTATTTCAATGTGACTATATAAGGTACAATATATTTTAAAATATGCTTTTTAGGCTATAGTATTTCCATTTTTATGTAAATTAAGTTCCGAAGGTCACTTTTTAAATTGTATTTGTTACATTTCCGAGTTCTAGCATGCATATGTTTCCTATAATTAACCATCTTGTGTTTTCAACAGTTTTCCGATTTCTTGAGTTTGTCATTCTATCTTGCCTGCATGATGATGTGCTCTGTCTTTTCAAGAGGTTCTGAATTTAAACAGTAAATGTCAATAATGAAATTATGAACTAATGACTTAAATGGAGCTACCTGCATTTTATTCCTGGGGAGTATGGGTACTTTGCCCATTATCCTGTACCCAGAGCTGTGCATTCGAGCTAGTTGTCATGGACCACCTTGTCTGCCAGTTCTTCAGGCTTACCTTTCTGCTGGCTGGATGCCAAGTATCTGCTGTATAGTTCAGTTGGCTATGTGACATGCCCCTATGTACTGTGACTTAGGCCCCGAAGACCAGTCTTTTTACCACTCCTCATGTATCCCACAGGTCTGCTCTATGGGGGGAAATCCTTTTAAAACAAAGGCAGAAGTGCCTAATTTTGAAAATGTACTCAATTTGTAAAATTGAAATTTACTATTTATTGTGAGAATCTCTTTTAGCTTATTATAAGCAGGTGCTGGCGTATTTTGTGCTATGCTTATTTTAAAAGTAATATGTCTATTCTGGGATATTTACACAGTGCCTTGTGCACTTTAATTGGCCTTTAACTGAGTTTTTCAGGACTGAATAGGGAAGGAAAAAATATTCAACTTCCTTTGATGTTATAGCATGGTTCTGGTTTGAACTTTTTTGCAGTTGAACTCTGTACAGAGTCTTTGAATTTATCCACAGTACTGAAGTTTTCTTAAACTTCCTCCAACACTTTAATTACACAATGCACTTGGCAGAAATAATTGTCTAATATTCCAGAACTTAGATTCTCTTTGAGGTTAAATGATCGAGCTGGGTTTGCTAATTTAGATGAAGAAATATTTCTGAAAGTTGGTATTTTAGTGTTTTGTTGGTTTGAAGAGCAATGATCCTCTCAATTTGTTTTTTTTTTTTTCCATAAAAGTTTTATTAAATCATTTTTTAACTGCATGTGCAGACAAAAGACGGGTATCATAGCCGGGCATCGGGCAGCAGAGGGGAAGGGCGGGCAAGGATGCTGTGTATGTGAGGACACAGCACCTCTCCTTTCAAAACCCAGGAGTGCCATAAAACTGTCAGATCTAAATTAGAGATAAGTCTACGAGATGCTATGCACCTTGTTGGCCTTAACTCATAGTATGCCTGCATGTTTATGAACCCCTTGGCACCAGCTCCTGCCGCCCCCTTTAATGGCTTTAAAATGCGGGGGGGTGGGGCTTTTGTCCATATGATTGGCTGTCATGGGGGTCACATGATCGGAAAACATGAGGTCACATAATCGTTAGCCGCTGGTCAGCTGTGGCACAACTGTATTGGCACCAAGGCCCGGCTGCTGAGAGGCCACATATTTGCATGCCCTCGTCGCCAACTGGTTAAAGTTGGTGTCAAAGAGTTCAGCGTTAATGTTAATTTCAGCTTTGGTGCAGTTACACTTAGTGTAGTGCCTAGCCCCTCCCACCCTGCCAGTCTTAAGGCTCCTTCACATCTGTGTGAGCACTAACACGCGGCAATGCACATTATACCTGGTACATGCTTCTATTTTCAATGGCACCCTAACACACAAAAGCAATGCACCATACATTGCAATTTGCTTAATTTGGAAAAACCATGCATGTTTTCTCTAACGTTCATTGACAGACGCAGCTCCATCTAATTCTTGACTGCCCCCTACAGGAGTAGAACACTAGGCAGGAAAAGGCTTTACCATGCCTATGGGGCTGTCCCTGCAGGCATACACCCACACACTCTGCTATAGGCTTCAGTTTGTTTCTGCCTAGTTTAGGAGTAGGACCTATTTCCCTGCTGGGACTTAGCTGTTTTTTTTTTGGGAACCGTTTTTTAAGACTTTACTCATAATTTTGTTCCTGAGAGACCTACAAGCAACAGCCGGCTGGGTTTCGGACTGGATATGCTAGATACTTAAGGTCTCCCAGCCCAGCCAGCGCCCATGCGCAGGTTATAGTCCAGCACTAGACCTCGCCACCGCAGAGCCCCGATGGACGCGAGCTGGCCTGTGAGTAAAATACCTCGCCAGGACGCATACGACCTGGGTGGCCCCGAGTCGCAGCGTACCCCCTGGCCGTCAGAACCCCCACCCCAGGTGGAGAGCTATTCTGTTTAAAGTGGTGCCCACCTCATGCCGTTGGTATGGTGAGTAAGTGTCCCCCCATTTCTCTCGGGGTGGACGTGGGCCCCTCCCTGGGAAAGTCGGACCCTCGGGTATTCCTTTGTTTCTCCTGGCCTCTCTGTGATACCAGGCCCCCTCTTAGGCTCCCCCCCCCACAAGCAGGTTCCTACCTCAGGGGGGCGGATGTTTTGCAGCCATTGTGGCAGTTCTGCGGGGGGGGGGGTTTATCCTGGTAGAGGGGGCCCCTTCTGGGGACCCGCCGATGCCACTGTCTAATCACCCCCCTGGGGGGGTCCTGGAGACCGCATGGCGTGCCGTTGGGGGCCTCCATTTGCTGTAGTTTCGCTCTGCATCAATGTAAACCTTTTCCCATTGAAATGCATGGGCGACTATGTTTTGGTAATTCCCCCATAAGAATGCATGGGGCGGCTATTTGGAGTCCACGATCACTGGACAGCAGAGAGAAGCTAGGGTGACTCTAGCACATGACCCAGGTATTTCCTGTTCCTGTGTCAGATCGTTTTTCTCCCTGCACAGAGCGTTTGCAGGTGGTATGTTACTGGGGTCCCTATAGGTATTTCTCATTCAACCTGCTGCAGGCTGTGCTAGGGCTGAGAATTGTGGTGCCGCTGGTGCAGCGGTGTGGATTGCGTTTTTTGCAGTTTTTTCTTAAAGTGAGACTTTTTTTGGATTAAGTAAATATGGAGACCCAGAACCAAATCTCACCCACAGACCCCCCTCAGTGCGGTTGCAGGACCCTCTGGGGCGCAGCATTACAGCAGTTTTGGAAAACCTGGTGTCAAAAGTGGATTTCGTTTTAAAAAATGCCACTAGTAGAAAGCGCCCTATGCCTTCCCCTGCCTCTTTAGTATCCTTAGATTCTGAGGTAGATATGGCCATTGCATACGCATGCCACCCTGGTGGTCTTCGCATTCTGATGGCAAGGAGGATGTACCCTTGTCAGCAGCCGCACGGGAAAGCGAGCTGGTGGAGGCACTTATAGTGTCAGTGCGGGAAACCTTAAAAAAGGCAGATGATTCTACAGCGTCAAGGAGGCAGATGTATTTTAGCTCCCAGTGGGACGGGAGACCAGGGCAAACCACGGAAGGTGATGGGAGGGGGGGGGACGTCCCTTTCCGCTCCTTGTAATGACAGCCGAGCGGCTTCTTAGCCGCATTTGTTGTTATTACAAGACAGCCAACCGTCGGCTATGGACGCCGGTATCGGGGTGATGCCTCTAGCTGCAGGCATCACCCCGGTACAAGCACTTTCCGAAATATCGGTAACCACAGGGGCCGATTCCGATATATCAAGGAAAGTGCATATCGCCCCCCTGATATATATCGGCTTTGCCGTTAATCAGTCGATCCCTAGTTTTATTCAAACCTGTTCACTGTGCCCAGGAAGGGTGGCGAAGTGCGTCCAATGCTAGATCTCAAAGTTATGAACTGCTTTGCGCAGGTACAGAAGTTTTGAGTGGAGTCTATTCGCACGCTGGTGGCGTCCCTACATCAGGGAGACCTGTTGGCCTTTTATCAATATCCAGGACACATATCTACACATCCCTATCTACACTGGACACCAGCATTTCTTCGCTTCGCTGTGGCTGAGGAGCACTTTCAATTTGTGGCGTTACCCTTTGGTCCCGCCTCTGCTCCCAGGGTCTTCACAAAAGTGTTGGCTCCAATATTGGCACTTCTACGTCAGAGGGGGATTGCGGTCCTGTGGTACCTAGACGATCTCCTGTTAAGAGCAGATTCTCATTCAGCTCCTTTAGGGGTTTTAACAGATTCTCATTCAGCTCTGTTAGGGGATTTGGCAATCACTGTAAGGACTTTGCAAGAGTTTGGGAGGACCATCAATTTTGCAAAATTAGCCCTGGTACCATCCTCAAGATTGGTCTACCTGGGTTTGACTCTGGATTCCGCTTCAGCAAAGGTTATTCTTCTCCTGGACAAGTTGCAGAAGTTGCAAGGGGTAATTTGTTGTCCAGCAATCTGTCCTCTCTGCCGACTTGCATAAGAGTCCTAGGTCTGATGGTGTCGACCTGCGAGGCGGTCCCATTTGCTCAGTTCCACACCAGGTCATTACAGAGGGAAATTCTGGTCAAATGGAACAAGATCCAAAGTCGTTGGATTCTATGATTCGGTTGAGTCACAACACAAAGACTGCTCTTCTGTGGTGGCTTTGCTCATTGGCATTGTACCAGGGCAAGTCTTTCCTTCCATTGTATTGGACCGTAGTCACCACAGACACCAACCTGTCCGGCTGGGGAGGAGTGCTGGGGAAGCTGTGTGCCCAGAGGTCTTGGACAGTGGAAGAGTCCAGCCTATCGATCAATGTTCTGGAACTCAGGGCAATAAAGCTTTGCCTTTGTCACTGGACAAATCATCTACAAGGTTGTCCAGTCCGAGTTAAGTCGGACAATGCCACGGCCGTGGCTTACATCAATCATCAAGGGGGCACCAAGAGTGTCATATAGGCCCGGGAGGTGGCCTAGATCTTGAAGTGGGCAGAGAATTTTGTTCCAGCTCTCTCCGCGGTACATATCCCAGGTGTGGAAAACTGTCAGGCGAACTACCTGAGCCATCAGATGTTGGATCAGGGGGAATGGTCTCTACATCTGGAGGTGTTCCATCTCCTGTGTGCTCAATGGAGAGGACACCCAATGTCGACCTGTTGGCCTCTCGGCTCAACAAGAAGGTTCATAGGTTTGTACCCAGGTCACGGGATCCCCTAGCCGATGCCTAGGATGCACTGGTGGCTTCTTGGGTCGTTATCGGCTGATCTATGTGTTAAAACTGCTGAAACTCCTGCCGAGTCTCCTGCGCAGAATAGAGGTGGAGGGGATTCCAGTCATTTTGGTTGCTCCAGACTGTCCTCGGTCTTGGTATGCAGATCTGGTTAGTTAGGTCTCCGATGCTCCTTGGAGACTTCCTCTTAGGGAAGATCTGCTGTCTCAAGGGCCGATCTTCCATCCTACTTTACAGTCGCTGGCTTTAATGGCATAGCTGTATAAGGATAGGGTGCTTTCTGATTTAATGATTCCTACACTGTTGAAGGCCAGGAAATCTCTTTTCAGGTATATCTATCATTGTACGTGGAAATCGTACTTTTCATAATGTGAATCCGTGAAGGTGCATCCTCGCCTTTTTTCGGTGGCTAGGATCTTGGCTTTCCTTGAAAGAGGTGTCGAACAGAAGTTGGCCTTGGCTACTATTAAAGGCCAAGTGTTGGCCTTGGCTGTGTTTTTCAAACGTCCTTTAGCCTTGCATGCGTTGATTCACACTTTTATCCAAGGGGTCCATCATGTGGCCCCTCCGAGGTGACCCCCGTTACCTCCGTGAGATCTGAATTTGGTATGGTCTCTTATTCAAAAAAACCTCTTTTTGAGAACATTAGGGAGATTCCTCTGCTTACCTTGTCTCAGAAGGTTGCCTTTTTTTGGTGGCTATTTCTGCAATTCGCCTTATTTGGTGGTCCACAGAGATAAAGTGGTATGTCGACTTAGTCAGTCATTTCTTCCTAAGGTGGTTTCTGATTTCCATGTACATGAAGACATTGTGCTGCCTTCTTTATGTCCTAAGCCTAAGCATTCTAAGGAAATTACTTTGCATTCTTTGGATGTGGTTCGGGCAATTCGTGTTTACCTGGCAGCTACTGAAGCTTTCAGGAAATCAGATTCTCTTTTTGTCCTTACGGAAGGATCTAGAAAAGGATTGGCTGCGTCTGCTGTGACCATTTCTAGGTGGATCAGGCAGATGGTGGTTCAGGCTTATTTGCTGAAGGGTAAGGTTCCACCTTTCCCTGTAAAGGCGCATTCTACTAGGGCGCTCACTGCTTCTTGGGCTTTTTGCCATCAGGTGTCAGTGATACAAGTTTTCAAGGTGGCAACTTGGTCGTCTGTGCACACAATCACAAAATTTTATAAAGTAGATGTGTTGGCATCCTCAGATGCTTCTTCTCTCCGCAAGGTTTTGCAGGCTGCTTTTTGAAAGGGACTTAGTCTCTTTGAGGGTGTTTGTCTAGGTGAGCTCCTGTTGTTCCTGGTTGAGCTTTATATTCTCTGGTTGGCTAAAGTTTTAGCCTTGTTGGGAATTCCGTTCTTTTTCTGCATTGTTTTCCCACCCCTCATGCAAATACTGCTTTGGGACGTCTCAATGGTCAAGAATTAGATGGAGCTGCGTCTGTCAATGAACGATAGGGAAAACTGGATTTTTTTCTTACTGTAAAATCCTTTTTTTTGAAGTTCATTGACAGACGCAGTATCCGCCCCTCTATCTTGAGAGGGTTGGGGTTTTTCCTCTAAACACTACTTGCATTGAAACTGAAGCCTGTAGCAGAGTGTGTGGGTGTATGCCTGCAGGGACGGCCCCATAGGCGTGGTAAAGCTTTTTCCTGCCTAGTGTTCTACTTCTGTAGGGGGCAGCATAACCCAATAGTGAAGAATTAGATGGAGCTGCATCTGTCAATGAACTTCAGAGAAAAGGATTTTACGGTAAGACAAAAATCCATTTTTTTAGCCATTCTGGTGCACTGGCAGCCCATTAAAATACTGCATGCACCTTTAAGAAGAACTGTGGGATAAGCAAATATGGTCCAAATGCCAGAGGCATGTGCATTCTTCCTTGGCTTGCTTTGTGTATTTATTCTAGATCTGTGCAATAATCTAGGGTGACTGATCTTCTCTCCGCCCCCTCCAGTAGTATTCTGCAAACAGCCTGTAGTTGGTGGGCCTACTGGGCCCCTCCCACAGCCCTATATTCTGCACATGTCTATGTACAGCAAAGTGATGATGCCACTGCTCTTTTTTTTACAAGAGAATATCTTGTATTGCAAAGGCATTTGGTGCACACAAATTGGATTTATATCCTTTGTGGCTACTGTGAAATTGGATTTATATCCTTTGTGGCTACTGTGAAATATATTTAAATGAAAGTTTCTGTGCCGGTTGTTTTGCTTTATCACAATACAACAGATTGGAAGGACATGCACTCTTATCCAATCTTATTGAGAGTTGTACTCCCGGGGGGGGGGGGGGGGTGTTGGCCAGGCTCTAGAAGCAGGTGTGACTGCATTGATGGGGCAGTGGCACTTTAAAGAACAGTTTTAGCATTCTTTGCACTTCAATGACCACATATTATAATCCAATTACATTTTGGATACATGTTAGAAGTCTTTCGTAGTTCTGTGGCCACTTCATAGCACGTCATAGCTGAATGGCCTTGAACAGGGTAAAATGGACCTCCCTAATGTAATGCAAGCACTTGGTGTAAGCTGTCTCTTCAGCATTAATTAGTAGAGGAGGTGAGAATGGACACATGATTTAAAGGATGTCTGATACTGAGCTGATAATTGGCCACGCAGAAAGGAAGCAAAAGTGTTGATTGGCTATGTTTAGGGATTTCAGAGACCTCCACATATAAATTAAATACTACTTTTTAATTTCACTGGAATTGCTCTTTAGCCACTTATTAGATGCCAGCTATCAGATTATTACGAAGTATTAATGCCACTGATAAATTTCTTTGAAGCACAGACTACATCAAAATACTACATAAAATAATAAATTTGAACAGATTCATATAAATATTACAACAAAATTATTTACTTTCTATAACCTATTCTAAGTGGAAAGTACTATGTAATCTTCAAAACCCAGCTGAAAGATTTATTCCTACTGGACTTGCTTCTCTTATACGTTTGCTTTGCATTTCCTGCTGCTGTTGGCTTCTCTATTATAACCATGTCTTCCTTTTCTTGTCCTGTTCTCCTTCCCTTTGTTCTTTGATTTGTCTTTCTTTGTACACTTTGTTCCCTTCTTCCACATGTGTTTGGGGTCTTGTTGTGCCCACTCAACAGTATCTCCTCCTGCAGACTCCACTGATGTTTACAGACCAAGCTCAGCATGATGTCATTATGGTTCTGAAGTTTCCCTCCAACTCGCCGGTTACTCACATTGCCGCAAATACTCAGCCTGGATTGGCCAGTCCTGCAGTCATAACTGTCACAGCCAACAGGCTGTTTGCTGTAAACAAGTGGCATAGTCTTCCTGGTAAGTTCTAAAACTCTGTTGTTCAACTGAAATACCAGCTCATAATTGTGCATGTACCAGGGTTGAACTCGTCTTTTAGATGATATTAGTATAGGTAATGTATGTGTGGTGGAGAGGAGCAGTCAACAGGATAAGCTTCAACTTGAAATACACTGCTCAAAAAAATGAAAGGAACACTTTGAAAACACATCCGATCTCAATGGGGAAAAATATCATTCTCTGGATATCTATACTGATCAGGACTGGGTAATGTGTTAGGAAGGAAAGGATATAGTGCAAAAGTATACCTGCGCTGCTGTCAAATCAAATGCATAAATAAATCCCAATAAATATGGTGTATAAATAATCTGTGTAAAGTGCTAGTGCTCAACTTCAAACATACATTACTATATCATAGATCCCAAACAAAATATTAAAAATACAATAAATATATATTTCATCATGTGTAAATAAATATCAAATAAAGTCTTTCAATAAAAAACGTGCTTAAATAGTGACAGTCTTAGTGCAAAACATATGTCCAAAGTGCTGCGTGCTGGTAAAACAAGTGCTGGTGCTTTCTCTTACACGAGTAGGTGCTCCCCTCCTGGACCCCTACTCACCAGAAGCCAAATAATACACCGCTTTCAGAATATCCTTAGATAGAACGAGCCTTAATGGATCATCAACTTTTTAATATTTTGTTTGGGATCTATGATATAGTAATGTATGTTTGAAGTTGAGCACTAGCACTTTACACAGATTATTTATGCACCATATTTATTGGGATTTATTTATGCATTTGATTTGACAGCAGCGCAGGTATACTTTTGCACTATACACTTTATAAAGGCACACCACCTTTTATACCAGCAGCAGCCCACTATACAGTGGTATTAGAAAAAATAATAATCCTCAGCGCTAGCCTACAATCTGTAGGAAGGAAAGGATGCCACATCGTTTGATGAAAATGATCAACCTACAGAGGAGGGCTGAATTCATAGACACCCCAAAAATCAAAGTGAAAAAATGATGCAGCAGGTTAGTCCATTTTGCTGAAAGTTCATTGCAGCAACTCAAAATGGTTTGTATAGCCCCCATGTGCTTGTATGCATGCCCTTACAACATCGGTGCTTGCTCCTTTTGAGATGACGGATGGTGTCCTGGGGTATTTCCACCCAGATCTAGACTAGGACATCACTAAGCTCCTGAACAGATTGAGGTGCAACCTGATGGCATCAGGTGGACCAAAACATAATGTCCCAGAGGTGTTCTATTGGATTTAGGTCAGGCGAGCGTGGGGCCATTCAATGGTATCGGTTCCTTCATCCTCCAGGGACTGGCTGCATACTCTCGCCACATGAGGCAGGGCATTGTCTTGCACTAGGAGGAATTCAGGATCCTCTGCACCAGCGTAGGGTCTGACAATAGATCCAAAGATTTCATCCCAATACCTAATGGAAGTCAGGGTGCCATTTTCTAGCCTGTAGAAGAGGTCTGTGTGTCCCTCCATGGATATGCCTCTCCAGGCCATCACAGACCCACCACCAAACCAGTCATGCTGAACAATGGTACAGGCAGCATAACCTTCTCCATGGCTTTTCCAGACCCTTTCACATCTGTCACATGTGCTCAGGGTGATCCTACTCTCATCTGTGAAAAACACAGGGTGCCAGTAGTGGACCTGACAAATCTAGTGTTCAGTGGCAAATGCCAATCGAGCTCCACAGTGCTGGGCAGTGAGCACAGGGCCCACTGGAGGACGATGGGCCCTCGGGCCACCCTCATGAGGTTTGTTTTGGATTGTTTGGTCAGCGACATTCACACCAGTGGCATGCTGGAGGTCATTTGGTTTGGCTGTGGCAGTGCTGGTCCTGTTCCTCCTTGCACAAAATGGGAGATAGTGGTCCTGCTGATGGGTTGAGAATCTTCTACGGCCCTGTCTAGCTCTCCTAGAGTAATTGCCTGTCTCTTGGAATCTCCACCATGCTCTTCAGACGTGTGCCATCCTGGAGGAGTTGAAATGCCTGTGCAACCTCTATAGGGTCCAGGTATAACCTTATGCTACCAGTAGTGACACTGACACTAGCTAAATGCAAAACTAGTGAAAAACAGTCAAAAAAAGATGAGTAGGAAAAGGAATTCCAGTGGCCTCCTGTAAAACTATTCTGTTTTGGAGATTGTTTCATTGTTGCCCATCTTATGCCCCCGTTGTTAAATTCATTAACCCCAAAGCAGCTGAAACAGATTACCAACCCCCTCTGCTACTTAACTGACCAGATCAATATCCCAGGAGTTTAATTGACTTGATGCTATACTCTGATTAAAAAGTGTTTCTTTAATTTTGTTGAGCAGTGCATAAAGCAGACACTTTTTTGACAGTTTATTGTCTTTAAAAATTTAAGGTGCACCTTTTATGCTTAAACAGTAAAGTGTTTCAGAGAACATAGAGGTATGTAGGGCACTTCTGTATGAATAGGACCTCTGGGTGTCCTGGTTCTTTGGGCCACCATCCAAGGGGACTGAGAATAGCAGGGGAATGCCCAGAGGGCACTTGAGCAGCACTTCAAAGAAAAGAAGCAGACTCTGGAGAAAAATAAACAAAAAGGAAGTGCAGCAACACCAGTAATTATTGGTAAAATTGTGGTTAGAAATTGAGAGCGCAACACAGTGCAGTAACCCTCAGCAGCCAGTTACTTTCCAGGGTACTCTGGTCAGTTCATGTGATTGTCTGCCATAGTTTTCTGGGCTTTTTGCTACAGTTTGCATCTTAAATGAATCTGCTGGCCTCAAATTTTGTCGCTTTTTGAATGCAGCATTTTCTGGAACTGGTCAGAACAGACATTTGCAAGTTAAAATAAAACTGATATCATGCTTCCAGAAGCGCTCCTCTGTAATTAGCTGTTTGGCAGGACTTTGGAGCATAGCTCTAGAAATAATATGAGCTGCACGAAGTCAGTGGCCACAATTGCCACTCAGAGCAGATGGCTGTCCATTCAAAACCAGGCATCTTTGTGCTGTCTCATTTTACACAGTCGCATGTAAAGCTGCTGCCAGTCAAGCATCTGCCTCAGCGTCTGGTAAAACAAAATAAAGATACTGTGCATGTGCCTGGTTGAGGAAGCCTTTCCACCTATAAATGTAGAGAATTCTAGCCTAGTGATTAATACTGATAAAATGCAGCTGTATGAATGCTATTCGAAAACGTATGTATTTTGGCAACTTTAAATCTCAACTTCTCTTCTTCAAAATTTGATTACCGTATATAAAAGAAGGCATTGAGCTAATCAAATGTATTGATTTAGTGCCCATCACAGTCCATTTTCCATGCACAGACTCTGGATGTTTCCGTTGTATGCAGTGTGAAGTGTTACATTTTTGCTTATTAGGAAAATTATAGTCCTAGTCATCCATAATTATCTCTTCTCTGCAAAAGGGAAAATGTGTATGCTTTTCCCTCAATGGATACATTAAACTGCATAGTATTTTGGAAACATAAAAAATGATTGCATATTAACAGCTGTTCATTTTAGTGTCCACTCTTACTCATATCAGATTTAATGGGTAGAGTTGCACCCTAAACAATCAAGTCTTTAAAATGAGAGCATCCTCTAAATTGCAATATATGTGTTTATTTTGTTGATTTTCTATTTTGTCTGCCTCAAAGTGTTACCTTACTTTCTATGTTTATCTTTTGCACATTTTATAAAGTATTTTTATATAAAATCTATAGAATGTGCTTGTGTTCTAATCTAATCTTCACTCTTTCCAGCCCATCAAGGTGCTGTTCAGGACCAGCCGTACCAGTTGCCAGTGGAGATCGATCCTCTCATAGGTCTGTCACTTCCTCCTCTCTATGCGATTCATTAAGCTCTGTATGGTAGCCCTGAAGTGTAGATTACTGTTGTTTTTCACTTGCCAGTTGCCTGGAATGGAATTCTCCTGATAAACCATTTGCATGCAAATTGGAATGCAATGAGCTGTGGCTATGCTGGTATTTCATCAACTCCCCCTCGTTGGCTTGCCTAATTTGAACAGGCCTAGGACGTGTGTCACCGAAAATTAATATGGATGCCGTAATAATGTGTGATTGAGAATGGCGCATGAAACACTGTCAGGATAATATTGGATCTTTTCATCACTCAGACTTGTTGATGAGCAGGAGCGAGGCCCTGTTATGATGAATTGGCGTTCAGTAATGTGCTGGAGCTGCATTTTTTTCCTCCTAGGGAAATTTTCATAATAACAGCTAGGTTCTTCACTGAGCAGAAATAAAACATGGGGCTTTATCATTAACATCCGGCCTTTTGTTCACAAACATAGGTTACTTGCATCTGTAGTAGACTGCAGCTATCAACAAATGAATCCTACAGATATTGTCTGTAAAAAATAAAATTGCATTTGTATATATTATACAAGGAATATGCAAAAAAAAAAAAAGGCTTTTCATATATATATCCTATACAATCTATCAGAAATATATTGTACAAGAACTATGCAAAAATGAGACGTGTATATGGAAAGTGAGATTTAACCCTTTCCCACGTACAAAGCTTACATAAAAATCATCCTATTTTATAAAAAATAGTTATAGTTCTAAAACCTGTAAAGCAAGGGTGACATTGGTCACTAGGTGATTTATAGTCTTCCATTAAAAAAAAATATTTCTCTGTTATAAACAATATTACACACAAAGGTTAAAATCACAAATAATTCAGAGCCCTCTGTGCAGTATTGTGGTGGTGGTGGTGGTGGTGGAGGGGGGGGTATTTTGGCCATAGGCTTCATGCCCTGTGCTGGTGAATTGAGATTGCACCTTCATTGTAAAGGGCTTACTTTTATTACCATTTTTTGCGGACAGGCTGACAGTGCAGGAACAAGACGAGTATGCCGAGGACAATGCTACTAAGTGTAAGGGACTAGCTTAGGGGTTAGGTTAGTTTATTTTAATTATTGGAAATAAGGTTACATAGGGGGAAATGTTAGCGGTCAGATTTTTTGCCTTAAACCCCCCCTATCAACATGCTGATAACATAAAACCTTTTCATTTTCATTACATACTTTTTACATTGTTTAGACTCCGGTATGTCATTACTGGGCCTCTGTGAATCTCTATGCACTGCAGGCAGATTGCAACAGGGCAGGGACCAGCAGAAAGCTACAATATATTACATTTTTGTTTTTGGGTTTAGTTGTGTTTTAAATGCTAAATGTGGAAATGTTTAAGTGGAACTGAAACAAACAGCTAAATATGTAGCATAGATAGATATTTTTCATGTTGGCCTCCTTACTGGTTGAGCATCACTGTTTCCTGGGTCAGATGTACTGCTTCCTAGGTCAGCACTCACTGGACAGAGATGATGATGATGCTAATTTACTGTCCAATAAGAAGGCTGAAAGAGAAAAGGTGCCAACCAGCTGGTTTGTTCTACCAGGAAGATAAGTTGCCTAAAGCAGAACTAACTGAGCACCACAAACTGGAAATGCTATTTTTTTTTTAATATTCAAAGAAAAATCACTCATCCACCCATGTGGCAATGTTTTATTTTGTGTGAGAAATGCATATAGCCGGCGGGAACAGGTTAATTAGAAGCTACAAAAAAGGTAAATTAGTCAAGAGGGAAATCATGCTTTGCCACTTCTATTTCCCAATATAATATCATTACCACATCATCCATTCCTGTTCGAATCGCATGTGATTCTTATTCTTTGCAGTGCGATTTGAGCCCATTCATACAAAATTCATGGGTTCAAATCACAACGCAAAGGTATCTGTACTCGCCAGTAACAAAAGGGGATCGGTGCAACCCTAGTAATATAAAAAAAGTAGTTTTCTGGCTATGGCTAAAAAGCAAAAATCACAAAAAAATTTACCTATAGTAGTGCCCTTATTCATTAAAATAGTTACAGCAGCAAAATAAAGTTCCCTTAGCAACTAATGAAAACCCATCTAATACTGATCTAACTAAATGGAGTGAATTCTGGTTGCTAGGGGTTTCTGTACTTCTTTCACTGTATACTGAATAAGACATTTTTGTGTAAATACCCTTTATTATTGTATTATATTAACATTAAATATATGAAAAATACAGATTAAAAAAAAAACCCACCTATAAACCATATGAGATGGTTATTCAAAAAATTGAAATATTTTCTCCATTGTTAATTAAATTTGTCTAGAATGCATTGGGGTTTTTGTGAGCCTGTAAAGCATTGTCTCATTTGTGTCTGTCATGGCTGGCTCTTCCCCAGTGTGAGGAGTCTGGATGATGAGCAGTGAGATATGGTTTTATCCTCTTCAGAAGTGGAGAGCAGTCTTCCTGTGACTTATAGTGTGTTCTGTGACCGATGTTTACTGGCTGGAAATGGATGAGCCACAGTTCATTATCATTCACTGTGCAAGGCTTCCCTATCACTGAGTCCCCTGATAATATTAAAGCAAGAGCAGGAAAGCTCTGCTTTCTAGCGAAGAATAAAATATACATACTTTTTTCATGTGCAGTACTTCCAGAGACTGTACGGACGGTAGAGGATTTATATTTGTGCATAATCATGAAGCTTTACTTTATATTCAGTTACAATTCAAACTATGTAACGCATGTTTCAAAGAAAGGTTTTAATTGGTGTATGACAGATATATTCTGCTATAGCATTTTACAAGCAGCATAATTCTCAATTTTTTTTCAGTAAAACTTAATTTTATACTACTGTCTTCACTACACTACTGTACATGTAGTCATTTTTCTATAAAGCTTTGTTTTAGCCCAAAGCATTAAAATAATAATCTGTGCAGCTATCGCACACTTGTCAGTGCAAAGCCCTACATTGGGCTCCTATACACGGGCCGAATATCTAGTGGTATAGGCCAGTTTAATAGAAACTGGACGACTTTCGGCCGGTGTGTACTGCAGCCATTCTGACAGAAGCCAACTGAAAGGGTTTGCCAATCTGCATCTGATCAACGCGCTCAGCCAATGGCTGAGAGCACTGACAGGTGTGGTCTGGCGAGGGGCAGTCCCTCTGTCAGAACACAATAGCTCAGCTCATTGGTTTGTTGGCATAGAATCTCCTCCCAAGCTCTTCCGTTTTTTTTTTTTTTTTTCAGCCCGCTGAGTTGAACAAAAAAAAAACTTATGGTGTGTACGAGGCTTTTAGTTGTTGCTTGCACAGTGTATTTCCTATTCACTGGAATGAGAACAATCTTTTAGAATATCTATCACACAAGATAGCAAATAAGTGCTGGTTGTATAAGGCACTGAATCATGGTTGAGAAAGTTTCTGCATATACACTATATGGCCAGAAGTTTTTGCAGACTCCTGACTGTCACACCTATATGAGCTTGTTGGACATCCATACACCATAGACATCGATATGGGATTGCCCCTCTTTGTGGAATATATGCCCATTTAGCCAAAGGAGTATTTGTGGGGTCAGGTACTGATGCTGGACAAGGAGATATTGCTTGCTTGTGATTTCAGTTTATCCATAAGGTATTAGTAGGGTTGAGGTCAGGACTTTGTGCATGCTCATTAACAGGTATAATTTATTGAGATTAGAAATAATACAACATACTAAAGTGGCATGCCTAATTACACAAAAGTAAATTGCGTCACTTAGCAGTGACCAGACCAAATTTCCAGAGTCACATAAACTAAAGGCTGATGTACAACATATAGCTTAGCACACATGACAAAAGCACCATTCGGTAAATATTTTTAGCAGTTGAATCTATACAAAGGGCACATAACATACACGTTCAATACACATGATCAATTGGTCCCAGTATAGTTGTGAGAACAACAAGGAGAAAAAAAAGGGGGAGCAGAAGGGGGGAAAGAGGCCGTAAGAGAAGTAGGAAGGGGAGGGAAAGAAACACCACTTGACAAGGAGTCTGTGAGAAACGGACCCCCCCCCCAGAATCTAGAGAATATCATGCGCTGCACAAACTGTCGGCGCTATATAAATCCTGTATAATAATAATAAGAAGAAGAAGAATAATAATATCATGTAGGTTCATCCATAGTTTCAATATATTACACTGGAGGATCCATCGCCTTAACCACTTTACCACCGGAGGATTTTCCTGCTAAAAGACCAGGGGTTTTTTTGCGATTTTTTACTGCGTGACTTTAACGGACAATTGCGCGGTCGTGCGATGCTGTACTTAAACGAATTTCACGTCCTTTTTTTCCCACAAACAGAGCTTTCTTTTGGTGGTATTTGATCACCTGTGCGATTTTTTGATCACGCGCTATAAACAAAAAAAGAGCGTAATTTTTGCAAAAATAACAATATTTTTCACTTTTTTTTATATGAAATTCCCCCCAAAAAAAATGTAAAAATCAAAATTTTTTAACATTTTCGGCCAATTTGTTTTACGCTACCTATGTTTGGTAAAAAAAATCTCAAAAAGCGTATTTTGATTGGTTTGCGCAAAAGTTATCGCGTTTACTAACAAAGGGAAAGATTTTTGTCATTTTTGGTGTTTTTTTTTTTAACGAGTAATGGCGGCGATCTGCGATTTTTTTTTTTGCGGTACTGCAACATTGCGGCGGACAGATCGGACCCTTGACTGACATTTTTGACACTTTTGGGGGTACCAGTGACATTACTGCAGTAATCAGTGCTATATATATGCACTGTTACTGCAAAAATGACACTGGCAGGGAAGGGGTTAACTGTATTGGACAGGGAGGGGTTAAGTGTGTCCTAGGGGCGTGCTTCTAACTGTAGTGGGACATTCCTATTGGTGTAAAAAAAAAGATCAACGGTTCTACATAGTAGAACCGTCTGATCTTCATTTTTACACAGGGAGAACTGACAGGCGGCTTGTTTACATAAGCCGCTCTGTCTTTCTCCCGCTGTACCGGCGATCGTAGTGTGACCGGCGGACATCGGGTCCGCCAGTCACACTCCCGCACTCCTCCGTGAACGAGCCGAGGCGGGCGCGCGCCCGCCCGCTATTGGCTCTAGAAGGAGTGACAGGCGAGCGACGTAGACCTACGTCACTCTGCCTGGCCGGGGCCGACTGCCGCAGTAAATATACTGTGCGCAGTCGGCAAGTGGTTAAATTTTGCCTCTTATAGGTTTGTGTTGTACATGCCATTTAAAGAGGAGCACTTACCTGTCCAGGAATCCAGCAGTGTACTTGTCTGAGCGTTTTTTAAATTGGCTATCTGGTGCTGGCGCCCCCATCTTGCCTACACTTTGTGAATGGCCAGCTGAGGGGGAAGGTGAGGGGCCAAACTTCCGGCTCAGTTCGCCGCTGCAAACAGCCTGAAGTGGAGCAGGTACCTGTAAAAACCAGGTACCTGCCCCCCCCCCCCCAAAAGGTGCCAAATGAGGCAGTGGAGGGGGGAAGGAGACAGACAAGTGGAGCTTCCCCTTTTGGGTGGGGCTCCGCTTTGCGTTCCTTCACACCAAACTCATCACACAGGGAAATTTACGCAGACTGGAGCAGCCTGGATCTGGAGCATCTGTGCGACCAGTCAGTTGCTAGCTTTTGGTTTTAAAGCTTGAGCAGGCCATAGATGACTTGAAAACTGAATTAACATATTTGTCATTTGTCAGGTCTTTTGTTTTTCGCACCATTCGTGTACCAGGGGCAAAACATTATTCAAAACCAAAAATGGCGCATACGATTGTGCAGTTTATTATTTCTAAATAAAATCCAGCATGTTGGATCAGACACTTTCGATTGTGGCACAAAAATAAACAGAATGTTCCATTTTCGACTCGTCTATGACTGGCCTTAAGGTAGAAGCTCATTGGTTCCTATGCACAGCTGCTCCAGTTTCCACTTCCTCCCCCCAATGTTTTTATGGACCTGGCTTTGTACACAGGAGCACAGTCATGTTAGAGCAGAAAATGGCCTTCCCCAAACCTTTGCCACCAGGTTGGAGGTGGGCAATTCTCCAAAATGGCTTTGTATGTTGTAGCATTTACTGGTGGAAGGCATTATAGTCAGCGGGCCCTACATTTTTGTCAATATAATGTGCATTATAGCAATTTTTTTTTTGTTTTTTTTTTTTTAGTTATCCCAAAACTCAGAGGTTTATATTCTATGCTGGAAGTGGAGATCTCATTTAATCAATTACAAAAAACATTTTAGAATATAACTGATATAGTTCAAATGCGGATTCTCGAAAGATGTTCTATTTTCTCATGGAAAAAATGAACAGCCAGTTATTGTGAGAAGATGGAAATTATGGAATTTGCTGGTCAATCTGACACTGTTTAGGGAAAGGCGGAGATGGTGAATAAAGAACAGGGACAAGCCAATGTCACGAAGAAGCCCTTTTTATGTTAAGCTAGGCAAGAAGTAAATTAGCGCAGATGGCTCTGGAAAATAACAAACTTGATGGCACCCACAGAGAAGAGAAGCATTTAGTTACTAAAGAATTTTGTGTTGAACAAGATGGAATGAAGGAGTACTGATGCTGTAGCTCTTCTCATTTTTCTGGAGCATAAACATATCATTTTCCTTCATGTAACTCATGACTTCAACATAGTCTCCCTTTCATCTCTTATAAAACGTATTAACCTTGAGATGGGGAGTATCAGACATGTTTGTACATATGTATCCCCACTGCTACTTGATAACTAACATGTGATGAAATACAGACAGTCGGGTCCAGCTCACCAACATAACTGCATTCTTCTTATACTGTACAGATTTCATAATGACAGACCTACTGTGCTGTCTTTTTTTATGTTTGTATGTGTATATACACACACACACACACACACACACACACACACACACACACACACACACACACACATATATATATATATATATAGAGCTGCACGATTCTGGATAAAATGAGAATCACAATTTTTTTGCTTAGAATAAAGATTATGATTCTCTCATGATTCTCATCATCTTTTACAATATACCAAAAAATTGGGCTAACTTTACTGTTTAGTTTTTTTTTTTAATTCATTAAAATGTATTTTTTTCCCAAAAAACTGCGTTTGAAAGACTTCTGCACAAATACAGTGTGACATAAAAGATTGAAACGATCAACATTTTATTCCCTAGGATCTCTGCTAAAAAGAAATATACAGTGCCTTGCGAAAGTATTCGGCCCCCTTGAACTTTGCAACCTTTTGCCACATTTCAGGCTTCAAACATAGATATAAAACTGTAATTTTTTGTGAAGAATCAACAACAAGTGGGACACAATCCTGAAGTGGAACGAAATTTATTGGATATTTCAAACTTTGTTAAATAAAAAACTGAAAAATTGGGTGTGCAAAATTATTCAGCCCCTTTATTTTCAGTGCAGCAAACTCTCTCCAGAAGTTCAGTGAGGATCTCTGAATGATCCAATGTTGACCTAAATGACTAATGATGATAAATAGAATCCACCTGTGTGTAATCAAGTCTCCGTATAAATTCACCTGCACTGTGATAGTCTCAGAGGTCCGTTTAAAGCGCAGAGAGCATCATGAAGAACAAGAAACACACCAGGCAGGTCCGAGATACTGTTGTGGAGAAGTTTAAAGCCGGATTTGGATACAAAAAGATTTCCCAAGCTTTAAACATCCCAAGGAACACTGTGCAAGCGATAATATTGAAATTGAAGGAATATCTGATCACTGCAAATCTACGAAGACCTGGCCGTCCCTCTAAACTTTCAGCTCATACAAGGAGAAGACTGATCAGAGATGCAGCCAAGAGGCCCATGATCACTCTGGATGAACTGCAGAGATTTACAGCTGAGGTGGGAGACTCTGTCCATAGGACAACAATCATCGTATACTGCACAAATCTGGCCTTTCAGGAAGAGTGGCAAGAAGAAAGCCATTTCTTAAAGATATCCATAAAAAGTGTAATTTAAAGTTTGCCACAAGCCACCTGGGAGACACCCCAAACGTGGAAGAAGGTGCTCTGGTCAGATGAAACCAAAATCGAACTTTTTGGCAACAATGCAAAACGTTATGTTTGGCGTAAAAGCAACACAGCTCCTCACCCTGAACACACCATCCCGCTGTCAAACATGGTGGTGGCAGCATCATGGTTTGGGCCTGCTTTTCTTCAGCAGGGACAGGGAAGATGGTTAAAATTGATGGGAAGATGGATGGAGCCAAATACAGGACCATTCTGGAAGAAAACCTGATGGAGTCTGCAAAACACCTGAGACTGGGACGGAGATTTGTCTTCCAACAAGACAATGATCCAAAACATAAAGCAAAATCTAGAATGGAATGGTTCACAAATAAACATATCCAGGTGTCAGAATGGCCAAGTCAAAGTCCAGACCTGAATCCAATTGAGAATCTGTGGAAAGAACTGAAAACTGCTGTTCACAAATGCTCTCCATCCAACCTCACTGAGCTCGAGCTGTTTTGCAAGGAGGAATGGGCAAAAATTTCAGTCTCTCGATGTGCAAAACTGATAGAGACATACCCCAAGCGACTTACAGCTGTAATCGCAGCAAAAGGTGGTGCTACAAAGTATTAACTTAAGGGGGCTGAATAATTTTGCACACCCAATTTTTCAGTTTTTTATTTATTAAAAAAGTTTGAAATATCCAATAAATTTCGTTCCACTTCATGATTGTGTCCCAAAATTACAGCTTTATATCTTTGTTTGAAGCCTGAAATGTGGCAAAAGGTCGCAAAGTTCAAGGGGGCCGAATACTTTCGCAAGGCACTGTATTTCACACTGCCATATGCGATACGCAGGGGGTGTCAATTAAATGTTAACGACACCCCCAGTTTGATCGCATATCGCAGTGCGATCTGCAAGTTCGCACAGAATCGGATCGCACCAGTGTGAACCACTGTGCGATCCGATTCTGAGGCGGCTCAAAAAATGCCTCGTGCGAGTTTGCTGCGGATGCGCTGCGAATTCAGCCATACAAAGTGTATGGCTGAACTCGCATCCGCACAGGAGATCGCATGTAATGAAGGAGCAGTGCGCTCCGAATTACATGCGATCAGCGCATCCGCACGAGTGTGAACCGGCTCTAAAAGAACGAAAACATACATTGTAAAACATTTTGTTTATAGTTATCTAGCAGCCTTAACAATATTGATAAGCATTTGGGGTTCTTTTTTTTTTTTTTTTTTTTTTTTGACAGCTGTGAGTGAGCAGAGAACAGCTCTGTAAGAATCGAGGACATGATGTTTAAGATCGTGAGGGGGGGTGATTTGAGATTGTAATTTTTTAATGAATAATCGTGCAGCTCTAATATACACACACACACTGTATATAGTACTGGCCAAAAGGGATGCGTCTTCGATTGCAGGTAAGCATCCCCTCTCTTTGTGTGGCATGTACTGGACCACAAGACTAAGCAAGGGTTAAATAGTATCTAAGCTTTTGTTAAGGAAAAAGTATTCCCATTTGGGTGAATTAGGTTCATTGCATACAATACATACATACATTGCATGGATATTAACAAACTTTGTTGCAGATTCCTACATTTTGTTTTCTAAGAAATAGCGGTTTGTCTTCATCCATGTAAAAAGTGAATGAGAATGGGAGTGATTTTATAGATCAATCAGCTGTTTCACTTGCAGTGCTTTAATGAGGAAAATGGCAGGGTCTGAATCCCTTTAGAAGTGATTTATCTTTGGCAGTATCTCAGCAAAAATGAAATTTTTGTTGAAGAGGATGCTCAAAATCTGACTTATAGCTTAGTGCAGACTAATAGGAAAACCAGTAAGCCATTCACAGAAGCAGTGAATTACATTTCTGGGAGCTTTCTGTACACCATCTGTGTACAGGAAGCCATATTGCCTTGCGTTTTACAGAAAATTACAACGCTGCAGATTTAAAAGAAAAGGTCGTTTTTAATCACCTTTAATTGCAATATGACTTGTAGCAGTTGTATATGTGTGTTTTTTTATTGCTATTTTATCCCCAGGAAAGTGGAGTTACTTTTTAAAGGAGAGAACTGAAAAGTTGGTGGTAAAGAGGGAAAGTTGAATGTGATGGGAGGGTGGCACTATGCTGACCCTGTTTACATTTTTGTAAACCTTCTAGTGTTGGCTGGGCCCTGTGATGCCACAATGTTTAATATTTGCTCTGCTGAAGTTTTATTGGCAGAACTACGCACGTTTCCCTTTTTTTTGTGTTAACCAGAAAAGGTGCATTTAAAGCAGGTTTAAACCCCTCAAATGTATTTCTTTTCCAAAACAGTTACAGTGACAAGAAAAAATGTGAACCCCCTGGAATTACCTCGTTTTCTGCAGTAATTTGCCAAAAATGTAATCTGATTCTTCTCTAAGTCACAACAATAGACAAACACAATGTGTTTAGACTGATAACACAGACAATTTCTATTCGAGCATGCCATTTTTTTTTTTTTTTTACAAAAACTGGCATCTGTAGATTATGTGTAGCAACATCTGACAATTCTTGAGGCGGCAATGTGAGATTTTAACCCATCCTGAGTGACAACTGCTTTCTGAGCACAGCGGGTACACTGATGGGGCTACCGATCAGGTCAGCCACGATGACAAATGCACGATCTGATACAGTTTATCATTAAGTAGCTGCAACCTTAGACCTTGATAGGACACAGATTGGTGGAGAAGGTCATGATTGATCAGTATTGATCTCTGCTGGTCATCCTGAAATGGTTGATATGTCATAGAGACCCAAAAACTTCACACCAAATGGTGGAAAGATCTATGATGATGGAGAAGCTACTTGCCCCTGCCTGGAAGAGTCCGTTCTGTCCCTTCAGGGGAGCAACCTGGGATTCTCTGTGCACCAGAAGTAAAGGTGCATACAGTGCTGGAGTTGTATTAGGGGACAGTGCCCATGGCAAGAGAAGCCCATGCAGTGTGGTGAGGCTTTTTCTCTTTGTGCAAAAAGCCTGTACTGCACATACCCTTTCAGGTGTTGGGTCCTTTTTGAATGCACTGTGGTCATCAACCAGATTCCACTCACAGTTCTCCTGAAATTAGGGAGTATGGTGACTCTAGTACAATACATCCTGGTTGTGGGACCAATGACCTAGACTCTTTGGATCCTCTTCATCAATAGAGTCGTACAAGGAGGACTACCCACTGGTGTCTGTGTCTATTACCAGCACCTGTGAAACCATTAAACACGAGGTTGGACTGGTAAGAAATCTGGTGCTCCCTGTAATAGTGGGACGTGACTTTCCATGATTCGTTGGGGAAGAAGAGGTCTGACCAGATGGGTAGAACAGACCTCCAACCTTTAGAGAACATTATAGATATGCTAGATTATGATTTATGTGACATTGAGTATGATTAATGGTCTGTTTATCTAGCCCAAAGTGAGAAGGTTAACACTACTAGGTGACAGGGTCATAAAAGTGAGCTGCCCTCTTAGGGGTAAAGGGGTTGTGATTTCTATGCTACAGATTAATTATGGGGAAGATGCTGAGGTGATGATTTCTAGTCCTGCCCTCCCTGATCTGGATGTGTCCCCGGTGGTTTTTTGCACAGTTCAGATGCAGAACCCAACTCTGGCCCAGGCAAGAAAAGAGATAGGGATTGTAAATGGGTTTCCCCTGGAGCTGAGTGCAAAAAAGGAAATGACCTAATTTTAGCAACAATGACTTTATTGGGTTACCAAGGTTAGGGAAGACATTATTGAGCAACTGTTAGTAACCTAGCCATACAGGCAAAAGTACCTTGATGTTTTGGGAGGCTCCTGGGAATGGAAGGGTGTATTGCTGATTAGTTCTACTGCCTAGGGTTGAAAGGTAAATATTACCTGTACATCGCACCTGCAATATAATCACTCTGGTGTTGCATTTCCACAGCCCCTTGGTACTATGCCTACAATTAAAGTGCTGTTTAAACAGATAGAAATGGAATTGGTAGGCCTTCCAGTTAAATCAGCTCAAGGTTACCAATACATACTAGTCATCCTTGACTATGTCACACCATACCCAGGATGGCCTATTTAAATGCTTCAGTGCTTAAGCAGGTGGTGCAAAAATATGAGAATGACTTTGACTGCCTTTTGAAAGCATTCCTGTGTGCTATTTGTGAGGTCCTTCAGGCTTCAACAGGGTTTTCACCCTTTGCATTGGTATATGAACTAGGGATCGACTGATTATCGGCAAATCCGATATATCGAGGGCCGATCTGCACTTTCCCTGATATTTCGAAATCGGGACCTGAGGTTACCGATATTTTGGGAAAGTGCTTGTACCGGAGAGCTAGAGGCATCACCCCGATACCGGCATCCATAGCCGACGGTCAGCTGTCTTGTAATGACATCCGATGCGGCTGAGAAGCCGCTCAGCTTTCATTACAAGGAGCGGGAGGGGACGTCCCGCTGTCTTCCGAGGCTCACCAAGGTCTCCCGTCCCACCAGGAGACCCAGGCAGCCAGCCTGCATGGCCGCCGAATAGAGGACTCGAACAAAGCCGCATTCAGCTCTGATCGGGTCTCCATGTAAAAACCCGGAACTGATGTCATGACATCACTTCCGGGTACTCTGCACCAAATTAAAAAAAATTACAGCATTCAAAACAGCCAAACTTGGCGTTTTGAATGCGTTTAAGTGCAGAGGAGGGGTTTGTGGTCTTTTAGACCCCCAGATCCCTCCACAAGAGTACCTGTCAAAAAAAACAAACATTTTTTTAATGTACGAAAATATCGGCCGATACCGATATGCGATGACCAAAATATCGGTATCGACAAAAAAAACATATCGGTCGATCATTAATATGAACCCCCAGGGGAGTCCCCAGGGATTTCTTGACCTAGTGTGGGAGAATGGAAGAGTGAGTCCACCTGTCACAAGAGTATTCTAGAGCAGTGGTCCTCAACCCTGGCCCACAGGGCCCACTAACAGGCCAGGTTTGCAATATAACTGAACTACATCCCAGGTGATATCATTTGCTGCTCAGTGATTGCAGTACTCTAGTCTGCATCTCCCCAAGGTAATACTTAAAATCTGGCCTGTTAGTGGACCCTGAGAACCGGAGTTGAGGACCACTGTCTCACAGATGCTACTGGTCAAGGAACATATGCAAGGTGGCCAAGAGACACAATGCTGGGTTTAAATTAGTTTGGATAAGATACAGAATTTCCAGGTGATCAAGTGGCAGTACTGATCCCCCACCACGGAAAGCTGTTTTTTGGCCCAATGAGATTTTTGCCAAAGTGGAGCAGCCTACAGGGTTTGTCAGCCAGGCAAGAGGAAGCCTTATGAGACCTACCATATATATTTAATAAAAGCCCTGGAAGGATGAGAAACTGGTAACCACCCTGGCAATTGCAAGACTTGAACCCAAGGTTGTTGTGGACAGCATCCAGGTAGCCAGTACTCTGATGCCTACCCCATGCCCAGGATGGATGAGCTCACTGAAAAGCTAGGCTTAGCCGAATGCATCACCACTTTGGACCTTACAGGAAAATTTGCAGATGCACTTAACCAAGGCCACTCAGGAGAAAATTTCCTTCGCCACACCAGAGGGGCTTTTTCAGTACAAAAGAAAGCGTTTTGGCGTTCAGACCTATGGACCAGACATTACACCCCCATCAGGAATGCACTTCAGTCTACCTGAACTACCTTATAATTTTCTGTAGAATTAACAAAGCAACAAGTATGTACAGAACTAACTTGAGAAAGAGGCAGTTGCCCTGGAAAACTATCACTGCACACTGCCTTTTCCCTGTGACGTTGCGCTGTCAGTGAGGTGCACAAGATGTGGCCATAGATGCCTGTGGGTTTACATCCCTGCATGCAACCAAATCTGGCACCAAAGCTACTGGGGCTTAGCATATACCATCACACATGAGTGTTCCACGCACTGGATCCCTGGCTGCTGTCACATCTGCTCAGCACATCAATCTAAATATAGGCATTTTTATGAGCTATACTATTATTTTAAATTAATGCTTTACTGATCCCACACCCTTGCTGTTTTTATTTATTTTCATTGGAGACTGCAAATCCAGTTTGTCCAAAGTCCAGGCAGTGTTACGCTGAAAAGAGGGAAATTACCATGACCCCAAAAAGTGTGAGGCTATACAGTCTTTACTTTTCCCCCTCACCAAAAAGCAGATGTGTGCATTCCTGGGCATAGCGAGGTACTATAGACAGTTTGTGCCTAATTATGCCATGCTGGCAACACTGTTGACCAATCTAACCAATGTTCGTAAGTCAGTCATGATCAAGTGGAATGCAGATGCTGAAAAGGCCCTCCTGGAGTACAACTCTGCACTCTGCCAGCATCCTGTCCAAATAGTTTCCAATATGACAAGGAATTTATCATTTAGATGGAAGCCTCTGATGTGGGACTTGACAATAATGTACTATGACTGAACAAGGAGCATTGCTTGGTCTTTCTAAGTCAGAAGTTAACTGCGGCTGAGAAAAATTATATGGTGATAGAGCAGAAATGTTTGACCATTAAGTAAGCCTTGGTCTTGCTCCAGCACTACCTTTTAAGAAGGAGTTTCTGGATGGTATCCAACCATCCTCTGTCAACATGAATGAATAGAATAAGGGGACGAATGCCTGGAAAGCACAATGGTTCTTGGCCAGAGTCCCAGTTTGTGGTGGAGCATAGACCTGAAAAACATCACCACAAAGCTTATGCTCTTTCCTTGGTTCATTGTTTTGGTTCCAATGGCATTGACACCTTCTATTGGTTGAGGCTGAGAGGGGGATATGTACTAGTCAAAAGGTATGCATCTTGGATGGCAGGTATATATCCCTTCTCTTTGTTTGGCAGGTGTTTGGCGCTTAGACACCGTAAGGATGAAAGTAAAAGGCTGGTAATTAGGAATTAGAAAGGGGTTGTTGAGGGTGATGGGAGGGTGCCTATGTGCTGCACCTGATAGACCCTGTGGTCCCATGACGTTTGGTCTATATTTCGCTGAAGTTTTATGGGCTGAAATAAGGACGTTTCTGTTTCTTAGGATTGTGTTAATCAGAAAATGAGCATTCATTTTTGTTTATGGACATGCATTTTTGTTCTGCTGCTGGCAAGCTTTTTACATTTAAAGCCCTCTCTCCCACCCACCTCAAATTCATCTTGACATGGGAAAAATCGCCACAAAGCTGATGCTCTTTCCTAGGTCCATTGTTTTGGCTCCAATGGCATTGACACCTTCTATGGGTTGAGGCTGAGGCAAGGATACGTACTAGTGAAAAGGCATGCGTCTTGGATAGCAGGTATATATCCCCCTCTCTTTGTGTGGCAGGTGTTTGGGGCTTACAGAGACACGGTAAGAATGAAAGGAAGGGGCTGGTAAGTAGGAAATAGAAAGGGGTTGTTGAGGGGGATGGGAGGGTGCCTATGTGCTGCACCTGCTGGACCCTGTGGTCCCATGATATTTGGTCTATGTTTCACTGAAGTTTTAGGGGCCGAAAATAGGCAGGTTTCTCTTTCTTAGGATTGTGTTAACCAGAAAATGAGCATTAATTTTTCTTTGTGGACATTTTTGTTCAGCCGCTGACAAGCTTTTTACGTTTAAAGCCTTCTCTCCCACCCACCTCAAAATCATCTTTTTCGGCCCCCCCCCCCCCTTTTAACTGTTGAAGCCAGATATACCCAGGTTCCCCATTGCTGCCGTTTCCAGTTGGGGGACCGCTGATTCAGCAGTGAGATGCCCTCCTGAGGTTGCTGGTTCTCTCCATTCTTCCAAATGAAACTCCTAGAAAGGGGAAGATGGACAATTAACAAGGTCATTGATAAATTTAACCAAACCACAGCCTCTAAAATCACAGATGTATTAGAATTAGTCTGTGTTCAGCGTAAATATTCCTCCTGTCTGTCATGGGTAAGAAAAGAAACAGTCATTTTTCTTTTGCAGAAGTTTTAGTGTGATTTGGTCTGTTTACAGCTGAATAATAGTTTTAGAACTTCAGAAGGAAAAAAATGACTTCTAGAAGAAAACAGTCGTAATGCTGTCGCTCAGATTCTCAGCGCTATGATCCAAATCCCTGGCTAGAATAAACTACAATACTGACTTGTTTACCCACCAGGGGAACACATTATTGCCTCGTAAAGAAACACAACAGTCCTTATTATTCGCGGGGCATCTAAAGCATAGCTCAAGGCAGCAACTTTATGGTTATATCAACCCACATTATTTTTGCTGGATTATAGCACACATATCCTTAGGGTGAACCACTGAATGTCAAGTAGTTAAACTCAGTTTTAAGAGAGAATATGTAGATCTGATGCAATGTGTGCAATGTCTGGTCCCTCTGTAGGTTGGCACAGTAATGCTTTTGTGTATTTATTCACAGTTTCATGTTTCATTGGTTTAGGCAGCAGCAAATATTAACATCATACCATTAATAAACTCCAACTGGGCCCATCTGTGTACCTCCGCATCTGTGGTTTTATGTGGTGCACATGACACTACAAATAGTTGCAGGTGTGGAACTTTTTTTCTTCTTCTAATGATTGTAACTTCAGTGGGTTAGGCTTGTTCCTTTAAAATATAATTTTACCCAGCTGTACACCTATTGGAAAGGAAGATTATTGTTGGCTCAGGGAAATTGTTTAAAGCACTTTTCTTCACCTTTCTGTCCCCTAAGATAGGTGATTAGAAATACATTACTGCATGCTATTTTAATAAGCAGTTCATAGGTGCCTTGCAGTTTTTTGATACATTAACAGCCCTCATCAATGATAGATATTAGTTATATTATTTTCTAATATTTACAATGATCTATTACCTTATACTACTGCAAATCTGCAAGGGTTGTAAAGTATGCATGCATTCTGGACTAATAATAACTGAACATATCAACAAAACGATTCAACGTTTACTTGTTGCAATATTTATAAGCATGGCTTTTCTTCCCATAAAGTAGGTGCAGGAACTCAATCATGACCCCCTCCCCCTCCAAAACCTTCCGTCCCCACCTACAAACACACCTTTCAAACCACATCAAATAGTGAGTGTGGTCAAATTTCACTAACCGTGGAAGGGTCTTAAAGGGGCATTAAATACCAGGAAGGCATAGCAAGTACAGAGTGCAGAGTTGGAGGCTGTGTGTGTGTGTGTGTGTGGGGGGGGGGGGGGGGGGTTATGCACAAAATGCAGAGTTAAGCCTTCTTCCACAGATGCACATCTCACTTTCACCCTCTTTCTTCTCTAATACCTCCCCACACACTGTAAGTGTATCTGCTTCTTTCACTTTCAGGGAGATCATCCACTCGGGGTGTCGGCAAACACAACGCCACCCTGGGCACCTGCATCTCCTTTGTCCCCATCCTGCACTCAGTGGGATCCACTCAGGAAATCAGATCTGTGGGAGCTGTTGGGAGACAAGCTGTCTCTAGTAAACACAGAAGCCTGACTTTACAAGTGTTTACAAGTGATAGTGGTAAACGGGGAACAGAGGGCATGAGCCAGAGGTGATGGAACGGAGTTCCACCAAGTTCCAGCTAAAAAAAAGCCCTGTTTAAAAGCATAAAAACATGATAAATACCAGACCAGAGGGACAAGCTAGTCTACCCATAGTAGAGATTTCTAGCTGACTGATACAAGATTCACCACTTGATTGGTGACTTTCATTAACTTGAGGTAGAATGTTCTGACATGAGATGACCTGTCAATCCAACTTTTCTCTGTTATTCACAAAACTCTGATAGATAGGAAAACCTGATAGGTGTAGCCACCATTTTGTATACATCTTGTGGAAGTGCATTGCTTTATGCACCGTTATATATTAATGATAAGTGATATGTATATACAGGGTAAAATGTCTGCTATAACATAACTTCTACACCATAACATTACAAATTCGAATAGTATTTACAGATATCTAGTTAAGGAAAGCTATTTGCCCGTTTCCATTTCTATTATATTTGTTGTGATCTTGTAACATAGTAGAAAGTGTTTGTGTGTAGAGTTACTGTTGTAGTCTTCCTGTTACAGTGGTTTTTACACATGAGCTTGCCTTGTTCGGCAGTAAATTTTACGCAGCCCAAGTATTGCTCATAGGAGACATGTCTGCAAATCCTGGCCAAGTAAAAGTAGCAAGCAGTGTTTTATTACCAATAGCGTGGTTTGAAGAGTGGGTGGAATTGTATGTAGAGGAAGGATTAGAATAGTCTTCTGTTACAGTTTCTGACCTGCACTGGAACCATTTCTGTCCTTTTCCTGCAGTATATTTATCAGCAATGTGCTACAGCCCTCTTTAGTGGTGCCCACATAATGATGATGCAAGACAAACCATGCAAATAACTCACTCTATATCAGCCTAATTGGGAGGGATTCTGTCTCTGCCTTTATAGCTACAAAGCCTGACTTGTATAGATGATGTGAATGTGTATTACCTGTCAAGAAGGCCATGTGCTGCATATGGGATTGGGTTGCCCTGCAAGTTAATTATAGATTGTATTGTTTATAAAGTAAAATGAACTTATAAAGTAAAATGAACTCACAATAGCATTAAAGTGTGTTAATATATTTTCTGTGTTTTATTTCTGATCTCTGTAGCAAACAACACAGGAATGCACAGGCGACAAATCTCTGACCTTTTAGACCAAAGCATCCAGGTGCATTCTCAGTGTTTTGTCATAACAGCGGATAACCGGTTCATTTTAGTCTGCGGCTTTTGGGACAAAAGCTTCCGTGTTTATTCTACTGACACGGGTGAGTTTGGTTTACATTGATATTTTCTTCTAGTACAAAATGAATATGCATGCATAGATTGATAATCTTGACCACATGGTTTGGGTGACCTGGGTCCCCTGAGTCTATCACCATGGAGATAGAGGAATAAATATTTTTCTTACTATGGGAATTTACATTCTATTGGATTTTGTGTGGTTTTTAATACATTTTTATGCATTTTATGGATTGTATACAGTATCTTATGTGGGATAATAAGACTTATTGACATTGTAATTGAAAAAAGGACACCCAAAATGAAGCCGATCATACCTGTTCTCATTTTCCTTGACTTTTAGCTCTTTTACCCTACCATTGCTGGGCTACATTGCATAACAGTCACAACACAAGGCCCTGTAAAATACTATTTTTTTTAGTGGTTTACTACACTGGCCTATGTTAGTGTGTGCTAAAAAAAGAATTGGACAAGTTATCTCTTGGACAAGTTCGCTCTGAGCTGGAGAATCTGGGAGGGAGATATTTCAGTCTATCGGGCAGTGAGATCTTCAGATCTCACTTTCATAAACTGGCCTTTTGGGACAGAACGGTTGTGTGCTTTGATGAGAAGCGGAGAACATGTTCTCTGCTCCTCATCTCAGCTATATAAACTGGTACATACGAGAGATCCTGAGGATCACAGCTTTTCTCTCTTTCATAAACGGACACCATAGTGTGAACCGTGTGTAAAACAAAAAAGTGTGTTAGATGATGTTTGGATCTCTGAAGATCTACTCCACCTGCTGGAAATAACAGTATTTTATTTATTTTATATTTTGTTTATTTATATTATAAAAAGTATATTGTATTCTTTGTTTTAATTCTTTTATTTGTGTGTGTGTGTGCGTGCGAGTCCCAGAGCATTTTTTCTTTTCCGACAATGTCTTGTTCCACACCTTTTAGGTCTTTTGGTTTTTTTTTTAGTCCCCCCCGAATTATAATATATTGTTTTTTTTGGATTAGATAGGCCTTTAACTTGATAGCAGATTTGGATTTTACCTATGAAGGGTTTGAGTTTTAATTTAGAAGAAAAAGGCAAACATTAAAAAAAAAAAAAAAAAAAATTCCTGTGATTCTTCTTTTGCATAATAGGCGCAGCCCCAGATATCTACCCTAAAATTTAACTCTCAAAGTCTGCTGAATAAAGATTGTCACATAAGGGTGATTTTTTTTTTTTATTTGACTACACAAAATGGTAAAGCTCAAAGCTAAGGTTTCCATTTACCCTGGGGCAATACATGGCAACACATGCAGGAAAAATGTAAGCATAACAGCATGTGTAAAATGTAAGCATACCTCTCAGATCCAGTGACGTTGGAGATCGCTAAAACTCCAAATGATTTTGTGTTCGCTTACACAGTCAATGCAAATGTAGTTCAGATCAAGAGGCTTTGTGTTTTTTTTTTTTTTTGTCCATTTCTTTGGCTATTTTTAAAGGAAACATATTCAGGGTATTTTTAATAACAAATTGCCAAATGAAGGATATATATATATATATATATATATATATATATATAATATAATTTTTTTTAAACTGTAAAAATAAAAAAAATGTAAAAATGAAACCAAACTATCTCACTTTTGGGAGTAAAGTTCTGCTTTAAAGACTTTAGTACTGTATATGCAGTCAGTTAAGATCAGACTTAAAACGCATTGTACTTTTATTCTTTCATACAGGTCAGTATGACTACAAAAAAATGCTAAATGTATCTCAGACAGCCCTGTATACTACTAGCCTTTTAATGAAGTTTGCTTCCATTTTTTTTTTTTTACTTTTAATGTCTTTGAAATCATTATTGGTGCAGCAGTGTATAGGAAATAGGGTTTTGGTTGCAAATTTTGCTTGCCTGGCTAAATGCAGTCTTAAAAAAGTGCCATATATGTTTTGAAGTCTCTTACCATATTCATCTCGACATGTGGGACATGGGATTAACACGTCTGTGAAAGCTGTTAGAAAAGAAACTCTACCGTGTGTTTCTGATTGTTTAATGGTCCCAGCTCTGTCTAAATTCCAGTTTTTTTTTTCCTCCCTCCACAGTTTGGTTAGAGCCATACACATTTTAGCCCTTTTGTGACAGTCTGCATCCTCCGAGATCACTTAGAGTATGGAGAGTATACTTTTGCTCTGTCTGTCTGTGAGCCTGAGGAACAGGGCAAACACATGCACAATCCATGTAATGTATAGCAGTTCAGTGCAATAAGTGTTCTACTCGATTATATTCTATCACTTCTGGATGAAGGGGCCCTTTTCTTTTTAGCATTCCTTGTTTTGTTTTTATACTTGTAACAGGAAATTCTTGTGGCATAAATCATTTTTTTTTCTTAACGGGGCGAATACTGAAAAGGCATCATAAACCCTCTCCTGGCAGGGGGAATTATTTTCAGACGGCCTTTTATATCCAGCAGTGCTAAGTGCCTGCGTCTGTTTTCCTTTTTCTCCTTTATTTCGTTTTATTTGCAACAGCGCTGTCAAATAAAACTGCATAACTAGAAAATGTGTTCTGTCAAAAAAGGGGAAATCCCAGTGCTTGAGTTAATGCAATATTTTCTGTATTGGCATAAGTGCTTGTCTAATAGAAAAGAAATACTGATGCAAAAACAATAGTGGAGGGAATCACAATAACATACTGTTAATTGAAATGAATTTTCTTTTATGCTATAAAATGGTATATTTTTGTAAATATCATGGGGGCCACTAGACCAACACCTGCGCAGCAAAGTTAATACTTAATGTGTTCTACAACTGTAGAGTGTATTGCTCTGTAATAGTTGTTTTAGGCTGCGGTA
>NC_138768.1:666438252-666470752 GCF_965119305.1 Pelophylax lessonae | reverse complement strand
TGCCCATTTGCTGGTACGTTCATCACGGGTTACTGGAGGAGTGTGGAGGCCAGCCTCCTGCCCACGGACTACGGCCCTGGCTTGTAGGGGAGCGCAGCTCTGGTTGGGGGTGTATGCTGGGGGACCCTTGGAGTACTGTTACTTTGAATTCAAGTCCCTGTCACCCAAAGCGACACAGACTTTGGGCCTAAGCTGCATATTACAACAAAGGACTTTACACCCTGAGAGACTAAACAGATGCTAATGACATAAGACTCAGCTATGGTATACTGGGGGGATGTGAATTGACACTTAAGTTATAATACGGTGTGTTGAAAATGGAGACGGGCAGTCTGAGAGCCTATGTCCTCTGCTTTCATCTGTTTAGGGGTGGAGTGTGTTCACACTTCTAGGAATGCGTATTCGGCTATGTTTTGGGCTTGTTGTTTGTTGAGTTAATTATGATAATGTTGCAGTCTCATTCACCTATTGTCTCTTTCCAGATGACCAAGGTATGTTGGCTATGTTCTGTACGCAATTGCATTTGCATATGATAATGAAATCAAACACATGAGACTGTATATATTGGAAGTGAGTTGTTGAATAAAGTGTCTTTTGTTTTACCCTTCATCAAGCTTAGGCTGATGTTTGGGGGGGGGGGGGAATTACGGGGCCAGGTCACTGCATCACGTGAGATTCTGGAGACCTAAGACAGAAATACTTGGTCCACGTATTTGGGATCTGTTACAGGGGACAGTAGCGGTAGGGTGACCAGAAATCCAAAACCCAAGGTAGGCAGGCTGAAAAACGAAATGTGCAGCCTCATAACATCTAACGAAGATACAGTATGCAACTGGAGAAAATGATGAGGTTTGTATACCAATGCTACAAGTCTGGCCAACAAGATGGGAGAACTGGAGCTGTTAATGTATGAGGAGGATTTTGATTTTGTGGGAATCTCTGAGACTTTGTTTGAAAGCTCTCATGATTGGCTGGCAAACATCCAGAGGTATTCCCTTTATCATAGATATAGAGAGGGCAAAAAAGGAGGAGGGTAATGCCTATGCAGTATCTCACGAAAGTGAGTACACCCCTCACATTTTTGTAAATATTTTATTATATCTTTTCATGTGACAACACTGAAGAAATTACACATTGCTACAATGTAAAGTAGTGAGTGTTCAGCTTGTTTAACAGTGTAAATTTGCTGTCCCCTCAAAATAACTCAACACACAGCCATTAATGTCTAAACTGCTGGCAGCAAAAGTGAGTACACTCCTAAGTGAAAATGTCCAAATTTGCCCCATTGCCATTTTCCCTCCCCATTGTCATGTGACTCATTAAAGTTACAAGGTCTCTGGTGTGACTGGTGAGCAGATATGTTAAATTTGGTTTTATCACTCTCACTCTCTCATGCTGGTCACTGGAAGTGCCAAAGAACTCTCTGAGGATCTGAAAAAAAAAAAAAGAATTGTTGCTCTACATTAATATGGCCTAGGCTATAAGAAGATTGACAAGACCCTGAAACTGAACTGCAGCACGGTGGCCAAGACCATACAGTGGTTTAACAGGACAGGTTCCACTCAGAACAGGCCTCGCCATGGTCGACTAAAGAAGTTCACGTGCTCAGCCTCATATCCAGAGAATGTCTTCGGGAAATAGAAATATGAGTGCTGCCAGCAGTGCTGCAGAGGTTGAAGGGGTGGTGGGTCAGCCTGTCAGTGCTCAGACCATACGCCGCACACTGCATCAAATTGGTCTGCATGGCTGTCGTCCCAGAAGGAAGCCTCATATAAAGATGATGCACAAGAAAGCCCGCAAACAGTTTGCTGAAGACAAGCAGACTAGGGACATGGATTACTGGAACCGTGTCCTGTGGTCTGATGAGACCAAGATTAAACGTATTTGGCTCAGATGGTGTCAAGCATGTGTGGCGGCAACCAGGGGAGGAGTACAAAGACAAGTGTGTCTTGCCCACAGTCAAGCATGGTGGTGAGAGTGTCATGGTCTGGGGCTGCATGAGTGCTGGGTACTAGGGAGCTACAGGTAATTGAGGGAACCATGAATGCCAACATGTACTGTGGCATACTGAAGCAGAGCATTATCCCCTCCCTTTGAAGACTGGGCCGCAGGGCAGTATTCCAACATGATAACGACTTCAAACAGACCTCCAAGAGGAACACTGCCTTGCTAAGGAAGCTGAGGGTAAAGGTGATGGACTCGCCAAGCATGTCTCCAGACCTTAACCCAATTGAGCATCTGTGGGGCATCCTCAAATGGAAGGTGGAGGAGCACAAGGTCTCTAACCTCCATCAGTTCCGTGATGCCATCATGGAGGAGTGGAAGAGGGCTCCAGTGGCAACTTGTGAAACTCTCATGAACTCCATGCCTGAGAGAGGGTTAAGGCTGTGCTGGAAAATAATGGTGGCCACACAAAATATTGACACTTTGGGCCCAATTTAGACATTTTATTTTAGGGGTGTACTCACTTTTGTTGCCAGCGGTTTAGATAATAATGTGTTGAGTTATTTTGAGGGGACAGCAAATTTACACTGCTATACAAACTGTACAGTAACTACTTTACATTGTAGCGAAGTGTAATTTCTTCAGTGTTGTCACATGAAAAGATAAAAAAGGGAAGGTACTATGGGGTTAGTAATATTGGGTGTATGCTATAGGCCCCCCAACCAGAGGGGGGATGGGAAGGCGGACCTCCTATCACAGCTTGGAATGGCAGCAAGGATGGGAAATGTCGTTAAAATGGGGGACTTCAATTATCAGGATATAGACTGGGCAGAAGGAACTTCTTCTTCATCTAAGTCTTGCCATTTCCTAAATGTTTTGCAGGACAATTTCATGAGTCAGATGGTGAACGCACCAACGAGAAACAATGCGTTACTAGACCTACTGATTACTAACAATACAGACCTGATTGTGGATGTAGAAATACGGGGAAACTTAGGAAACAGTGACAATAGGTCAATTAGTTTAAGTATCAATCAAAGAAATAGGAAACACAAGGGTAATACAAGGACACTGAATTTCAAAAGAGCCAATTTCCCTAAACTGCGCGCTATGCTAGATGCTATTAAATGGGATAAAAACCTAGGAACAAATGACACGGAGGAAAAACGGGGTGCTTTAACCACTTCTGGACCGGAAGATTTTCCTGCTTAAAGACAAGGCCCTATTTTGCAACTCGGCACTGCGTTACTTTAACGGACAATTGCGCGGTGGTGCGACACTGTACCCAAATAAAATTGATGTCCTTTTTTCCCACAAATAGACCTTTCTCTTGGTGGTATTTGATTACCTGTGCGCTTTTTTCTTTTTTGCTATAAACAAAAAAAGAGCGACAATTTAAAAAAAAAAAAACAATATTTTTCACATTCTGCTATATAACATTCCCAAAAAAAATATTTAAAAATCAAATTTTTTTAACATTCCAGGCCAATTTGTTTTCTGCTACATATTTTTTGTAAAACAAATCATAATAAGCCTATTTTGATTGGTTTGCGCAAAAGTTATCGCCTCTACTAACTACGGGAAAGATTTATGTCATTTTTATTGTTTTTTTTTTTTACTAGTAATGGCGGCAATCTGCGTTTTTTTGCGGGACTGCGACATTGCGGCAGACAGATCAGACCCCTAACTGACATTTTTGACACTTTTGGGGGTACCAGTGACATTACTACAGTAATCAGTGCTAAAAATATGCACTGTTACTGTAATAATGACACTGGCAGGGAAGGTGTTAGCACTATGGGTGATCAAGGGATTAAATGTAAGCCTAGGGGAGTGGTTCTAATTGTGGGGGGGTTGGACTTCTTAAATGATCACAGAGACATGCGATCCTATATAGCAGGATCACATGGTCTCTGTAATCATTGCAGGGAGAAGGATGGACGGCTGTGTTTACATCGGCTGACCGTGCTTCTCCCTCAGCGGGGAGAGATCGCCGGTGTCAGGCGGCAATCAAAGCCACCTGAAACACGCACAGGCTTCCCCACCGGCGGCACGCGCTCGCCCCCTAGCCTCCTGAGAGCAAGCGACATAGAGCTACGTTGGTTCGCCCAGGAGCAGCTGCCTGCCGCACTAAATCTGCGGCAGGCGGTGGTAAAGGGGTTAAGAACATACTAAATAAAAGGTATTGACCAGTGCATTCCAATGGTGAATATATTTCAAAGAGCTAAAATAAACCCTGGGTGGCTAAACTCCAACATAAAAATTAATATAAAAACGAAAGAAAGGGCCTTCAAAAAATACAAGGCTGAGGGGTCATTGGCAGCATTCCAAAATTACAAAGAATGCCATAAGAAATGTAAGAGCAAATTTAGGGTGGCTAAAATAGAACACGAAAGGCACATAGCAGAAGAGAGTAAAAAGAAATTCTTTAAGTATATAAATAGCAAGAAAGTGAGGCCAGAACACATTGGCCCCATAAAGGACAATGAAGGGAATCTGGCTACAAAGGACAGAGAGAAGGCAAAGGGGCTAAATAAATCTTCTCCTCGATCTTCACAAAGGAATTGGGGGGCGGCATTAACCCAGCTTGTAACGTTAAAGTTAATGACATGTCACAGGAAGCACCCTCATGGTTAACAGAAGACAGACTCAGAACTAGACTTGAAAAACTTAACATAAAAAAGTCACCAGGACCGGATGGCTTACACCCGAGGGTCCTTAAGGAACTCAGCCAGATGATAGCCAGACCATTTCTTCCTAATTTTTATGGATAGTCTATTGACGGGAATGGTACCAGCTGATCGGAAAAAAAGGCAATGTGGTACCAATATTTAAAAAAGAGCCAAGATATATCCCGGGGAACTACAGGCCATTTAGCCTAACAATAATAGTCTGTAAGATATTGGAGGGGATTATAAGAGACTATATACAAGACTTTAGTAATGAAAACAGTATCATTAGTAGTATTCAGCATGGATTCATGAAAAATCCCAGTTGCCAGACTAAACTATTAACCTTCTATGAAGATGTGAGCTGCCATCTAGATAAAGGAAGGTCTGTGGATGTAATGTATCTGGATTTTGCAAAGGCATTTGATACAGTTCCCCACAAACGTTTACTGTACAAACTAAGCTACGTAGTTATGGACCATAGAGTGAGTACCTGGATTAAAAGCTGCCTGCAGGGGCAAGTCCAAAGGGTGGTGATAAATGGGGAGCACTCGGAATGGTCTGGTGTGGAAAGTGGGGTCCCCCAAGGTTTGGTCCTGGGACCAATACTATTTAATTTATTCATAAACAACCCAGAGGATGGGATAAACAGCCCAATCTCCGTATTTGCGGACGATACTAAATTAAGCAGGGCAATAACTTCTATGCAAGATGTGTAATCTTACAGGATGACCTAAACAAAATAATGGGATAGGCATCTACATGGCAAATGAGATTTAATGTTGAAAAATGTAAGGTAATGCATTTGGTTGGCAGAAATACAAACACAAGTTACTCACTAGGGGAGAGCCTTGGGGGAAATCAAAGATGGAAAAAGATCTGGGGGTCCTAGTAGAAGAAAAGCTCAGCAATGGCATGCAATGCCAAGCTGCTGCAAGTAAAGCCAACAGAATACTGGCATGTATTAAAAAGGGGATTCACTCCAGAGATAAAACAATAATTCTCCCACTCTACAAGACTCTGGTCTGGCCGCATCTGGAGTATGCCGTCCAGTTCTGGGCACCGGTCCTCAGGAAGGATGTGCTGGAACTGGAGAGAGTCCAGAGAAGGGCAACAAAGCTAATAAAGGGACTGGAGGATCTCAGCTATGAGGAAAGACTACAAGCATTGAACTTATTCTCTCTGGAGAAGAGGCTTGAGAGGTTATATGATATCAATGTACAAATGCCATACTGATGACCCTAGCATAGGGAACAAACTTTTCAGTGAAAGGGAATACAAAAGGACTTGCGGCCATTCGTTAAAATTAGAAGAGAAACAGTTTGACCATAAACTGCATAAATGGTTCTATACCATCAGAGAGGTAAGGATGTGGAACTCTCTTCCACAAGCAGTGGTATCAGCGAGGAGCATCGATAATTTCAAAAGACTGGTGTCTTTTTTCAGCCTCACTATGTAACTACCATAACTATATACTCACCGACACTATGTAAAAATCAACATATAGTGCTATATATAAGCACTGCAGGTGGTGAATATAATCTTCCTCTTTTTTGAGCTCACTTGATATAATCAAGAAACCAATGCCATTTCACATAATGATCGATATGGGTATCACACCTCCTTTCTCCATTGTTAGACTCTCAATAGCATGTATAGTAAAGATGAGAAGAAATTCTCATAGCGTAAAACTGTACCGGCACTTAGAAGCATAATGATTTTTTTTTTTTTAAGGAAGAGCTTTAAATGCTTTAAAATACAGGTAATCTAAATGTTCTGCTCTTTAATACAGAACTTCAGACAAAATACAAAAAAAAGCAACAATATTGTGCTTGAGTCTGCTTTTTTGTTTTTGAATGCACAGTTTAATCCTATTATTATTAAAGGTAACCTGTGAAGAGAGAGCATGAAGTCTGACCTCTTCCACTGAAAACATGAATTGCTTGGCTGTCATGTTGATCCAATGGATGCAATATACTTTCAGTTACTGACCTGAAAGCAGAGTTCCGGCTGAAATTTATGTTTCACAATAAAAATACTCCTAAAATACTCATGCCTCATGCAGTGTAATATAGTCATGCTGTACCTTACACCCACTATTGTATTTGCGCAGCATGTTTTTCCTACTTTGAGTAGTTCTTCCACACAGCGGCCATCTGCGATGTGGGCATCTGAAGCTGCTGTGTCCCTCTTCCTGTATTCCGTGCACGCTGGCTACCCAGCATGCACCTGGCAATATTGCGCATGCGCGGTGCATTGCGATCGGCACGATAGCTTGTGGGTCGGGTTTCCATAGTGACGGCCGCATCAGAGGAAGTTGTTGGTTTGGAAAAAATGCGATGTTGCAAGGAGGCGATGCCCATTGCCTCCTGGGATTGATGACACACATCTCCCAGAAGCAAATGCAAATCCAGAAATGACGTACATCGCCGCGGCCACTGAAGGAGGAAGTCTGATTAAATAGATGGAGAAGAAGCAGCTTCTTAAAGGTATTCATGAAATTTTGCATTTAAATTAGCAAAGAACTGACAGTTGATCTATATTAAAGCACTCATGCACCTTAAACACATATGAAAAAAAGAGTCCCCGTTCTGCACAAACTTTGAAGTCAGTTTTTGTCAGGTACAAAGCAACACAGAAATCTCAACATTAAATGTCATCAATAAATCAAAGTTAAAAGATAAGTCAACCTTACTGCCCAAGATTTATGTTTCAAGTTACATCCATGTTTAGAGTTTAGCATGAAACATAGTCCCATTCTGTAGCACCCTACCCTCAAATTGCCTCTTCTCCCTAACCAAAGCAGGGGTTTCCTCTACCTGCACCACCCTGGATTTTTTAAATTGTCTCCACCCTCACAGCCACAACATCTATTCACATCTCCATCTACATACTATAGATCTGAGAATGAAGGACTACAAACCACCATGGAGGAAGGACTCACATATCCCAATAGACTTCATTGCTTACTTCCTTCACAATGTTTTGCAGGCTCAAATCAAAATTAAAAAACGCTCAATTTTTCTCTGTTCTATAAGGGTGCATTTGAACACTAAAGAGTATCAACTCTGCTAGTTGTATCAAATCCCCATCCCTATAAATTTATAGATAGGAAAACAAGTACGTACATGACCACCCGGTCCTAGAATCCAGTCATGGTCATGCTTGTTGGTGGGACTTTAAGGGGTTTGATACTGTCAGTAAACGGCAAGCATATATAAAATAATTCATATTTTATTCAAAGAAAAATATCTAAAAACAATTCATCAGACAACATATACAAAAATATTATGGTCAAGAAATGCAACTCTAACAAGGTGTCCTATGAACTGCCAATTCTACGTGTTTCGCAGACTGGTATGTCCAGTCGCTGCTTCATCAGGTATATAGTAGGCGGTCAGTTCACCTTTGTGAGCTTCAGGAGAATAGAAAGAAAAGAGAGATACACATCATCATACTACTAACCAACATTAACATATAGGCTGTAACACCATGCTTCTATTGATTATATGCATGCTTACCCTCCTTCATAACCATCATCAAATACATGTCAGTCTAAGGCTGCTGTAACAATCCTACAGGCTCACCTGAGTTAGAGGACTGCTGGCCGGAGGTAGGAGTTGAGCCCAGTGGCAAGGACCGCAGGCAGGTAGTAGGTGCAGGAAGTCTGGCAGAGGCGTGGTCAGACAATCCGGGTTGGCTATGGTGGTAGCAGTGCTGGATACCGGATGGACACCAGGTAGTGAGGACACGGGTTCACCTGAGGTGCGGAAACTAAGTGCTAGCTGGTTTTCACTAGAGCCCCTGATGGTGGGGATAGACTGCGCTGCAAGCTAACACCAGGTCGCAGTCCCCAGGATCACCCAGCCAGGCAGAGTGCAGGTTCGGCGGAGGAGCAGACAAGGGATAACCAGAGAGAAGTCAGATGAGCCAAAGGCACGGGGCGGACAGCAGTAAGCGTGGTCAGACAATCCGGACCGGCAACGGAGGTAGCAGTTCAGTAAGAAGAGTAGTCGGTAGTCAATTCCTGGTCAGCAGTGGATTTGTGGTAGCAGGCAAGAGCAGCAGGTGAGGAAACGCTTGATCAAGCTCAGGAGCTCAATAATCAGCAAGCTGGAGTGCAAGGGGCTGGACTTATATAGGGAAGTACCAGGTGTGGTGAATCAAGGGTGATGAGCAAGGTAGGAATGCCCAGAGAGGATGGTAGCCTAGTAAGCAGGGCTACCGCCTGGGATGTGGCTGGTCATGGGTTTGAATCCCGACAGGGGCATTATTTCATTTTTTACAAAATATATCTTATAGAAGCATAATGGTTTATTTTAGTAGATCTTTAAATGTTTTGAAATACAGGCAATGTAAATGTTCAGCGCTTTAAAACAGAACTTCAGACAAAATACAAAAAAGCAACAATATTTTGCTTGAGTCTGCTTTTTTGTTTCTGAATGTACAGTTTAATCCTTTCATTATTAAAGGTAACCTGTGCAGAGAGAGCATGAAGTCTGACCTCTTCCACTGAAAACACGAATTGCTTGGCTGTCATGCTGATCCAATGGATGCGATGTACTGTCAGTTACTGACCTGAAACAAGTAAGCAAAACAAACCTTTTTAATCTGCATGCCTATTCAAGTTGTGAAAATGTGGGGGCTTGAGATAGCCAGTATTCAGGGATGGCAGCCCACATATTGTTCTCAGCAAAGGTTTCCTTTACTAGTAATTACAATTTAAAATGTAGCCCTGACACAGAGCTGCAAAGTTTGGGCATTCATGCAGCTGTGTATCTATTAATCGTTCTGTTCCTCACCACTGATTTGGAATATGAGACAAGGGGGTGTGGAGAAAAGCAGAGGACCATGCAAACTCTAGATATAGGCCTAGAGCTAGGCAAGCTACCTCTCACCTTGCTTCAATTTCTGCCTATACTTGAGGCTTACAAGTACCCTCCCTTGAAGTGTGAGCTCTCCAAAGTAAATTCCAATATCTGAACCACTGGTGGCAGATTTTGTAATTATTCCCCCACCACTTGACCCCTGCCAAAAAGAACATGAGGAAATGTGGGGAAGGAGAGAGAATCCTGGTACCTGAGCCATGTGAAGGAGGGCTGAGAAAGTTGAGCTTTCTTTGTGTTAGGGACAAGGGATAGGAGTAGGTTACAGAGAGAGCAGGGAGGCTACCTGTGTGCAGCCTCCCAGGAACTGAGAAGCACCCACCAAGCACCAGGGAGGCCCAGATTTTGCAGACTACCTTTCATACAACCCTCAAACATCCATGCAGACTGGCAGAGAGCCAAGGAGGAAGAGAGAGTGCAAGCAGCCAGAAAAAAGGTGCTGTGTTGTTGAGCCAGAGGACCACATAGACTCTAGCTGTGCAAGCTGCCTCAAACCTCACTTTTAGATATATGTGAGCAATTCAGGGGCATCTAGGGATGGAGAAGCCTGTGTTGTGTAAAGGACTGGTGCAAGACATTGTGTTGCCTGGGCATAAGAATGAAATACTGCCCCCTACCCCTCAAAAAAAAAAAAAAAAAACACGCCCCCCAAAAGTCATCCACATCCATTCTTTTATATCATGATAATTAAAACTAAAATTACATTTATCAGGAAGTCAGATTTACATGCAACAGCACCTTGTCTATATGCAAAATTTGTAAGGGGCTGCATTGTGAGGGGGGGTGGGTGTAACTGGCTGCTTTGCGGGGTATAGGAACAATAACACAAAACAAAAAACAGTAATACCTTTATTAAATATGAAATTTAGAAATGTTTTTTTATATATACTGTTATCTCCTTCCATAATTCACCACTGGACCAGTCCACCAAACAACCGCTGTCTGTCCTTAGTCCTTATGTCACTCCTGCGTCTGCCGTGGCCACCCACCCCCCCCCCCCCTTAGAAGATCCAGCCTGCCCTGCGTGAGATGGAGTGCTCTGATGTCTGACATCATTGTGCACATCACAATCACGCAAGGAACATTTCCCAGAGGAAACGCTCTGCCTCCCTATACTGAGATGAGATGGGTAAATGCTGCCCATAACACGCCACAAACTGATGACACACAAAACACCTGGGAATAAAAATTCGGGGATCAATTTGCCATCCCTCTCAAAGTGCCACTATAGGGCCAGCCCTGATTGGGTATTCCTAACACTACTGAATAGTGTTTTTGAGGTTGATCACTTTCAGAAGGACATCTGACAAACCTTTGGCCACCCTGATATGTATTGAAGTTTTTGCCATCTTTATGTAGAGCAACAATTCATTTTTTCAGATCCTCAGAGAGTTCTTTGCCATGAGGTTCCATGTTGAGCTTCCAGTGACCAGTATGAGAGAGCGATAACACCAAATTTAACACACCTGCTCCCTATTCACACCTGAGACCTTGTAACACTAACGAGTCACATGACACCGGGGAGGGAAAATGGCTAATTGGGCCCAGTTTGGACATTTTCTAATAGGGGTGTACTCACTTTTGTTGCCAGTGGTTAAGACATTAATGGCTGCATGTTGAGTTATTTTGAGGGGACAGCAAATTTACACTGTTATACAAGCTGTACACTCACTACTTTACATTGTAGCAAAGTGTCATTTCTTCCGTGTTGTCACATGAAAAGATATAATAAAATATTTATAAAAAAAATAATAGGGGTGTACTCACTTTTGTGAGATACTGTATAAGTTATAGTGTTTATGCTTATTACAGAGCATTTTAAAAGTTTGTTTTCCATTTTCTATAATCCCATGAGGTAAATATATTATTTTAGGCATTGATATATGAATATACTGTATGCCTATATCTTAGTTAACATGCACAAATGACGATTTAAAGATGAGCTCTCTCAGTCTTTGGATAGGAGTAGAGACATAAAGGCAGACTTTGAGAATATAGTTTTGGGTCAGATAGACACTTCTAACAACACAGAGCTAGACAGAAGGACAAATGCATAGGGACAGACAAACATACAGTATGTAGACATAAAACAGGGCCACACAGACAAAAGTAGAGGCTAAAATTGAGATATATAAAATAGGAAGAGTCTTTAAAAAAAATGACAAACATTGTGGAATAATGTATAAATCAAAATACTCCAGTGCAAATATAGCAATTGTGAAAGTGCCTATAAATATGTATGAGAGATTACTGTTGATGCTCAAAGTGTCCTCACCTACACCTGTGTGAAATAGTATTGTCCAAACAGTGCCAAGCAAAATGCCAGATATGTGAATATATATGTATATTTTCACACATCTGGCTTATTGAATGGCATTGTTTAGACAATAAACATCAGGGAATATTAGTGCCACATGTAGGGACAGATACAGTGCCTTGAAAAAATTTTCATACTCCTTGAAATTTTCCACATTTTGTCATAAATGTTTTTCAAAACTTTTTACAAATAAATATCTGAAAAGTCTGACTTTTGAAGGCAATTGGTTCCACTAGATTTTAGTTAGGGATTTCAAAGTAAAGGGTCCGGAATACAAATGCACTCCACACTTTTCAGATATTTATTTGTGAAAACACACTTTTCAGATATTTATTTGTGAAAATCATTTATCATTCTCCTTCCACTTCACAATTATGCGCTACTTTGTGTTGGTCTATCACATAAAATCCCAATAAAATACATTTACGTTTTAGGTTGCAACATGACAAAATGTGGAAAATTCCAAGCGGTATGAATACTTTATCTCAAACACTACATACTTTTGTCTACAGAGCCTTGAAAGAGACAAACAGAACTGTGTATAGATGGTACACAGTACTGTCTGCTTTCTGAGGTCACTGTGGCATCACCCACACAATGACCAATTACAAGTTGGTTTTACAATTTTGTTTTTCAAATTAATTAGCATTAAGACTCCGCTCACATATTGGCGTCCCGGATCGCGGGCAGAATCACACCCACGATCCCGAATCACAGAAAATCGAGGAATGCCCGCACAAATCCCATCACTTCCAATGGCACCCCATATGCGGCGCAATTTTGCAGTGATTTTCGCCTGATGAATCGTTGTTAAATCGTGCAAATAGAATCGCGGGACACTTGTTGCCCAAAATAAGTTCTTGTATTCTTATGGGCGACAGGTGTCCCGCAATTCTATTTGCCTGATTTTACTTAAAGCGGTTGTAAACCCACAGATCAAAAAAAAAAAAAAAAAAAAAACCTGCAAGACAAAGGCATAATGAGCTAGTATGCATCGCATACTAGCTCATTATGTATTACTTACCTTAGAACGAAGCCCCGACACGGACCCCCGGACATCGCTGCGGGCGCTGCCATGATCCCTCGCCGTCTCTTCCGGGTTCGGCGGCTCCGGCGCGGTGATTGGCTGGAAGAGACGGCTCCGGCGCGATGATTGGCCGGAGCCGCGATGACGTCACTCCCGCGCATGCGCGCGGGAGTGATTTTCCGGCAAGCTCCCGGCAAATAGATTGAAGGTCCCCCCGGACCTTCAGAGCGCATGCGCCGCTCGCGCGAGCGGCTGCATGCACTGTAAATATCTCCTAAACCATGCCGGTTTAGGAGATATTATTTGTACCTACAGGTAAGCCTTATTATAGGCTTACCTGTAGGTAAAAGTGTAAAAAAGCGGGATACTACCGCTTTAAAGCACTATAAAACCCGAAAGGAAACATTTGTTATATTGCAGCTTACTGTTTCTTATATGTGATGGCTGCATTCATTTCTTTTTTAGGCTTTCTTTCCTTAAAGTGGTTTTCAAGCCTTGCAACAATCCCCTCTGCTATGTTAAATAATGTCCCCAGTTAATTTTTTTATTTTTCTTAAATGCCGCTGTGTACCTTATTTCAGAGCGCCGATCGGCACTCACGTGACCGGCCGCCTCTCTCCTCTTTTGAGCTGACAGCAAAGCGGGCAGGGCTGAGAAACCCCTGCTGACATCAGCTAGGATGAGGAGAGAAGAGGAGGAGAGAGGTAGCCAGTCACCTGAGCACCGATCGGAGCTCTAAAATCAGGTACACAGCAGCATTTAAAAAAAAAAATGCACTGGGGACATTATTCAATATAGCAGAGGGGATTGTTGCAAGGTTGTTCTATTATGAAAGGAGTAGGAGGGGAAGATTGTGGACTGGACAGAACTGACAGGCAGGGAGGGGAGGGGGGAGGAGGACAGAGGGAGACACAGGGGAGCTGCAGATAGCAGCGATCGACAGAGGCACATAAACTGACCACTGTGTCAGGGCTCAGCAGCCATGATAAACTGTAGTCAGTTTACAGGGGGGAGGGCATAGCCAGGCAGGATCAGCCAGGTATTTCAGGTGATACAGGGGGCAAAATTACACTGCACATGCACTGTACTGTGTAAGATGGTTTAGGGGAACAGGATCCAAGTGTAACAAACACTTTAATTTTCAGCTGGTGACCCAGCCAGAAAGCCTGTTTTTCTTTTAAAAGCTCTCATGCACATGTAGAAGTTAGGTGTTGAGACAAACTATTAACCCAGGATGGCTGATAAGGGGGGACCACCAGTCCTCCTGTAGGGGGCCTGGACACACAGGGAGGCCCTAACAGCATGGGAAATTGGTGCAGTTGGGCAGAGGGGCAATTACAGAAGGAAGCCCTGTGCGGATCTCTGCAGCAGCTGAAAGCCAGTTTCTCCCCCTCCTGCCAGTTTTCAGCTGCTGCTGAGAGAGACACAGGGCATCATTCCTGTAAATGCTTCCCGACACCGATCCCCCCTCCCTGTTCTGCCTACTCCTGATCCCCCCCCCCTTCCCATGTGCCCCCTTTTCACTGTGCTGCCCTTGCAGCGCTACAAGCTTCCCTGTCCTGTAAAAAATAACACATTGTAAAATTAATAATTAAACACTGTAATAAATAATTAAAAAAAAATGTAAAATAAAATAATTGTAAAAATGTATAGCATTAAAAAATAAATAAATAATAAAAAAAAAAAATATATATATATATATATATATATATACATATATATATATATATATATATATATATATATATACATACATATATACATTTTGTTTTTTAAAATGTGAAAAACTATTATAAATGAGCTAATTTACACAGGTTCTCTGTTATATTTGTGTCCGCTAATAATGATTTTAGTGTATTTTTAGTGAAAATATTGTCTTGAAATCAGGGGGGTCCAGCTAGGTAAGCTGTACAGGGCCCCATGATTTCTAACAGCAGCCCTGCATTTACCATTGACAGGGATGCTTTTTTTATTCATGTAAAACCTTTAGTCCCCAAGAAAAAATGATGCTGTAACTGCTTGTCTACCTACATTGTGAGCTGGAGTTTTACTTCAATTTGTTAGGGTATCCATATCTGCTGGTACAGTTAACGCTATCTTCCCCGCTGATTAGCTATGCTGCTGCCCAAAGGTGCCCCCTTGTGTTCCTTCATCTATAATGGGGCACTCTAAGGGCCCTTTCACACACGGAGTCCGTCAGGCGGACTCCGTTTTTCTCAGCGGGAGATCGATCCGCGGATCCCCCGCTGAGCAGGAGAATGACAGCTGTGTTTCTGCGCTGTGTGCGTAGATACAGCTTTCAGATCCCCATGCATCTCTATGGGGGAATCGGATGGGAACGGACCATCTGTCTATTGTCATCCGATCCGATCCACTGGACGGATGGAAAATAGGGTTTTCATGCCTTCAGATTTGACGGATCGGATCTGATCGGATGTCAGGGGACATGTCTCATGCCCCATAGAGATGCATGGGGTGACCGTTCAAATCCGCCCAAAAAACTGACAGGCGGATCTGAACGGTCCGCCTGTGTGAAAGAGGCCTAATACAGGAGGTCTGCTACTGGGCAGATCATCAGGTGAAAATGCCTAAAAAAAAAAGAAAACTAGTGCAGCCAATACCAATGATTGGTAAGCTGCAAGAGATTACATTTTTGGTTTTGGGTTTAATAGCACTTTAAGAACAGTTGAAATGTTTTCCTAATACTAGTTAGCAGTTTACTGATTGATTCTACTTGTGTTACCTGGTATTACTCTTTAAAATATATGCAGCTCTAGATGAGAAGCACATTCTCCATTGTGGAAAGCTCATTGGAAGACCAGGTTGTTATTTCCTGAATAATTTGCCTGATACTCAGCTTGAAAGAACTCCATCACAGAATGGCATGTATAGAAAACACCCCCGTGAATTGTGGGCTACAGTCCACAATGCTTATAATAATGTACCGGTATTGTAAGCACCTTTTGTCTATTTAGCACCAAGCTCCTCAGGACTTTTTCATCCTGAAAGGGAAATCATTCCTCTTGCATATGGTAAGGTTTTCATTCATTCTACCAGGGGTATTGGATTGCTATAGAAAGCGAGCCTCTCAGACACCCATCACATATATGTACTACAATTAACCGGCAATCTGCTTTGCCATTTCCGCTTTGACTTGCACAGATAGACTGTGGGGAACAGGGGATGCCAGTTAAGGTCATGCTCCTTGCATTAATCACTCTCCTAAAGGTCTGCTTTGTCAAATATATATTCTTTTTTTGCGTTTTGCAAAACTGGAGTATATTTTATACAAATCTCCTTGTTGTGCCTGAAATCTATTCACATTAGCAAATAAACCTTTCTTTGTATTGAACTACTCAACATAATGTTTAACCTTTTCATAGTAGTGTTGTCTTGCATCTGTCAGCTGCACTGCAAAAAAAAAGTGTCAGGACTAGCAGGTGGGATTATTGCAGCAATTTACCATTAAGGCTTTTTTTTTTTTTCAAACCAATGTACTCACATAAAAGTGCATTTTATTTTTTGCACTTAACCACTTAAACCCCGGAAGATTTTACCCCCTTCCTGACCAGGGCCTATTTTGCGATTCGGCACTTTTTTTTAACGGACAATTGCGCGGTCGTGCAACGCTGTACCTAAACGAATTTGACGTCCTTTTTTTACCACAAACAGAGCTTTCTTTTGGTGGTATTTGATCACCTGTGCGATTTTTTGATCATGCACTATAAACAAAAAAAGCGTAAATTTTGCAAAAATAACAATATTTTTCACATTTTTTTGTATGAAATTCCCCCAAAAAAATTTAAAAATCTAAATTTTTTAACATTTTAGGCCAATTTGTTTTCTGCTACATATGTTTGGTAAAAAAAAAACGCAAAAAGATTATTTTGATTGGTTTGCGCAAAAGTTATTGCGTTTACTAACTAAGGGAAAGTTTTTTGTAATTTTTGTTGTTTTTTTTTTTTTAACGAGTAATGGCGGCGATCTGCGATTTTTTTTTTTTACGGGACTGCGACATTGCTGCGGACAGATCGGACCTTTGACAGACATTTTTGACACTTTTGGGGTTTCCAGTGACATTACTACAGTAATCAGTGCTATACATATGCACTGTTACTGTAAAAATGACACTGGCAGGGAAGGGGTTAACTTTATTTGAGAAGGAGGGGTTAAGTGTGTCCCTAGGGGCGTGCTTTTAACTGTGATTGGATGTGGCTTGTGGTGTAAGAACAGAGGTATACGATTCTGCATAGCAGAACCGCATGATCTCTATTCTTACACAGGGGAGAATGACAGGCGGCTTTGTTTACATTAGCCGCCTGCCTTTCTCCCGCTGTAACGGACAATCACACGCGGGGGGGGTCCGTGAACAAGCGGGGGCGGGAGCGCGCCTCCGGCGGCGCGCGCTCGCCCCCTAGAGCCTCACAGGCGAGCGACGTAGACCTACGTCGCTTTGCCTGTGAGGGGCTGACTGCCGCAGTAAATATACTGTGGGCGGTCGGCAAGTGGTTAATAACCTGATGGTTTGAAACAGTTTGCCTTATCCAGCTGCCTTAGTTTGCCATACCCTTGGTCCGAAAGTCAATTTATTAACCACTTGCCGACCAGCCGCCGTAGTTTTAGGGCAGCAGGTCGGCTCTGTCCCATGAAACAACGTACCTGTACATTGTTTTGCGGGCCGCTAGCAGGAGGCGCACACGTGCATGCCCAGTCGTCACAGGGGAAGCTAATCAGTGGTCCCGCGGCCAAGATTGCCTCCGGACACCCGCGATCGCTCCCCGTGGAGACAGAACGGCGGTCTGCCATTGTATACATGGCAGGCCGCTGTTCTTTCAGTAATGAACACAGGGATGCTGTGTTCCTCTTATTTAGTAACACAGGACTCTGTGTTCATGCAGAAAGCCCCCCCCCACAGTTAGAAAGCACCCCCTAGGGACACATTTAACCCTTTGAGCACCCTTGTGTTAACCTCTTCCCTGCCAGTGTCATTAGTACAGTAACAGTGCATAGTTTTAGTTTTGTCACTGGTCCTCCCAAAAGTGTAAAAAATGTTAGCTGCAATGACGCAGTCCCACTAAAAACTGCTGATAGCCGCCATTACTAGTACAAAAAATATAAATGACATAAATCTTTCCCCTAGTTTGTAGACGCGATAACTTTTGTGCAAACCAATCAATATACACTTATTGGGATTTTTTTTTACCAAAAATATGTATCCGAAGACAAATTGGCCTAAAATGATGAAAAATTTTTTTTTTTTTTTTTTTTTTTTTTGTTGGGAATATTATATAGCAGAAAGTAAAAAATATTGTTTGTTTTTCAGAATTGTCGCTCTTTGTTTGTTTATAGTGCAAAAAAAAAAAATTGCACAGGTGATCAAATACCACCAAAAGAAAGCTCTATTTGTGGGGAAAAAAGGACATCAATTTTATTTGGGTGCAGCATCACACGACCGTGCAATTGTCAGGTAAAGTAACACAGTACCATATCGCAAAAAATGGCCTGGTCATTAAGGGGGTAAATCCTTCAGGTCCAGAAGTGGTTAAAGTAGAAGTAAACTTATCATCTCTTGCTCCCTCACCAAGATAACACCCTCCCCTTGTTTCTTTCCAGGCTGGGTCCAAATGACATAACTCTTGAGCATGTTCATGGGTGTTCATTTATTCCGGCACTGGGGTATCCCAAGAATGTGAACTGGGCTACTCATGTGCAGCATAGTGTACATTATAAAGTTGTTTAAATTCAGGCAGGTAGGTATGTTTTTTTTTTTTTTTTTTGTTTGCCACAGAAACATAGAGGGGTTGATTTACTAAAACTGGAGAGTGGAGCTGCACGATTCTATATAAAATGAGAATCACAATTTTTTTTGCTATAAAGATTACGATTCTCGGCATAAGATCATCTTTCACATTATACAAAAAAATTAGGCTAACTTGTGACAGGAGTCACTTTGGGCATGGGGGTTAAAGAGGTTGGGAGGCATTATGTCCAGCTTTCTTATGTTTAAGTCACCCTGCATCTTGTATGGATGCAGGATGACCGGGAGGGTGGTGTACACTGAGAATATGGTTTGGACTATTTCAAATGGGACAGTATATGCATTACCCATATCTCTCAGGAAATATGGAGATCTACCTTATTCCTGTAAACTGTAAGGCACAGGAAGTGCACTCCTAATATGGTCATTCCAGGAAGTCCAATGAGGAGACGGACTGTCTAAGGTGGCTCTCCATTCACCTATTGTCGGGTGTGCTAATGAACTTGCCTGCTGTCTGCTAAGAGATGTATTGACATTCAGAGTAATGTGTATTGAGGGCTCGTTAGGGAACCATTGTTCTGTGTCTGGCTATTGTGTACATTGATTACCCCCTGGGGGCTTCTGTCTCCTTGCACATGGCAGTCCTTCTGGTCAAGCTATCTGACCAATCACTGCTGACTCATTTTCAAGCCCTCATTTGCATGGCTGGAGAGGACCTTATGGGGAACTGCAGGTACTGTGCAATTGACCAATAGGAAAGCGGTTGTTGGGGGAAGGATTTCCAAATTCTGTATAAAAGTGTGCTGTGTTCTTCCAATAAATGTTGTTCCTGTTTTACCCTCAACTCGGAGCTTTGTCTCGTTTTTGGAGGGGGATTTATTATACAGAAAGCCGTTCGATTGTTTGGGGCCCTCTTTGGATGATTATTCGTATGCTGGTGTGCTACAGGGGTAATTCGTACTTGCTGCAAAGGTGGTACATCCACTAAACGGTGGTTTCATTCCTTTTTACGCTGAGGTTCGTAACAATTTACTGTTTTTTTTTTTTTTTTATTTATCAAAGTGTATTTTTTCTTCAAATATTGCTTATGAAAGACCGCTGCGCAAATACAGTGTGTCATAAAATGATGCAACAACCTCCATTTTATTCTCTAGGGTCTCTGTTAAAAAAATATATATATTTCGGGGAGGTTCCAAGTAATGATTTTTGAATGAATGATGAATACTGATTTTTAACTTGTAAGCAACAAATGTCAGAAAAAGGCCTGGTCTTCAATTGGTTAAACTGCCCTCATTTACAGCCCGAAGTTTATCCCTTTGATCTAAAAGAACCAAATGATACAATGTTTCTTTTTTATCTCAGTGCTGAGCAAGACAGCTGCTTTATTTTTTTATTTTTTGACAGCTGTGAGCAGAGAACGTCTCTGAACTGAATCGGGGAAATGCCCGATTAGGATCATGAAGGGGGTTGAATCGAGATTGCGATTTTTTAACGATTAATCGTGCAGCTCTACTGGAGAGCAAAATCTTGTGCAGCTGTACATGGTAGCTAATCAGCTTCTAATTTCAGCTTGTTTAATTAAGCTTTGACAATAAAACCTAGAAGCTGATTTCTATTTCTATGCAGAGCTGCACCAGATTTTGCACTCTCCTGTATTAGTAAATAAATCCCAGAATGTCTTTTCTGCAATGAAGAGGCTGCCTGCTTGCAATTTTATTTTTCAGTTAACGTCTGCTTCATGTGATGTACTGGTATTGCATTTTTGTTAAAAGTATATGATGGTGGAAAAGAAATGGGAGCAGCTTACTGTGGAATAAAAAAAAGTCCTATAGTTACAAAATATGGATTAGACTCAAAGTGATTCCTTCCCTTTACTAGATTCCCTCAAGAGCTGCATGTAGGAGACAAACTGTTTAATGACTTGGAAGTTGAAGGTCAGTGTGGTGCAGGAGACTTGTGTGTGATTGATGAGAGTGCCAGGAACATTCTAACATAGTTTTATTGAACACAACAGCAACTGTAAAAAAACTGGACAAGGCTGACGTTAGATTTTTTTCTTCTTTTGAGTAAAAAATACAAGTAGTTCTAATTTGACCTCCACCTGAAAGGACCATTCCTATCACTATAGATAGACTACTCAAGAGACCCAGGACCCTTCTTGAAAGGCAGCAAAACATATAGATCTGAATGCTGCATAGAGCTTTGTGACACCCTGGAAGGAGCAGGTAATGGGAATGGACAATGCAGGGCAATTATCTGTATGGTGGGCAATGCATTGGTATTATTATAAACCACTACAATCACCAGGGGAATTGCTTGGCATGGTTATACACCATCAAGATTCAAAGGGACATTACTAAGGCCCCTTTCACACATACGGTCCGTTTGTCCGTTTTTCCTCCATCCGTTGACGGATGAAAAACGGACATCAATGCATCTCTATGTAAAAACGGATGACAACGAATGATCATCCGTTAACAACGGTTTTCATCCGCTTCCGTCAATGTCTGTTTTTTGGAACGGATGAATGCCCTATTTTTCATCCGTCAAAAAAATGGATCGGACGAAAAACGGATGTAAATGGACAAACAGTCCCTTTTTCATCCGTTTTTGCATTGGTAGTGGATGTAACAAAAAGGATGAAAAAACAGACGAAAAACAGATGAGATGAAAAAACGGATAAAAAAATGGATGAAAAACTGATACATTTTGACGTGACTGAACTGATGAACTGAATGTATGTGTGAAAGGGGTCTTAGGATTGTTAAAAATCATAAAAAGGCAATATATGGAATAGAACAACATCAGATCTACAATATATGTCACTCTTTCTAAGGTAGACACGTGCAGTTCGTTTAGTTCTGAAAAAATATTCAGACTAATTTTTCGTTATTCAGAGATTCGGATATATCCAAACCCCCAAATTACAGTCCAAACAAATTTCACTGATTTCTCTGAATAACAAAACGAAATTCATCTAAATTTCCAAAATTCAAACTAAAATTTGGCTCAAATTTTACATCAAATTCCATTCGAATTTGAAACTGTAAACATATTGTTGAAATTAAACACTGTATGTGTTATTAGTGTACCATTTCAAAATAATGCTTTTTTTTGTTAAGACAAAGGTGATTTGTCATTGTAATCGTTTGATGACGATTTTTCTTTTGTTCTTTCACTTTTCAAGTGTAAAATTGATAAAAACAAACCAGTAAAATATAAATATTTAAAAGCATTTGTATGTGACATTATTTTTTCTCAGCTGGCTAAAACTTCTGCACAGTTTTGTACATAGTAAAATGTTGAAAGTAAGATACTACTTTTATTAATTAGAAACTTTGCATTTTTTGAATGAACGTATTATTTAATACAAACAAGATCAATGTGTATAAACAGCAATCAGATGTTTGGTTACATGGCTGCTGCATTCGAATTAAAATATAAAAAAAAAATTCAATTAGACGGATTTGAAATGTATTGATGTGAATGTTTTAAATTGAGAAAAAAAACTGTAAATTCGAAGAAAATTCAAAAAATACATAGAACGAATTCCGAATATGAATCCCAAATAAGAATTGAACAAATCAACTAAATTTAACTAAACGAAATAACTAGATTAATCCAACACATTTTTTCGTCATGCACATGTCTAGTCTAAAGTATTCTTTTGTCAAGAGAAACTATTATTTTGCCATTCACTATGCTCACCCACTATTCTATTGCTCCATTAGAACCCTCAATAAATATGCTGTCTTTCCAGTTATGGAAGAGCATTTGACCCTTTTCCAGGATGCAGTTCTAAAGCTTGGGTGACCAAACACTAGCCCTGGTTGACACCAGTGCAGCTTTGAAGTCCCGTTACTTTAGCATGACTTCAAAGCTGACTATTAGCACGATTTCATGTGCGGCTTGCTGACATCTGTGCAACTTCATTTAACAGATGACAATGCAAGCTGCACTGAAGTTCGCAAATAAGTAGTGCAGGAACCTTTTTCACAAATGGCTGCAACTTGAATAACAGTGATTTTAAATGGTTCCATTGTCACAAATAGGGTGCAACTTGTCATGCAACTTTGAATTGTCAAGTCGCATGACAAGTTGCACTGGTGTGAACTAAGGCAAAGTTCGAACGCAGTCATGTGAGTAGACAGAGGAAGATGTTAATAGGCTAGGGGAAAAAAGGGAATTCCCCCCCCCCCCCCCCCAGTCCAGTATTAACAACAGATCCTGTTCTTAGGACTAGTTCACAGGGGCGTACTTAAGTGTACACACATGAAAGGGCTGTGTTTTGCCTGCATAGGATGCACAGGTGTTCTGTGCATTAAAGGCAGACAGTCCCATTCATGTAAATTGGGACACAGTGGGTGCATGGACTCAGCCACTGTTCCCAATTTCATAGAAATCAAAAGCCGGCACACGTTTGCTCCTTCTTTTATTTTGCACTGAAGCAGTTACAACATCTTGGAAATGCTGACGCTTTTTGGCCTAAGCCTTCCTCATAGCATACTGTTCTCAATTTGACATCAGTGTGGGTGAAGGTGTGTGTTCCCAAACTCTCACTGTCTGCATTTTAGGGACACACACCTGCACCCACACCGATGTCCAGTTAAGACCAGCTGCTGTGTCCATGCAGACACTTTGTCCCAATAGATATATAAATATATATGGGATATAAATATATGTATGGGATATATATGTATAATATATATTTGGGATATAAATGGGACTGCCTACACATGTATGCATGAAACCTGCATGAGGGGAGATGCAGGTCCGCAGAAATTCAACAGCTGATTTGTCAATGCGTGCTTTGTATTATATTAGCAAATTGAAGGCAGTATTAAACCAAAAATAATAATAATAAATATATTGCAGCTTGCCCATCTTAATATGTGGTGGCTGCATTAATTTTTTCAGGCATTTCCTTTTTTTCACCTGGTGATCTGCTCAGCAACACCCTTCTTGTCTTGGAGGGTCACCACTCTGGATGGAGAAGCCATGAAGACACCTTTGGACAGAAGCATTAACAATCTGAGGAAAGGGTAGTGTTTTTATACCATAGCAGATTTAGTTGGACTTGACTAACAAGTGAAACCAAAGCTCCTACTAAAGCCCCGTACAGACAAACAGAAAATCGTACAAAAAATACTGATTTCGAAGCAATCGTACAATATTCTGATGGTTAGTACACAGCTTTTGTCCCAAATTATCTGAAGGGACAAATACGAAAATGTGTCTTGTTTGATACCAAATCATACGACTTTTTGTTTAACCAGTACAGTTTTCATCCAAAAATACAATACAATGCATTACATCACTTACAAATTTTTATTCTGTCGTATGAGAATTTTCGAACTTTAGAAACCTCTTTGTTTGCAATATAGAGACTAGCATGCAAAAAAAAACGGATGATCATTTGTCTGATAAATGTATTGTGTGTACCAGGTTTAACACTTTAACACAGCTACAGGTTTTGGGTAGGCTTCCAAAGGCCAATTTTGGTAGTTAGAGTTCTGACTGCATGTCAGATTAGACACTACTAGGGACTAAATTGCAAAGTAGATAGGCTGAATCCCAGTGCCACACTACAGTTTCTGCATGTGAGAAGCTACGTTCCGGGTTGGTTGGACAGCAATTGGACAATCTCCCAATCATCATGATCATCCTCGGGGGCCACTGCAACTGTACTGCAACATTCATCTGGAGGTATCTCTATTAATACCTATATATACGGTATTTATATATTGTACCTGGGTCTATGTGCACAATTCTACCAGGACTCTTATCGGGCCTTTTGGTGATAATACCCATTTGTACATTGGATGTACTGTATGTGCTAAGTTTAAAGTGATACTAAAGGATGTTTTATGATTTCGTTTAAAAATAACAAACATTTTATACTCACCTGCTCTATGCAGTGGTTTTGCACAAAACAGCCCTGATCCTCCTCTTTTTGGGTCCCTCGCTGGTGCTCCTGGACCCTCCCTCCCGCCAAGTGCCCCCACAGCAAGTAGCTTTCTATACGGCACCCGAGCCGAGCCGCTGCTGTGTGTGTCTATTCAGACACGGAACTGTGAATCAGCCCTGCTTCTCTTCTCCTCATTGACTCACTGGCTTTGACAGCAGTGGGGGGCCAATGGCACCCATTGCTGCCTCAGCCAATGAGGAGGGAGACTCCTAGATAGCTGTGACTCTTGTGCAACATCGCTTGATCGAGATGGGCCTCAGGTAAGTATTGGGGGGGGGGGCTGCTGCACATTAAAGTTTTTTTTATCTTAATGCATAGAATACATTACAATAAAAAAACCTTTTGCCTTTCAAATTTTTTCTTACATAAAGCATTTATATACTTATGGTTATATGCTGGTTGCAGTAGTTCCTCTGCTTCCAATCACGTTGATTCGATTAATGGGTAATTTACCAAAATAGAAAACCCCCTCTTCTCCCAGAGGCCTTGTCCTGGGTGAAGGCACTGCCAACCTTATTAGTAAACCCACTCTTCCACCTAGTCTGGTTCTTTTATTTATCTACAAGATGATTAGCTTGCACTGCCTACGCTAGCTGATGTTAAACTCTAGGCATTTAAAACCCAACTCTTCTGCATTCCGTGATGGCTCAGAGTTATTCTCATTGGTCAGTGTGGTCATGTGTCAGTATTTACGAATACCCACTCACCACCATGATGCTACATAGCCCGCTGTTTATGTACTTTATCTTGCGGATGCCCAGGCCACTACACTGGCCATGTGGATAGCAGTAGATAATCGAGAAAGGGGATAAGTGCAGCAGAGACTGGGGGCATGGAAAGGGTGTAGTGAATTAGTTCACCTTTTTATTTCTTGTGAGAAGGTATGCTAACGCTTTAAATTTACCTAATATTTTTAAAACCCCTCTATAATTTCCAAAATCATTTTGCTGTAAGATCATTTGCAGAGATCATCTTCTCCACAGTTATTAAATCTCAGAAAACATTGTTTTAGCAAGTACCAGCTGTGCACATACTCATGTCCGAATAGCAATACAAGAGAGGCGGAAAAGAGAAATTCGGTTACATTGTTAACAACTGACAAACAACCAGACTGATGAAAAAAGTGATTAAATATCTAATAAAAACAGAGACCAAATCTTAATTGCCCAAAAAAAAATTGGAGGACAGAAGATGGCAATGTTTGGAAATCTATCAGAGAGATAAAAAAATTGTCAAAAAAGTATAAAAAGTAAACTGTTGATATTTACAGTATATTTCTTTTTATGGTATAAATTATTCCAGAACACCTTGTGGTGAAATTATACTTGGGCCATAAATCTATAAAGCAGAAAATTACAGAAACATGTTTTTGATTACTGTGCCTTTCTACTTTTTTTTTCAGTCTTACTTTAACAAAAACTCTCAAAAAATGAACCTTAACAAAAAGGTATTGTGTAACACCCTATGTCTAAGTTTACATCAGTGTTAAAAGAGAGCACTGTATATGGATCCCTGCTGTGTTGAGTGTTTCCCAGCACCACATGTATGAAAAAGTGTATTGAGACCTATAGATCGATACACACAGGTGCCGAGAGACATTTTTTACTTTGCTTCACTTTGTTCTGTGCCAAAATGAACACGGGGACTGCAGCATAAGCGTAGACCAAGAGCTTCAAAAGCAATTCCAGAAGGATCTGCAGTACATCTGCTCCCTCTGATCAGGGAGATCAGTGACACCAATAATTTAAAAGAGGCACTGGATGAACATCTGGGTACACAAAACCTTCAAGAGAATCTGTCATGGTTGGACATATAAAGGAATTTGAACATTCATCCTTTAGTTATAACTTTGCAGGCATACAGTGCATCTGGTAAGTATTCTAAGTGCTTCACTTTTTCCACATTTTGTTATGTTAATACAGCCTTATTGCCAAATAAATTAAATTCATTATTTTCCCCAAAATTCTACAAACAATACCCCATAATGACAACGTGAAAGAAGTTTTGTTTGAAATCTTTGCAAGTTTATTAAAAGTAAAAAAATAAATAGAAAAACACATGTACATACAGTAAGTATTCACAACCTTTGCCATGGCACTCAAAATTGAGCTCTGGTTCATCTTGTTTCCATGAGATGTTTCTACAACTTCAAATGAGTCCCCCATGGTAAATTCAGTTGATTGGACATGATTTGGAAAGACACACACCTGTCTATATAAGGTCCCACAGTTAACTGTGCATGTCAGAGCACAAACCAAGCCATGAAGTCCAAGGAATTGTCTGTAGACCTCTGAGATAGAATTGTATAAAAGCACAGATCTGGGGTACAGAAACATTTCTACAGCATTGAAGGTCACAATAAGCACATTGGCCTCCATCATACGTAAATGGAAGAAGTTTGGAACCACCAGGACTCTTCCTAGATCGGGCCGCCCTGCCAAACTGAGCAATCGGGGGAGAAGGGCCTTAGTCAGGGAGGTGACCAAAAACCCTATGGTCATTCTGACAGAGCTCCAGCATTTCCCTGTGGAGAGAGGAGAACCTTCCAGAAGAACTACCATCTCTGCAGCACTCCACCAATCAGGCCTGTATGGTAGAGTGGCCAGACGAAAGCCACTCCTCAGTAAAAAGGCACATGACAGCCTGCCTGGAGTTTGCCAAAAGGAACCTGAAGGACTCTCAGACCATGAGAAACAAAATTCTCTGGTCTGATGACACAATGAATAAACATTTTGGCCCGAATGGCATGTGTTATACCTGGAGGAACCCAGGCACCACTCATCACCTGGCCAATACCATTCCTACAGTGAAGCATGGTGGCGGCAGCATCATGCTGGGGGGATGCTTTTCAGTGGCAGGAACTTGGAGACTAGTCAGGATTGAGGGAAAGATGAATGCAGCAATGTACAGAGACATCCTTGAAAACCTGCTCCAGAGCACTCTGGACCTCAGAGGGGGTGAAGGTTCATCTTCCAACAGGATAATGACCCTAAGCGCACAGCCAAGATAACAAAGGGGTGAATGTCATTGAGTGGTCCAGCTAGAGCCCAGACTTGAACCTGATTGAGCATCTCTGGAGAGATCTGAAAATGGCTGTGCAGTAACGCTCCCCATTCAACCTGATGGAGATTGAGAGGTCCTGCAAAGAAGAATGTGAGAAACTACCCAAAAATAGGTGTGCCAAGCTTAAAGCATCATACTCAATGCTTGAGGCTGTCATTGGTGCAAAAGGTGCTTCAACAAAGTATTGAGCAAAGACTGTGAATACTTATGTACATGGTAGTTTTTTATTTTTAATAAATTTGCAAACTTTTCAAAGAAACTTCTTTCACGTTGTCATTATGGGGTATTGTTTGTAGAATTTTGAGGAATATAATCAATTTAATCAATTTTGGAATAAGGCTGTAACATAACAAATTGTGGAAAAAGTGAAGCGATGTGAATACTAAATGTTATATGAATAGAGCCGGCACACGAAATGGCTTCTTCCAAGTAAAATTCTTTATTCCAACATGGATAGCGGTGACAACATGTCATGTTCATGCTCAAAAAATGCTAATAGCCTAAAGTAGTGTGCATGGACAACTAGGGTAATACTATTTAGCTTCTAGGAGCAGAAAAAAATGCTAATACCAAGATGATCAGCACACCCCATGATTGCAACCGGTAAAAATTTATTTTATGTATTTACCAATAAACATTCACAATGCTACACATTCTAACCCACGTTGGGTCTTGGCATTTGACCAAGACCCAGTCTGAGTAGAAACACATAGCATTGTAAACGTTGCAGACTGCTTTTAATGGTGCACATTGTACTTAAACTGAAGTTTTAACAGATTGCTATCTTAGGATGTGCTAATCATGATTACAGAAGCTACAGGCAGGGCTGAGACAAGGGGTGGGCAGGAGGGTTGGCTGCCCTGGGCGCAATGGTTTATTGTAGGCATGGGGGCCCCCTGACTCTAACCCAAAAGGAAGGGGGGGCTGCAGTTTGGCATCTTTGCCCTGGGTACTGGATGACCTTGTCCCGGCACTGGCTACAGGTCATTTGCGGGGTGCTAGGATCATGAATGCAGATTCCAGACTGACTGGAGTTTGTTACGAATGAATTTACTTTTTGCTCTCTTTTAAAAATCATCCATTGGTTTCTAAATGCAGTACTTGTACTGCAAGCCAACACACCTAAACTTTAGAAACTATAATTCTGTATGAATATAAATTTGTAACCGTTCCCCTAACAGTTCCAAGTAAACAACTATTTCATGTATAATTATGTTAATAATAATACAGCCAGGCATTATCATAATGACCATGTGTCATAGGAAATGTTACTTGTCATCCAAGACAACAGTTCTCAGTGTTGGCATTGTCATTAATGTCACCCATACTGTAAAAGACCACTGCCAAGAAATGTGCAAAATGGCATTTATCAAACTCATTTACAAAACTGGATCTCTCTATGCAGTTATTGAATATTCGGCAGATGATTTCAGCTCCATTAATGTTTCTATGATGGCTGGCGGTGTGAACAGGAAGGGAGATTAGGCAGAAAACAATAGCTAGAATTCAGCATAAAAATTTTCTAATCCAATTTTCTTGTGTTTGCTGATCATTGAGTGACCCCATTCCTGTTCCAGAAACTCTGTTGTTTCTATTTATTTGAAAATAACAGCTCATTACTCACTGGTTGACAAATGCAAAAAAAAGTGGTTGGTTCAGGATATTAAAAAATGCAGCTGGAGATATATTTATGCACAGTTTCCATTCTGTATTCAAGTATTTGACACATTTTTTCTTCAGTTTTCAAGTGAAATATGTGATTTACACGGCAAGAGAGGAGCTTATCTGCAACCTGAAATAATAATAGCAGTATGTGAGTATGTTATTTTCAATCCTTTATTAAGAAGGCAATACAAAGAAAACTGTAATGTGCATGGGGCATGCAACACTGTTTTGTGTAGCAAACTTTGTGAAACTGTATCTAAGACTTTCATATGGTTGAGGAAAAGAACATATGGCAGCTATGGTAGGGTTGTTTAGGAATAACAGTAACACCTTAAAAAATCCGTGACATTCTCCCCTTCCTCCTTTGTTGTAATGCTCGTGCATGAGATCCCAATCATCATCAGCTTCCACCAGCTGATCACAGAGGTAATCAGTGACCAGAATGTCTCTGATCATCTCTATGATATAGGAAACCCGGAAGTGATGAGCATACATCAATCACTTTCAGTTTCCCCGTATGTAAACAGCGCATTTTTAAATATACCAGCAAGGGATAAAGCGTTCTAAGGAAATATAGCAAAAACGCATAATACACATAGATACTCAAGTCACAGTGGGTAGTGACAGTGGATATCAAGCCCTCTTAGCATTAGGTTGCCTGGAGGAGGAAGTGGATAGGAGCTCTCTGCAACCTGGGTGGTGGACCTATGTCCTCTAATTATGAACGTTATTTGACCACTTTAAAGTGGTCACATGAGTTCTGGTAAGGACAATAGGAGCATTCTCTGGTGACACTCTGCTTTCTCTTATAATTTTGACCTTTTAAACACGGCTTGTGGGACTGTCAGTTCTTACCTAACCATTTGGACTCTGGAGACTCAGGACTTTCATTTATCTTAAATGGAGCTCAAGCCCCCCCCACGGAAAAATCCAAATATTAGGACACTATCCTGGAATCCAGAGATGTCGGCACCCCAGCCGATGTTTCCATCAGCTCTCGGGTGCTGCCATAGCCTGTAAGGAAAACCAACAGTGAAGCCTTGCGGCTTCACAGCTGATTCCCTTCTGCGCATTTGTTGGAAAAGACCGCTGCATAAGTGAGGATGTCGTTCACCTAAAATGCTGGAATAAATACAAAATCCCTGAAGTCAGTTATTAAAAGAACGAGGGGGGGAATTTACTTTTGTCTACAGCATTTTTATCAACATCAAATTTAGAAAGCCTGTTACCAGGCAATAATGACATTATGTCAATAAATTCCCCATTCCAAATTTTCTCTTTAACAGAATCCTGCAAATGGAATCCTAATGGAGAAATGCTACAAGGCAATGCTTCCTAATACTTAATCCCAGGGACAGATCCTGAAGAACTAGGAACATTACCTAAAGCCTCACACCTTACATTACAACACTCCCTTGTACGTACCTCAGAATTCTGAACAGGATTACCCAAACCATATTGTGAAGAAATAGGCTCAGAAGTATTATTAACCAAATAAATACAAGAATCCATAGCAACATTAGTAACATTAACATTAGAAGAAATTGCATTATTGCAAAATGACGAGCAACAGCAGCAGAAGATTGTGGACTCAAAACATTTGGTACTTCATGTTCCAACGGCACCGGAACCGCGATTGCAGGAACACTGGAGTGATGACCGACTACCGAATCTTCGTCCTGTGGAAAAGGAAGAATATTATCCGGAAGGGGCACTGGAAGCCTGGCACTAACAGTACCTTTATTAAGCCTCCCCTTTTTAGCAGAGCCGGTCTTGGATTTAGCAGGAGCAGGAGCTGAATCGAACCGTCCCGGACGCCTGGACACCCTCCGTGGACGACTTCCATCTTGACCGGAACTTCTCGCTGATTGAAAATGAAGTGTCCAGAAATCGTCATCAGGGTCACGTACCGCCAACGCTGCCATAGGACGGCCTCAAAGAACGGAAGTCGCGCACGAAGGAAGGTCAACAGGAACCGGAACAACGTCAACAGCAAGCGACGAAGATGGCGGACAGGGTTGCAGTGAAACCGAATCTTCTGCCGGAGAGGCACCTCTTCATCCATGCTTCGCCATCGGCACCACCAGCTCTCTCCATCATTTTCCTAAGCAGCGACTCCATGACAGGTAGGAAAAACAACAAAATTCTTTCTCTGCTCCCACTGACTGGAGCTTTCTAACGGAATTCGCCTATTTTTATAGGGAACCGTTCTGTTTCAAGGTGGCCGAATTTGAATTTTTTAACCAATTAAAGGTAAGCGTATTACTAACTGTCCAATTATTCTATTTTCTCCCAATTGACCAATCAAGAGGTAATGCTTAACTGGCCAATCATGAAGTACATTTATTGTTGTCCTGCCATGGCCCCATACATGCAGAGCGAGTACTTTGACTCGCCCTGCATTCTCATTCCCTGTGATAACAATAAAAGTGATAAAAAACATAATGCGACAGTGTAAAAATAATAATTAAATAAATATAAAGCCCGCCTGCCTCCACGTGCTAGCATGCAATGGCAAACGCATGCATCAGTCCCGTGCATGTGCAAGCAATGATCGCCCCACACATATGTGGTATCATCAGACCTTCTTCAGACCTCCAGTAATTCTTCAGACCTCCTGTGTTAATCTAAAGTGGTAACTTGTAAAGACATTTAAAGTGTCACCTATATATAGTATAATTTACGCTGTTTGTTGCTATTGCACATGACAAGGTCATGTTACCAGTGGGGTACCTCAGGGATCTGTACTGGGAACAATTTTATTTAATATCTTCATAAGTGATATTGCAAAAGGCCTCGATGGTAAGGTTTGTCTTTTTGCTGATGACACAAAGATATGTAACAGGGTTGATGTTCCTGGAGGGAAACGCCAAATGGAAAAGGATTTAGGAAAACTAGAAGAATGGTCAGAACTCTGGCAACTGAAATTTAATGTGGATAAGTGCAAGATAATGCACCTGGGACGTAAAAACCCAAGGGCAGAATATAGAATATTTGACACAGTCCTGACCTCAGTATCTGAGGAAAGGGATTTAGGAGTAATTATTTCAGAAGACTTAAAGGTGGGAAGACAATGTAATAGAGCAGCACGAAATGCCAGCAGAATGCTTGGATGTATAGGGAGAGGTATAAGCAGTAGAAAGAGAGAAGTGCTTATGCCGCTGTACAGAACACTGGTGAGACCTCACTTGGAGTATTGTGCG